>NW_006494614.1:20917835-21047955 GCF_000325575.1 Pteropus alecto | reverse complement strand
ATATTTTTCCCAGCTCTGTTTTCATGAATAGAATGGATGCCACCTAATCCAGACTAATTTTTGTCTGACTGGAGAGTGTGTTCCCATTCATCCTCACACCACTGGTGGTATGGTCTTTGTGCCAGTGGGAAGACAGGCCAAGTGTGACCAGGCCTGTGTGTAACTGACTCTATGATGCTATCAGCTGTCAGTTAACACTCCCAGATGGAGGGCAGAGATGGCATTACTGTATGTGTCCAGGTGAACCATTTTGGTCAGAAAAACAAAGACCGCTCAGACAAATCTGTTTGCTCTCTGTGAAGAAGCAGTACAAGGCAGTGATCAAGCACATGGACTCTGAATCTGGATTGCCTGGGCTTGAATCATGGCTTTAGCATATACTAGCTTTGTGAGCCTTAGCCTTAATGTCCCTTGTTGATAAATGGGAATAATAATAGGGCTGTTTTATGGATTAAAAAGGTAGGATGTGTAAAGTATTTAGAAAGGTACCTGGCACATGATAAACACTCTGTGTTAGGTATCAGTATGTCATACCTCCACATGGAAAAAAATTAAAATTAAACCACAAAGAAAAAGAACATTTAATTGGGCAAAGAAAATGTAATATAACATGGAGAGCACTGGCATTAGGTGGGGTCTTATGGAACATGATTCAAAAATCTCACTTCTTTAAGATTGTCAGGACACAAAAATAATATGCTTATAAAGTGCTTATAAAGACCAAGATAGGTTTCAATAAGTATTAATTCCCTTCTCTTCCCTGATACTTTTAATTTTATTTTCTTTAATATCTTTTCTTTATCTCTCTCCCTCCCTTCCTTTCTTCTTTCCTTCCTTCTCTTCTCTTTCCTCCCGTACTTCCTCCTTCTTCTTCTCACCCACCCATCTATCTCTATCTCTATTTTTATCTCTATCTCTCTCCCTCTCTCATTCTCTCTTCCTCTCTCTCTTGCTCTCTTCCTTACTTTCCTCTTTCAGTTAACAATCACTGGTGTCCTCCTCCATGCTAAGCACTCTGGAAACTCTGGGGATAAAATTCAGGAACAAGCCAACATGGTTCTGACTCTTACACTTTAATAGAGAAGAAAGATATTCATCAGATTATCACACTAATGAAGGCATAATTACAACTTTGGGTAAGTGTGCTGATCCAACAGAACACTTTTAAAGGGCATATGTTAGAAGCCTCTAACCAATGAGAGAGTGATGGGAGCATTTGCTAGATCTGAAGGTCGTGAGGGAGTTTACCAGGCCTAAAGGAGGGGACGACATTCTCTGCAGAAGCAATAGCTCACACAGAAGCCAGGGAGGCCATTTTAAGAATAAGACGAGCTCAGAGAAAGATGCAATAATGATGCCAAGGCAAAAGACTGATGCACTGGAGAGATTTGGCAGAAATATCACAACACCTAGCAAAAAGTTGTTTTGCCTTACAGTTAACCAAACAGTATCTTGTGATTTATTTCTAAATGAGAGTTTCTTTTCCATTTATAAAATCATGCACTTTATATATATAGTTATTTGCTGATTGACTTGGAGTATAAAAATTAAACCTATTTCTTTTGTTCTACGTAAATTTATGTTAATGTCATTATCAATAATTACTCCCATACACAGCTAAATATTCATCAGAGATTTTATGATTATTCTATAAAAATTGAGAAATAGAATCATTCTTGATACCTCAACTCCATAGCTGTCATGTAGACCTCCAGAACAGGCTCAAAAGTATTTTTTACAGGTAAAAAGCTAAAGAGATTGACAGATAAAAGTTAAAGAAATCATAATCTCAATTGCAGAGAAATTCTGCTTTCAGTATACTAATTGCTTTCCAACTTTTCAGAGTACTTGGAGAAAATCTGAATATAGAATTGAAGCTTAAAGAATATGCCTGAATTTTTCAAGTGGAAAGAAGTACAGGTTTCTTTAAATTAATTTTTTCTTGAATGTTCGCTATGGTGTTGTAGAGACTCTAAGGTGACATGGCATGACTGCAATAGAGGCAGTGTCTAAAGCTAAATTGACCAGTTGAATTAGTCCAAAAGTTAATTACTTTACACTTGGCCTGTATCTATGCATATAAACCAATGCGCCTGATTTCAGAAAGAAAAAACTGTTGTAATTTTTCATAGAAAATCACTTTTTTGAAGTTTCAATCTTTCACTTTATAAATAATGTACTTGACATACCCGGCCTGGTTTCACAGGTTGTTTAAACTTACAAAGTTAAACTACTCTGCAGGAAGATTTGGAAATTAGACAATCAATTTTTTTTTTATTCATTTCATACCATCGATGCAACTAAAGACGAAATTCAACATTTAAACAAACAGGATTTCTCTTCATTTACTGTTAAATGTAGTCAGCATTGTTAGTAATGCATGTTATTGTTCCACATTATTTTTTTTTATTAATTAAATGTGTGCTCTGGTTGTTTTTCAGAAACACCAATCTCTTTCACAGCCACTGAAAGATAACCGTGCCCTTCCTTGGGCTGCATCAAATCTTCACGACAAATACACCCTTAACTAGAATTATTGTTGTGGATCCTTCACCTCAGATAGGAATTGAATATTAGGGATGTGTTAGTGTCCAACGAATGCAAAGCTAGTCTTACTGAGATGAGGTTTATTCTTGATTACTAACAATTTTTGAAGACTAAATTACAGAAAATAGCAATCATTTTCTAGTGTGTTCGCTCTTAAAATTAATCAGGCAACTGGGTTAATAATAGCATATTTTTATTAATAACCACAGAAACACCTGTACTTGTGCATCAGAAATCTTCAACATGATATGCTAGTCAAGCAGTGTCAAATTATTATTTGGAAATTACTGAATAAATCCTAGGAGCATTTTATCACTAAGAGTGAATTAACTACATTTTCAGTACATTCATTTGGGAAGACACGTGGCATAGGGTTAAGAGCATAAGCTCTAGAGTTAGACTACCTAGATTCCAAACTTATTTTTAGTATCAACCAGCTGTGTGACTCTGAGCAAGTTATTTCTCTGTTTCCTCATCCATAAAATGAGAATGATAATAATACACAATGGTTGCTAATATTTACATAGCTCCTACTTTGCACCAGGCACTGTCCAAAGCAAGAGAGAGAGAAATAGGGAGACAGAGAGAGAGAAATTATGGATATTACATGACTGGTACTATCCTAGAATCAATTATACATTTAATCTTCATAACAACCATGTGAGGCAAGCACTCTTATTTTCCCCTTCTCACAGATAAGAAAACTGAGAAACCAAGAAGAAGTGCCCAGAGCAGCTCAGTGCCCAAGTCTGAATTTAGGGTGTCTAGCCCCAAAGTCTCTCCCAACCACTACCCTATAATGCCTGATGTACATATCCGTACAGGGCTGTTAAATGAGAGTATATACATAAAGCACTTAGACCATTGTGCAGTTCTAATAAATACTCAATAAGTAGTAATTACTATTATTGGTTTATAAAAATTACAAACTATATTTCGCATATGATGACTCTGTTATTGCATTAAATATTTAACATTTCACTAAAATTTTCTCTTTTTTATGCCATATTTAGGTATGTTTTGTGGGATTTTGTAGGTTTTCTTTGGGGTTAAAATATACTAAAAGCCATCACATATATTTGGTTTCCATAATTTCTTATACCAGAGTATAAATATTCAAGGTCAATTTTTTTAAATCATTCATTCATTTTTTTCTACAAATGCTTATTTGTACAATAAGGCACCTACTACATGCCTGGCATTATTCCAGGAACTATTATAGGTCATTCAGCAGAGAACCAGACAGACCAGGTCCTGGCTGTCACTGAGCTTACCTCCTCTAAATCATTTTGTCATTGACTCAATTCCAACTTGAGGCTTTAATCCTGGGAAACAGTGCCACAACTAAAATTGAAATCTTCCATTGTTAAACATTTGAGACATTAGCAGGGTGATGAATTATACAGGCCACAGTCCTCTATGAGCTGGCTTTTCCTCCACACACTTAAAAAAAAGGCATTTCAGGATCTCTGAGAACTGCGTCCATAAATGAAGCCCGTTGGGAAAGAATGTGCTGGCCATGTTTTTCTCCACTGGTACATGAGTGGATGTCTCGCAAGTCAACCTATTCTCATCACTGCATGGAGAAAAGCCATCAGAGTTCCAAAACAGAAGCCGAGGATTTCAAATTCCCAAGAACAGAATTTGACCATCCATTTTATTCCCTCATGTTGTTTTCTCTTGCACTTAGTCCTTTTTAAATGTTTTTTATACTTTGCTGCTATCATTATCATATGAAATGATTAATTACACGAGTGAAGGCTTTTCATATCAGATATGTACTTTGACTATACAAGGAAAACAACTCATTATTATAACAATATTATTATTCAAGGTACTTTTTCAGTCATTATACTCTTTGAGAGTAAATTACTGAGCTTATAGAAAATTTCATCTCCTAAATATTTAAGGAGAGAGCACATGTGTTTCTTTATTCTGCAATTCTGGTGATCTTAAGAAATGACAGGGGAGAAAGGAAACTTACATGTATTGACCACACACAATTTTAACAAACATAATCTCATTAATTCTTACAACAACTCTGGAAGTAAGTACATTTAATCCCCATTTAATCGCATGAAAATAAAAATTCAGGAAAGCCATGTATCTGGCCTAGGTTCATTGAGGTAGCAAACCCAGGACTATGCCAACTACGGTGTAGTCCATGAAACCACAGAATTTTACTTGAACAGAGATCATGCAGTTGATTATAAAACCACTGCTGTTCAAAAGAGAAAGTATTTCTAAACCATCTTTTATAGACTCTATTTTATATATATCATATTAATGTTATCATGTAATTTATCAAAAGCCATTATATTAATAGCCACTCACAATAATTATAAACCAAGTATATTTTTCAGATAAAGTGTTACATTTTTAACAAATTGATGATCCCTTAAAAGGAATAAAAATAATATAATTGGCATAGATGAAATTAGCACCTTTCCCATTCATTTTATGATATACCTTTTTAAAGTCATCATCATCATCATCATCAAATAATATTACACACTGTAATTTCCTGAGGTGCAGAATTTGGACTGGAAAACATAACTGAGATACAAGCAAAGCTGACTTACTGCTTATTTAATAGGTCATGAACCATTTTAACTACAATAGAAATGTGATGTATTGATTTGGAAAATCTTTATGTTTGTACATTCGAAGAAAGTAGAAACAAATCAAAAGCCTGCAGATATTTTGTATGACTTTGAATGTAACTGTTTCCTCTAAGAAACCAAACCTGAACATCTATTAAATCTGAATGGGAAAGCAAGGAGAAAAGGAAATAAAGATGGACTTCCTCGCTAAAGTTTGGTAAAGTGCTTGATCTTGTTAATTATATTTTAACTATAGAACAACCTTGGACCTTGTACGTAGGCTCTCATGGATCACAATTAATAATAATGATGTTCAGAGAAAGAAAGTAAAATTTTGTTCTAATGCAGGAACTAATAAATATACTCCACTTGACATGCTGTTTCTCCTGAGCTTTGAACATGAAATAGGCAATATTTCACACAGCAAATCTGAGGTCAGGCAGCTTTTAATTTACTCTTTTGACCTTAAGTCAGGAGGAAAAGTCGTCATCATCATCAACTAATATTTATTACACAGAAGAAAGGCAAGATTTGGACTGATAAACATAACTGAGATATAAGACTTCTTGCATACTTAATGGGTCATGAGTCTATTATGTACTGATGTGAGATACCTAAAGGCCAGTGGAGTATCTCTAATAAAATACACCAATGGAAGTGTTAAAGGTTTCTCATTCTTAGTATAAAATCTTAATAGATATAATTGTACCACATCCAGAAACATTATCTGTTTCTCTTTCTATACTTCAAAAAGCAAAAAAAAAAGGTGGTTTTTCTTATATAGATGCCCCAAGGCATATGTCACTATCAGTCTATTGATATATCTATAATGACCACATTTATTCTGTCAAATATTAAATAATGAGATGTATTATTGCAACCACAAAGAACAGATTTATTTGGAAAGTTATACAGATAAGTTACATGGAAATAACTTATAGTTAATTTTGTTTTACAATATAAAGCTTTAACTAGAACTTTGGCTTCTGTACAATTTAGATACAGTAAAAATATAAACAACCACTTAAAAAAACTTCAGAAAAGTCCTAAGGGTCCAATTATACAATGTTATGAAGAGGTACCAACATGCTGGGGTTTTCCCAGAACGCCAAAAAAAATCAATTAATGTAGCACCCCAGCAGTTTAAAAAGCAATTATATTTCCTCTCCATCTCAGGGTCAAATTTCATGATGGTCAGATACTTAATTTTAAGGTAATTGCTGGACTGAACTTTGATTAACAATACCACAAATTTGAAGGAAATTTTGTAGGTTCTTGAGGTCATTCTTACAAGATTTTTTTAAAAAAAAGACTGACTTCGCAAATGGCCAAGACCTTTCTAAAACCAGCTGGCTTATAAGTTCAACTGACCTGTCGTTACTATACTTCACAGTTAAGAATCATGAGAAGAACTTGTTCTGAATCTTCTGGCTGACTCTCCGTGCAAAGTGAGCGAATATCTTCTGTAACATATAAACAGTGTTTTATTAGGTTTTGGCTTTCTTTCTCTCATGGAATGGATAATTCTTTTTTTCTTTTTCATGGATTTATAGTCAGTACCAATTTTTCCTCTCAAGAAATATATTATGAGAAAAAAGAAAGTGGAGATTGACTATCTTTTACTCTTGCCAGTTACTAAGGTTGCCAGTTATCTTAAGGTTAAATCTACCCCCAAATAATGCAATGTGTGGTTTTATAGTTCTGAAAAATATTCTCTTAAGTTATCATCTGTATTTCAGTATTTAGGTTACTTGTCATACTAATAGATTAATACATGCCCACAGTTCATTTTAGTCTTCTTTAAATAAATTCATAAAGGAAAGCCTGAAAGAGGTTGAATTTGATCAAGAGAAGATGAAGATTTTATGTGATTATTTAATGTGAATAGTATTATTTTATTGAAATTCCATAGGAGAGGATGATAGCAGATGTGTGGACCAAAGGAAGTTTTAAATAGCAAACAAATGCCCTTAAACAATCTCATTAAAAACTCTACTCCCTTTATACCTTTTCCTTTTCTCTCTCTTTTTTTTTTTTTTTTTTACTATTTTTTTACTCTCTTCTGATTAGTATTGTTATTAGATCAAAATTGCTCCTTGATTGGCAATGTTCAAACTTATATTGACTCAGGAAAAAAAAAAAAAAACACTTTTATTTTAATTCATTAAAATTAAAATAAAATACAGATTGAGAATTTTGGCCCTCTCAAAATGGTGCTCCAGGTTGGAAAATTGAGGCCAGCCTTGCATTTAATATTAATTCTCTACATTATACGAATCATCTGCCTATGCTATCTCTTAGGAAATATGAATAGTGAAAGTATTGTTTTCTCTCTTGGAGATATTGTGGCACTTGTTTTTCATGGTCTGGAATCTAAGAGTGTAGAATTACATGTGACGAATAGCATTTCCAACCATGTAAAGTGGAGCAGGACACTTGGATCCACCATGTTGGAACAGAGCCTCCTGGGGGAAGTGATGGGCAAGGACAGCTGTAAATACCCTTGTTCTTTTATGTCTCTCCTGTTTCTTTAAAACTGATTGTGAAACTACGTTAGTCAATGTAAGATTTTTCTAATTTTATGTGTTATATGCATATATAGCATCAATATTACAAATTGTACAGAAAAACAATTAACTGCATTGGTGTAGCTTAAAAAGTATATTGCATTCATTTTCACATATACTTCAGGTCAATATTTTACCACATTCAATTTTGTCACTTTTGCTCAATGGGCTATGAATGGACATTTCTGCAATGATTAATAAATTATTCTTGCCATTCTTTTTCATAACTCACAGTAGGAAGAAGTCTAGCTGCTATTATCACCAAAGTTACACTGGGAAGCATGAGTAATATATGCTTTACCCTTTACCCTTTAATCTTCCCCAATAAACTAAATTTATTTTGAAAATTGTTATCAACTTAATGCCATATTCAAACAAAAGAACAATCTTTTTATTCAAAACGTTCTACCTTCTTTAAATTCGCAAAGAAGATGTAAGAAATTTGCTTTTGTTCCTTCAGGAGCAGAATTAGTATAAGAATATGGCAGAAATTTCTCTCGAATATTTTTTTCAGCAACTATTCTGGTAAACCGCATCATTAAAAATCAATAGCTAAGAAAAACTAAAAATCTCGAGGGTCACTGGAAATTTGAATCCCTTATTGCTTGTTTTAAAAGCCTGTCTTGATAGTTGTTTGTGTTAAAAACTGGTAGAGTATCCAATATCACTTTTTCATGACATGCCGCTAGCAGCCAGTTTTGATAAACAAACTGATTAAAAGATTATCTTGCACCGAGAATTTTATCATCCTTTTTGCCGATTCACTTGCTTGGAATCAGGGCACAGTATAGTGTCACTGAATAGAGTTGATGAGGCTATCACATCACAAGAAAGAAAACTAAAATTGTCCAAAAATCAGGCAGAGTATCCTGATTATTGCTGACTTGTGTGATGCATGAAAGAAAAGCCCAACTGGTTGATAATACTCTAACCGTATGGTCTCCATTCATGAGTCACAGGAACCACGGGCTGCACCAGCACTCCTCTCAGCTGTCTCACTGCCTCATTCGGGTGGATGAGCCAGTTGCTGTGCCCTGTATTCACCTGGTCACAGTGATGATTAAGACACTTATGCTTGCTGCAGCAATGCGATACATAGTGATGACCACACTGACGTGGGCAGTCGAACCACAGCTGTGTGTGTGTCAGAGGAGTTTGGTTGGGGGGTGAATTCCAAGGACTGGAGCAATATAATAATCACAGTCTGGCATGGTCCATCTTGAATTCAAAGGATATGCTTTTATAACTGGGAGGAAGGCCATATCATGGAAGGAGGAATCCAAATACTGACTCTTTTTGCCTCTAATGATGTCATAAGAATTAATCATCCAAGTGTAACTTTCTGTGCTCTACAAGAGATTATGTGAAATGGAGCTCCTATTAAAGATTAGATTAGATATTTGATTTCAAGACCTTAAAACAATCCTTCTCTAGCCTTTTCTATTGCTGCTTCTTAAATCCGAGACTGTAGATTGTTTTTCTGAAAACTTTGAAGCTGATTTCCAGTTCCCTCTGCTGTTCTCCAAATCCTGAAGAAAAAGGAAAAAAAAAAAAAACAGTGCTAAGAATTTGAGTGTCTTCACATGCAGAGGAAACATTTGAACATGGAGCAAGAGTGAGGATATTCTCCCCATGATTTGAATTTTCAAATCTCTCCTTTTTCTCAGAAGCTCTTGTCCCAAAAATTATTCTTTCTTAATTTAGCCCCTTAGCTTTCTAATACAGAAACCTATGTCCTTTTCTAAGATATGTAGCCTGGCAGTAATAATGAAAATACCGTATATATCTTTGCTTACTTTTTTTTTTTTGGTGATAGTGTTTTTATTTTATCCTAATTCATAGCCATTTCCCATAGAACATCACAGAGAACAAATATCTTTTAAGGATGAAGATTATGTATCTAGAACAAAGGGTATATTTTTGTTCTTAATACATGACAAAGACGATCTCATTCCTGTAGAGCATAAGATAAATGTACTTTTAGAATATCATATTCTATTCAAATCCATTAAATTAAAAGAGAGATTGAAGCGTCTCAATGGATAATTAATATTTCACCAAATAAAATAGGAGTCGTGTGTCTGAAATTAAATAGTTTGGTTTGTATAACTGTGGTTAGATATGAAAGGATAGTGTTTGTGCTTAACAGCTGCAGTCATTACTTAAGAACAATTTGTCTGTGTGGAAAACAATGGCCATTGTAGATTTGCCAAGTTGAAGCAAATTAGAAGGTTGGGTGGTGAAGTGGAAGCAAAGAGTGTTACTGGACTCAAAGGCTTCATTTTGCCTGCATACATCAAAGCCAAAGGAGACACAGATAGGATTTTGTAGCAAAGAAAGTAGAGATTTATTTAAGGAAATGACATCAATCCCAGAGACACAGGTGAGCTAGTGCTCTTAAGACCTAGCTCCCCGATAACATTTAGGTTACAGATTATATAGGGCAAAAATCACAGGACACCGTGGGTTAGGGGTTAGGAGTCATTATTGGGAGCTGATTGGTCAGAAGTGAGGTAAGGGTAATGAATCATTTCTTCAGGTCTTGATGACAGTTCCAAGGTCCTTTCTAGAGTCCCTCTGTCCAGTATCATGGGAGAGGCTAGGGAGTCTTTCCACCTTAAGGCTCAGGAGCTAAAACATAACTTAGCTCAAAATGTCATCTTTAACCTGTTAGAAGTTTGGACCATGTCACCATTAGTCAGGTCTGGGCTACTATCTTCTGCTGCCTCAGGGGTTGCTGATTATCTGGGGGAAAGGCTAAGTCTCTGAGGGACAGGCAGAAAGAGACAGAGACAGATACAGAGGGACAGAGAGAGATAGAGACAGAGGGAGAAAGAGCTGACTTCTAGAGCTAGAATTGAAAACAAAATCTCATCAAAATCATATGGACCCTCAGTTTTAAGAGGAAGGATTCATTGAGATCAATAAAGTATTGTCAAAAAAGATAGTTGCTGTGTCACATAAAGAAGTCAACTTCAAAGTTCAACTTCAAAGAAAATGTTCCAAGAAAACACACGCAAAGCTAATACAAACACCCAGTACTCTCTCTCTTTCACTTGTGCCAGTGACTTTACCATTTATTTGGTCTAGGAGTTTTTCTTTTGGGGATGCCTCATCATTTGCATCATTGAAAAGAAATTTTATTAGACATGATGCTAGATCCAGTTTAGCACCTGGCATTGTACACTTCTTATACATAGCTCAGAACTCCTCCTTTTAGGACAGTATTCTGGAATACTGTATCTTGCAACTGTTTTAATAAGCACTTTAAATTTTTAGGGGAAAAAAGACATTTTTATAGTGGTGTGAAATCACCTCCAAATCGGAAACTTGACAAAAATATTTTAGCCACGTAGGGGAGGAAAATAGTTTTCCCTCTACCCTTCTAGGCTCTTGACTGAGACGCCCCCTGAAATAAAAGACAGATTCACAAGAGAAAAACAAACAAAAGTTTAATAACATGTGTACCTCTTATATACATGGGAGAAGCCCAGGAAAACTGAATACTTCCCCAAATAGCCCAAGTCATCACCTTTAAAACTATCTCCAAAAAGCAATCCTCATATACTGCAGGTGGGACTGCAAATTGGTACAGCCACCATGGAAAACAGTATGGAGGTTCCTCAAAAAAACAAGAATTGATCTGCCATATAAAACAGCAATCCCTCTAGTGGGTATTTACCCCAAAGACTTGAAAACCCATATCCAAAAAGATATTTGCATACCAATGTTTATAGCAGCATTATTCACAGTGGCCAGGACATGGAAGCAACCAAAATGTCCTACGATAGATGATTGGCTAAGGAAGTTGTGGTACATATAGACAATGGAATATTACTCAGCCATAAGAAGAGATGAAATGCTGCCATTTGCGACAACATGGATGGACCTCGAGATAATCATGCTAAGCGAAATAAGCCAGACAGAAAAAGTTGAAAATCACATGATATCACTTATATGTGAGATATAAACTTAAAAGCAACAAATGAACAGGACAAACAGAGACTCGTGGACATGGACTATAGACTAATGGTTACCAGAAGGCAGGGGGTGGGGGAGGAGGGAGTAGGTAAATAGTTAAAGGGGGTCAAATATAAGGGAGTTGAGGGAGGGTGAAGTGGGTAAAGGGAATCAAATATATGGTAGCTGAAGGAAACTGGACTTTGGGTGGTAAACACACAATAGAATATACAGATGTCAAATGATAATGTACACATGAAAATTATGTAATTGTATTAACCAATGTTATCCCAATAAACTTAATTAAAAAAAAAAAAACTATCTCCATCTAAAGACAAAAGAATATGTTGAGGGTTTGGTGGGGAGGCTAGTTAGGGGAGGTTACCAGGAAAAGCACAATAAACAAGGTCATGGTTATTATGCAATTTAAGTTCTTGCTTTCTCCATTGATAAGAGTTCTTACAGATTTAGTCATCCTTCTCTTCCTGGTACAGAGAGGGAGACAAATGGAGATTTCTCTTATAAATGTAAATATTTCTTATAAAAAGGTAACTTCTACTCAGTTTTCAGAGCTTTTTCTTATGTCTGATGTTCCCTAAAAATAATTAACCTAAAATAATCCTTATGCCAAATAGACATATTTTGGGTGACAAATTCCGCTCTCCTTCAGCCTCCTACACCAATGCCAATCTCTAAACCTGTCTATTTTATAAATTATTTTCATGTTTGAACTGAGTTCAGATATTGTGAGTCTCAAAGCCAAAATATCAGATTCCACCTTCTTTGAACTCCCCTTTTCCACTTTAATAGTAACTCCTTCCTTCCTCAGTAATTTTCTAAATAGCAAAGCTCTCGAAGACCTTTCTTGGGAATAACTATATCATTCATTCCCTCTTTTATCATCGTGCCAAAATTGTTCCTAAACTAAAAACTTTTTTCTTTAAATAATTTGATTTTATTGTTTTAAGTCAAAAGTCATAAACTTGTTTGCTACATCTAGACTGTATATTCCAGAAACTAACATATTTTCTCTTTCCTGTTTTTTCTGTTTCTTCTAAGGACCCAATAATGTGCTCCTGAATGTACTAAATGCTTGCTAATAATTTTCCGATAGGCTGGTTCCATATGATTCTATTATTTATTCATTCAGTGATTATTTGTTGAGTACCTAGTATGTGCCAGGCACAGTACGAGGCTCTACATACACCAAGTGAGTGAAATAGACTTGGTCCCTGCCCTCACAGGTCCCACAGTCCAATGATGAAGCTTACAAAATGAGAACTTCTCTTGACACACATTTTATCCAGTAAAGACATATATTTGTACCAAAATTTTGATGAATTAACATTTTCCCAAGTGGACTTCAGTCTGATTTTCAGCCACCTGGCTATAAACCAAGAATTTCTTCTTACTAATAAATAGTTTCAATTGGCAAATTGTGAGTCACAAGACCTTTCTAACCCTTATAATAAGAGCTGCTAATTCATCCTTTGGTTCCAAAAGAGAAGATTACTAACTAAATGTTACCAAGGCCATTAATATTGAGCTTGTTAAAGAACAAAAATTCAACAGAGTAAATTTAAAGATCTAATTGGCTTTATTGAATGATTCATGAATCAAGCAGCATCCTGTCTAATAAATACAAAGGTGCTCTGATGAGTTGTACAAAATAGAAGGTTTTTGGAGGCAGAAAGAGAGTAGAACAAAGAATTTAAAAGAGTGAATTATTTCAGACAAGGTTACTTTCCCTTAGGGGAAGGCAGAAGATCTTATCAGGCAGACTACCTCACTAGTGCTGACCAAGAATCTCCAGCCTGATTGGTTTAAAATTTCACTTGTGAGAGAGACTGGAACTGCAGTCAGGGTGGGCATTAAGTCTTGGTGGGGCCTAGTAAAAGTGACTCCATTTGGAGCTTATTGTTTCTGTTTAACAGACTACTGTGTATTTTAGTTGCAGAGTATCTTTCTCATATTGTAGAAAATGACATCAACAAATTGTAAAACATTTAATATTACTGAAACAATGATTATGCTTAGATTTACTTTCATATGCAGTAAATCATACTAACCTGTCACCTCTATCCCCACTTCCTCTCCAGAGAGTAAAAGCTCCTTTCTCAGGACAGCTCCTCTACTCCCCTGCTCCAGCTCTGCTGCCCTTTGTAAAGGAGGAAAAAAATCTTTTCCTTCTACTCTTCTAAGTATTCAGCTGGAATACTTGTAACAAGGGACAGATTAACAACAACAACAACAAAAGTTTATTAACATATTCACATGTCTATCTAATACATACATGGAAGAAACTCATGAATAAGTAAACTCAAAACTTGGAATTTGAGCTTAAATACCATCTTTAGCTAAAACAAAAGATGGTGGGTGTGAGGGAGGCAAGTTATGGAAAGGTGACCAGAAAAAGCATTGTAAACAAGAGTAAAATTTGTCATACAGAGTTAAGTGGGTGCCTTCTTCATTGAAAAGCTTAGAGTTATCTTTCTATTCCTGGTACAGAGCCAGATACACTCTTACAAATGGAAAATTTTTATGAATATTAATGTCCCTTACAAAAGGGTAACTTTTCTGCTGTTTCTCAAAATAATCGGCTCAAAATAATCCTTATGCCAAAATGACATATTTTAGAGTGAAATATTCTGGTTTGCTTTACCTCCCTTAGGTCCTTTTGCGGCCATCCTTCTTTGCCACTAAGAAATCTTGGTCTGTTTGTACCAGCTTCAAGAAAGGACTCAGATTTTTGCAGTTACCTGTGGAGGCAGGAGCAGGGTAGACAAACTCAGTAGTGAAATGAAATTTCTTCAATGTATACATGTTACAGAGTCTTGACTTTTAAAGCATGAGAATGTATTATCCATTCCAAACAAAAGCAAACAAAAGTTAAAAAGAAAAAATGTAAAGAAAGTAAGGAGAGGCGGTAGGGTTAGAAAATGCAAATGGTTAGAAAATGGAAGAGGTAGCACAGCCCATATTTCACCACAGTCATTATTCTTTATCTCATCATTCTGGGCCCCAAATGTTTCCCTGGAGCGATTTATGAGACTTCAATCATAATGACCATCCACCAACAAAGAACAGCAGTATAACTAAATCAGCAAAATGCTTTGGCCGCTGAAGTTCAAATTTCCTAGCAGTCATTCAAGGTTTTTCTTTGGCAGACCTCAGTATGACCAAGTAAGAATATGCTGTCTCTGGGTTCATCTTCAGGTATTTTACACAGCTTCCTTATCGGTGACATAGTACAAGATTCACTTAGACTGTGACAAACTTCTGGTTCCAACTACAGGCCTTTGCCAGAGAGGCCTACTGAAAAGGCAAGATCTGTCTGATTTCAGTGCTGTGTTAAAGAGCAAAGTGAGGTGGAGGAGTGAAGAAAGGGGGCAACAGGAGGCTTAGGGGGAGGTAGACAGAGGTAAACGGTGAGGAATGAGTGCAAATAAGTAAAAAATAATGCTGCAGGAAAACAATTTGAGATAACCAAGGCAACATTCTAGTGTATCCACTTAAGGAAGAGTTATTAATACAGTTATATTTTTTTGAACAAGGAATTAACACTTAGGGTATAATTGTAGTCTCTGAAGATTTTTCAAAGCTCACGTGTGTGTGTGTGTGTGTGTGTGTGTGTGTGTGTGTGTGTTTATAAAACTCTCACTTCCAGCAATGTTAGAATTAGCTATTTCTTGTTAGTCTCTCATTGGTTATAGAAAAATGTCACTCTACAGTAAAGGGTAACAGGAATATAAGTTGAAGGCTTGATATGGTAACAAATGTGTCTTTCTAAACATGTAGCTTCCCCAGATGACCTTAGCACAGTAAGCTGGTTTAAATGATTGGTTTCATATGTGTAGTTAAATTGTGTCTTCCATCTGTTTAATGAGCACATGATGCTTGAAAGGAAGGACAGACCTTGATATTAAATATAAGGGAATCTGAGGGCTATGATGCTCTGTGTGTGTGTGTGTGTGTGTGTGTGCATTTCGTACTTTGGAATCACTGTGATACAGCAAAGTACCATATAAATGGGTCTTCTAAGGTTATATTTTCTAAAGGTATATGCAAAACCAATAGTTCTCAAAATAAGGCCAACCTTAAAATTTTTTAAGGCACTAAATTCTTTAGTCGATGATCCCGTGTCACCATTTAATAGAAACTTTTCCCTTGCGATCAACTAAAAGAGAAGGAAATAAAACTAATAAATTTTAAACACGAATTTCATGTTAATGCTACATTTAGTGCTTTACATTTGCTTTTTTTGTGCTATTCCTTTATTTCATTCACCATTTCATGTAATATTTGGCCACAACCCAGTGACAATATCTTTATTTTACATATGAAAAAACACCAAGGTTCAGAGAGGTTGTTCGAAGCCACACAGCAAGTCAGTTAGGAGAGAAGAGATCCAAACCAGGACCAAGTCATTTAACAACCCCATACTTATATTACTTTTAATATCTAACTCTCTTTTCATGCATAAATATTCTTTCAAGGACAGGAGGCATACTTTACCAGCAGTCTCCAACCTTTTTGGCACCAGAGCCCAGTGCTTCTATGAGAATCTAATGCCTGATGATCTGAGGTGGAGCTCAGGCGGTGATGCTAGTGCTGCGGAGCGGCTACAAATACAGATGAAGCTTCGCTGGCTTGCCTGACGCTCACCTCCTGCCATGCAGCCCAGTTCCTTAACAGGCCATTGACTGGTACTAGTCCACTGCCTGGGGGTTGGAGACCCCTAATTTAAACAACATCTAAATAAAAACTCAAGTCATTATATTTCTTGAGGGTGGGGAGAAAACTTGAATTACTTTTTTAAAATAGCTGTTCTCTTCACATGAAATCTTAAAGAGAAAACCTATATTTTAAACAGATAAAAACTGAGATTGTCTGATTGCGGGAGGGGAGAGGCAGGGCAGGTTGACTCCTGAAGCTCTGGCTTTCCCCTTCTTCCATCGAGATGAACTCTTGGCATCTCAAAACTTTAAGTGATATCAGAAGTTCTTGTTTAATAGAGTTACTGTTGATAGACAATCCAAAGTTTCCTCAAAAGTCAGCATGGATAAAAGCAGGTTTTTGGAGCAGTTGGTGTTCAGACCCACTGCATTACTGTGTCCATCCAGAAACTAGTGTGCAGGCTCAGCTCTGCTCCTACTTTACAGTATGGTCTTGAGTGCATCACTGAGCCTTGTAGATCTGGTTTTTCTAAGCTTTGAGATGAGTGAGGGTTGACTTAGAACAGTAGATCTCAACCTGGCTGTACATATATAAAAAGCTCTTTAAAAATCTAATACCCAGACCCCACCCCCAGGTATTCCAGTTTGCTTTCATCTTTGGATGAAACCTGAACATGAATATTTTTAAATGCTCCCCAAATGATTCTGGTATGCAGCCAGCATGGAGAACTACTGGTCCAGATGATCTCCCTGTATCCTTCCATTTCTAAACTAGTCGTAGTCCTATATCGAAAAGCTAATGAGGACATTCTTAAATGTCTCAGCCATTCTGCTCCGTAACATCAGGAGCTTGAGGAAGGTTTGTTTTATGAAGTCCTATTGTCCATATTGTTTATGGACTAGACCTCTTTGATAATGACTACATTATTTCACTAGATTCCATAGGGCCTTCTGTGCCTTATAAACTGATTTGTATGCAGTGCCTAGTACAACAAATACCTAGCACATGATAGGTCCCCCACTTTTTTCTTAATAAATGAAAGGCATCCAATTTAACCAATGGATTATCAAAAGCTGAGTAGCGTTACATGAATATGGTTCCCTCATGAAACTTCAAATTACCTATTATGAGAGAATAATTTGAATGTCCTATGAAAGAAATGGGCAGTTGAGGTACTCAATGTTGTAGCCTCCTCACCACCACCCCAAATTTATCAGTTGGAAAGATGAGTGGTTGATTTGATGGAATTATAGCATCAAGGGTAGAGATTATCTCAAATAACCTATCCATATCATATGGTTAGTAGAAGCACAAAACTGCTGTTGTATTCAATTTATGAATACTGTTTCACAGTTGTTTTTCATGTGAGGTATAATATTTTGAAATTTAGCCCCAGAAATCCATTCTACACTCCCTCTTAAAATACTCATGGGCATAAACAAAGCGCTCTCCCCTACTAAAAACGTGCTCGCTTTCTAGTTTCTCACTTTAAATTAAGTGTCTGTAAGCTATTAAACTCAAACATTCCCTCTATATTGAACAATGTGGTAAGGGAATTTAGATATTTGTGTGCTGATATATTAAGGTATGGCAAATATGAAAAACGTTCGAGGCCTCAATACATGAGATATACAATAAATATATGTTCGGTTGTTGACCTAGGCCTTACACTAACTAGAATCAGGAAACAATTCCATTGACATTACTGAGAGAATTGCCCTAATTGTCATCATAGGAAAATGATTTCGTACATTTTCAAAGTGCAGTACATTTTCTGAAACCAGAAAAACATGTGGTGACCATCCATTAGAATCACATTAAGTAAAGATGTAAATGTTCCTACATCACAGTTAGGACCCGTTTTACTAACAGCAGCAACAAATACAAAATTCCGTGGAAGCCTACGTATGTGCTGCCTATTTACTGCAGAAGCGAAGAGGAGGGTTTGGAAGGTGTTTATCCTTCTCTTTTCTCCTATTTACTTCTGAGTTATATTTTAATACCTAGAATGTTACCAGCCAGCCAGTACTCTTTCTTTTCCCTTTCGAAAATGTGAACTTTAAATCAGATATTTTTTGCAGAAAAAAATGAGTTTAGTAATCTCTGGTGTTGTTAGGAGGCAGAGCCTGCATCAATAAGCAGAATAAAATGTATTTAGCTTTCAGGCTAGGTCTGGACAATAATGATTCTGCAAATCGGAGCTAGAATTCTAGATGCTCTGACTGGGAATCTTGCCCAGGGCCTTTTTGGCTCTCAATTTTGCTGTTTCACATTTGCTCTTTCATTTATATGCATCAAATTAACACTAACTTTCATATTTGGGCAAGAAAAGGAAGATGCTTACAAGTTACTGGAGCTAAGGAACTCCAAAGAACTCTCCAAGGAACATAGCTACCAAATAAAGTTCAGGTTTCCAAATTTTTAGGAAATGTGCATATATACGGATTATCTACAAAGACATTCAACACACATTCTTAATTCCAGAATTGTGCTACCAATTAAGAATGCCACGAAAATATTTTAGGAGACATGGTTTAGTACAGCTAAAAAGTAGCAAACAATATAATTTTGGTTATATAATGTGCTGGGCATCCCTGAGATTCAGAAATTTTAGAAAAACGAATTCTTCACCACAAATGGGGGAAATGAATAAATCACATTTTCTCATTTCAGACCTTCTAATACAAAATGATAGTCATCATTTTTTTAACTGCTTTGGGAAAAACTCAGACAAAATTGTTGGTGAATAAAAGTTTATTTATAAACTTGAGGATCTAGAAGCTTCACCATACAATTCAAATCTAATTACAAAAATGACATCCCAGAGAATAAAAATATGGAAGTACCTCGAGTGTGTTTAATTTTTAACTAATCTTACAGCAATAGCTCTTCTCATCTAACACTGTAAAATAATAAATATAATATAGAGTGATTTCGCTTTACTAAGGATTTTTGAAAATCTGCCTGGCCACAGACTAAAGTGAAAAGGGATGCTTTGGTGCACAAAATTTTGCATGTCCCGAGTCTTGAAAGAAACTTGACAACATAGTCCTACAGGCATTATGACATCTGAGGATGTCACATAATGAGAATCACCAACATAAGTCTGAGAAGCTGGGGGAGGGGAGGGATGGAGTACCCAAATGAACCTACAGACATTCAACCACAGTATCATTAGCACAAATAATCAAGGTATAACAGTAGGCCATTAAGACAACCTTTAAACTACCACTCATTTTGTCAATTTATAAAAATATCAAATAGATGTTTTTATTTCCTTTTTTTCTTACCTTTGAATAAATATTTAAATATATCCCTCAATATTGTATTTCGATGCCCCCAGAAATATTATCATATGAAACAAGAAAGTAACAATCCTTATTAATTAAATTAATAATTTAATAAATTCACTCCTAAAGCTGAAGCAATTTAGTAAGCTGAAAAAGTATAAAATGTGATGCTGCCCTTCATCATCTACTTGTGGCCAATACATGGGCTGCATATATAGAATTCATATTTGTGAATGGTCTATTTAAAGCTTGACTGAAAATATAATTTAATATGTTTTAACTCCTGTTTTGCATAGAACAAACCTCAGCCTTACTGGAATTCAACTTATTATTTATTTTAGTATATGACTATTCTTTTCTACTAAATGCCATAGAAAACCAGTTGACATCTGCATTTCTGATAGCATGAAAATAACTAAAACCTAGAAGGAGTATTGTTCAGCAAACATACATTATTTAAATGAGAATAGGAAATATTCATGTTAAAGACTGACTCCGAAACCTTCAATTGATTAGATTGTTATAGCTATTAATCACAGCTCTTATTTTTAAGATGGCAGGCTAATATTTCCTGTTAAATTGGTCACGATGAGTTTCAGTGCCTTGTTTGAGTTTCCACAACTATCCATCATTTGGGAAAACTAAAAAGAAAGGATAACTACTGAAATAGATTACAATGACGTTGTCTTGGCCACTTTTACATTAGTTCTCAAATCATAGACCAAGCGCCTTGGCAGCGTTGTACTTATTCAGTCAATAGACTTAGTAATTGTAATTGTGTCCTGACAGACATTTAAGTGTACTCTGTGAAACATTAAGAATGATAGCATTGTCTAAGTTGCTCATTTTACTCCTCTCTATGGCCCTTAAAATATTTCATTTAGATTATTATAAGAACTTGGCCAAGTGATTTGTGTTAATTAATAATAGGAGCAGCCTCATTACTCTCAAGTTCCTTAGAGTGTTTGCAGCCGCCATAGTTTTTCAGGTTGTAACTCCTGTTTGGTAATTCTAAAACCTTCATCCACTATGAAAATATGCATTAGGGTACAGCAAAAGCTTGTTTTTATGTGAACTATAAAGATTTTATTGATCGTATATATACCATATTTATAAGAAAGTATTTTTAAGCTCATATTTTACATGAATTGATTGTAGTTATACCATTTTTTACTTGTTAAATGCAGGAAGTTATATTTAGATACTTACATATTTGGAAATGTATGTGCAATTTATACATAGTCAATCCACATGATTCATGAATTCCACATTTACAAATTTGCTAACTCACTAAAATTTATTTGTGAGATGAAAATCAATACTTGTGGCACTTTCGTGGTCAGTGGCAGAGCAGCAAAAAATTTCAGCCTCCTGACAATCATGTTTCCAGCTAAGGCTGGAAAAGGCTACACTCTGCCTTCTTGTTTCAGTTCCCATACTGTATATGGGTCCTTCTCACAGTCTATTGACTGCTACATTTTTCACATTTTCGCTTTTTGTTGATGATTTTACTATTTAAAATGATCCCCATGAATAGTACTGTGTACTGTTCCCAAACACAAAAAAACTGCAATGTGACTTATAAAGAATATACATGTGTTAGATAAGCTTCTTTCAGGTACCAGGTATAGGGCCAAGAGTTCAATGTTCATGAACCAACAACATATGTTAAATATGATGTCTTTAAACAGAAACACACATGAAACAAGGTTATGTATTGAATGGTTGAAAAAACTGTTGGGACCAGGAGCTCTCAGGAGCCTAACCGTGTATTTTCCCTAACAGCAATGATTCAGTGTTTGCCCATTAGTGTTTGCTTCAACTTTGCAGAACATATAACTACCACAAATAACAAAAATAGACTGTGTCTTCTGTTTTCTTTCTTTCCTAGGAGCCATTCTCCCAATTTTTTATCACAAACCATCATGTCCTGGTTGTGAATGTGACACATGCCATCTGAGCAGACGATCTTTTGCCCATTTTTGTTGGCATGATCTCTTGACCCACAGCGTTAAATAATTTCCAGGAGAAAGATGGCCCAGTAGTCTCCAGAGTTGTTAACCATTGGATGATCATGTATTTTTAAACTTCAACAGTCAGGCTGCTGCTAAGGTTTAACTTATTGGGTTTAGATATTATTGCTTACGTGTTTAGGAAGGGCCCATAACTGGAGTGAATACAATAGAATCCCATCGCTTTAGGGCTAGCAACGCCTAAAAATGTGCCTTACGTAAGTAGAGAATAACCTGCGTTGTCTATATATGAGAGAGTCTAGACTAGAGCCCGCCTTTATGTGGAACAACAGTGATGTATGAGTTTATGCAGATCAACCTCTTGGTTTTACAGAAGGGAAATGCCAGGCCAAGGGAGGTGAAGGTGCTGCCCAAGCCCAGATGGTGGGGCAGAGCTGAGGAGGTGCTTGCTGTCTTCCAGTTCCTCAGGCGTGCTTCCCCCCACCAGATCACCCTCCCTGCAAGGTCCTGAAGCCAACTATAGGATAGGGATATGTTTTTACTACTTCGAGATATCATCCTGAGCCCAACAGGAATTTCTTGTTATCACATAAACATATTACTTTTCTTCCTCATTAGTTTAAGCACATTTATGAATAGACATAAGATATTCTCCATTATTTAGAATCAGAAATTTTAACTTTTCACTTTAAAAAGGAAAGCAATATCTCAAAAGACACTTTCTATTAATTTGTGATGACACTAAAATATTTATATTAAAACTGAATTTCCATTAGGAAAACAGAAACTCAACTGTGTTTAGTTTGAAACCCATGACAGGATCTCGAGCAGATCAAGGTAAGGGGCACTGTGGGACAAGGTGATGTTGTAAAGAAAATGCTTCGAGAAGAATTTACTCCATACAAACTATATTTGGGAGCCAAGCACTTCCTCCATGACTCAATAACTGGGACATGTGACTGGCAGGGTCTACCAACAGCTGATTTTAATAAAAACCCACTCAATTATGCCTTGAAGACTTGTTTTTGGAGGGAGTTGGAGAAATTAAGGAATAAGAACTGATTTGTTTCACATCTTGTAGCAGTCAGAGGAAGCTATAATCTAGTGGTACATAGAGAATAGATATATTTACAGTAGAATACTTTCTTCCACTGTACAATTTACTACATAGAGCAAATTTTCGGCACAGGATCCCTTCAGCAGTGATCATGAATATGGTCCACAGTTATGAAGTTTTCCATTAGACTGCATTCACATGTCAGAGATGAACTATCTTAAACTTAATGGTTTTAATTTTAGGGTTTTATTTCCCCTTTTTATGACCCTCTTTAAGATAGAAATACATATTTTGCTCCGTAAAATTTTAGTTAAATTTTTCAAGTTCTCACCATGATTTGATAACTAATCTCTATACCCTTCCTTTGCAATGACTTTTGATCAACATAATGAAATATAATGGCATTATGTAATTTTAAAATGTACATCTAAAATAAAAGACATTCCTTTAATTAAGGATAAATAAGTCAATGAAAAAAATGTATGGCGAAAGCCTTTGGCACAGATTTATCTTTTGATGTATTTTTCATTCCTTTCTTCTTATTTTCCTGCAACCATATGAAGCAATCAACAAATATTTATTGAGTACTTTGATGTTTTCAGAACTATTCTATTTACTACAAGGGTCTCAATAGGAACAAAGAATATGTTCTCTACTTTCAAGAATGTAATGTTTGCCACATAAGGTTCTAAGAAGTACAGGTGTCACTTAAGATATCAAAAAGAGAGTGGGTAGGAATGGTGTTCCTTGATCCAAGTTTTAGAAACATGGTATACTAAAATCTTCCCCAGAACTTCACTATTCACAGTAGATGTTAAAGGTGTTTCAGAAGTCCTATAATAAAGAAACCCAGTTATTGTCATTGAACCCAGCCTTCTCGAGATGTATTTGACGGAGAAACTATTCTATTGAGTCAGACCTACGAAAGTCTCTTGGAATACTGATATTCTATGGAAAACTGTTTAGGAAATTCTGAATTAGAGAGCCACATAGGACATTTTATTATAAACATTTGAGTGCAATCTTAAAGCACTGAAAGTGTAGAGAAGAGAAAGATTGTTATGATATAGGCTGGTGAGGAAAATTTCAGAGGAGTTTGGACTTTAAGGAAGTAAAATGTGCAGTTGAGAAAAAAGCAGAACACTGAGATGAGGGAAAGGAAATTCAGGTTATATCTCCCAAATTGTTAACATTGATTACTTTAGGAGGTCACGAGGGAGCAAAGGTACAGATAATGATGCACTTTAATTTTCTAAGTTATACATTTCTGTATTGTTTGCATGCTTGTTTTTACAATACTTATTCTATAATACAATGGGTTGTTCTTATATTCAGATGATATTTTTCTAAAACTCCTTAAGATTTACCCATCAGATTAACTAAGATGTGTATAGATCTTTACTTCCATAATTTATGTGTGTGTGTGTGTGTGTGTGTGTGTGTGTGTGTGTACACATGTATGCATGCAATACCACAAACAGGTGCGAAAATACAATATCTTGGTCAAAAACAAGTTGAAGCACCAAGGTCAACCAGTGCTATAAACTTGTGCTACACGTGTTGTTTATTCATCTCTCGGTGTGGCTGACTTCAGGGATGAGAGTAAACAATGTGGTCTCCTATTAAGTTTCCTCTTTTGGCCAGTCATCCAATTAGTATGTAATGAATTTATACCTGAAACTAATAAGCTGAGGAGTAAGCTGAAAAGACCCAACTTGTGTTTCCTAACTATCGTTTGGCTTCTATAAGAACCTTTTGGTTGCTCCTCAATTTCACATTTATGTTTAAAAGTATATTTCCTTTTTTAAATGGCAGATTCATGTATTGCTTAACATTTAATAAGCTACTTGTGCCTAAAACACAAGATTTTTTTTGATCTGAAAATATAACCAAATTTGAAAGTAACTAAACTGAAAACCTTCTAGACAGAAGAAAGGTTTTGTAAGTGTTGTTGTCAGTTTGGAAAGCCATTTTTTCTTTCATCTCCCTAAGATATTATTCATAAGGAAATTTTTTTTAATCTGGGAAAAAAAATATACATGAACTTTGTGCTAAGTGTAAATAAATATGTACACATATATTTTCAGCAAATATATATAAGCATAATACAGATATGACATGGAAGATTGGACTATGTAAAATTGCTGAAATTTGATTGTTTCTGAAATACAATAAAAGTGATTTTATATGATTTAACCTAATAGTTTAGCTCACTAGTTAGTGGTCTCTTCTCACTTGGGTAGACAGTTTGCCAGTTCTGTTAGGGTGATACCTTGACTCTCGTCACATTCCCATTTTGGGTCAGAATTCCCCTCTTCTGGCTTCGTCAACTTCTATGTCATTCTGTTCTGTCTCTTGTTGTCTCCTAAACATTACTGGATAGGCTGACTACTTACAGCAGTCCTTAAATGTTACTCCATTTTTTTTGGTTGGCAGATTCTCAGACCTCAGATCTTAAAGGTCAAAGGAAGTCCCTGTGTTGAGTTCAGTATCACAGACACAGAATCAGTGAGTTAATGAATTGATGTTGCTCTTCCTCTATTATCCATCCCTATTTCTATTACTCTTGATGCAATCAGAGCTTTTAGAGGATCCTAGAAATTCAGGTACCTGAGAGGACTTTATCGGATGTCAACCTATGATTGTCTGATGTTACTAATGAATTGCTTGGCAGGAGTTCTAAAGGTCTGCATAGAAGACTGGCTCTGGGACAAATTATGTCAAAAAAATATTTCCCCCAAGTTCAAGCATCCTTATTTCTATTTTATCCCCTATATTTTATTCTCCACAGCTCCCCACTATGATTACAGATCAGAATAATTACCAGCTTCCATGTATTAAATATCTAAACCTTGATGTGACTGTTCAATAGTTTGATTATCACCATGTGTGTATTATGTATGCACATGTATATAATATTGACACAATAATCTGAAAATAGAAAATTGTAGTGGGTTTTCTCCACATGCAGTTTCAGTAATATCAAATCTAATTACCCTGTTGAGAAGAATTAGACTTTATAAGAGGTGCTAAAAACGACCTAATGAGTTTTGTAACAAACATTTGTTAGTAGAAACTGGAATAATTGTCAGCTATGGCTTTTGCATAGTGTCAAAGGCTATC
This sequence comes from Pteropus alecto, assembly GCF_000325575.1. Taxonomy (NCBI): domain Eukaryota; kingdom Metazoa; phylum Chordata; class Mammalia; order Chiroptera; family Pteropodidae; genus Pteropus; species Pteropus alecto. The sequence continues at coordinate 21,022,158 of NW_006494614.1, read as the reverse complement.
AGCATTCTAAGCTACTGGGAAAGAAATTCTCTGACCAGAACAGCATTTGTCATAGCCACTGCCTCTGCAAACCACTATCAATCCAAACAAAAGCTGCCATGCCAGGAAGCTGGTTTTCAAATTCTTCTTTTCAGAAATCTATTGTAGAAACAAAGTCTTAAAAGAACTGGCATTTTCTATTTACTAGTGAACCAATGAATATTAAACATAAGATTTAACTAATACAAGTTAATGAATAATTATTGAGCTCCTTCTTTGTATAAGGCCCTGGTGGGTAATACTGGTGCTTAGTAGGTGTTCAATGAATTTTTCTTAAATTAAATTCAAAGAAGACCTGCTGTCAAGGACTTTATAATCCTCTCACCCATACATAATCAAATCTGACCTACATATGACAAGTATTAGACTTCTCATTTTACAAATGAGGAAACCAAAGTTCAGAGGAGATAAGAGATTTGGCCAAGAGTTCTGTATTAGTCAAGGGGAGAGTGTGTGTGTGTGTGTGTGTGTGTGTGTGTGTGTGTGTGTGTGTGTGTAGAGAGAGAGAGAGAGAGTGGGGGGGGATCCTCGTAATAAATTGGCTCATGTGATTATAAAGGCCGAAAAGTCTCACAATCTGCCATCTGCCATCTACAAGCCAGGAAAGCCAGCGGTATAATTCAGTTCTAAGGCCTGAGAACCAGAGGAGCTAATGGTATAAATTCCAGATCAAGGGCAGGAGAAGATGAGAGGTGTTCCAGCTCAAGCAGGGAGGCAGGAAAAAGGGGGTGAATCCCTCCTTTCTCTACTTTTTGTTCTATGTAGGTCCTTAAGAGATTAGATGATGCCTCAACATTGGGGCGGGGAATCTACTTTACTGAGCCCATCAATTCAAATGCTAATTTCATTTGAGGCACCCTCACAGATACACTCAGATATAATGTTTAATCTGGTCACCCCATCGCCAGTGAAGTTGACACATAAAATTAATCATCATAGGTCCCAAGGTAGTGAAACTAAAATCCAGGCCTTCTAATGCCTAATCCAACGTTAGTTCCACCAAACCTCCCTGACTCACTAAATCAAATTGGAAAGGAAGCACCTTGACAAACAGAAGAAAATAATATCCATTCATTTACTCATTGATGCTGCAAATGAGTAGTAAAAGTTGTCCTACTTTCAACAATATATGGGCATCAGTTAATAGTTTATTAATCTTAGATTACTGGTTATCCCAGTTACATTATGTTGATAGGATTATAAATTTTTAGTTAGTAGAAAGAATATCTGTGTCTAAAAATTTTTACTTTATTTTGTGGAAAGAAAATGTTAAAATCTTGGGGTTCACAGTACTTCTTAGAGATGCCATAGATTTTTTTCAAGTATTAGTTATTCTCAGATGCATTTTCGAAGTATGTATGCATGTATGCACATTATAGCATTTGTGGTTTTTTTGGACGGTAAAGATTTTGTAGAAATTTTTTAAAAGACTGAATGATTATGGAAAATCATTTTGAAATTTGAGAACAGTAAATTACTTTGTTTCCCAAAGCTTCATGGCAGAGAGATACTCTGGAATTTTTTTCAAGCTCTTAAAATTTTACAATGATGGAAAAGTTGCCTGACACTGATTACATGTAACGGTACCTGGTTAATTTCCTATTGCTTTTCTCTCAATTAATGTTCTCCACCAAGCAACATTAAACAGAGAAGACAAAGATCAAATACTCTTCTGATCCACTGGTGCTCATTTACCTAATACAAATGGCAAAACGGGAAAGAAAAGAAACTGCATTTCCCTGAGTTCTGTCAACCTCAAAGTAGCATCGAATTTCAAAGTATGTGACATCGCTTTGCCTGCATCTTTTTGTCCTTCGATAATTTTGTATTTAAAAAGACAAAAAGCATTCGGTATTGTAGATAAATTTTTCCTATGCTTTAAATTTATTTGGAATAAAAACCTCTAAATCTGAAACAAATTCTGGAGTGAAATAACACAAAATGAATAGAAGGAGACACATGAAAACCTTTCTTGAGGATGAATTACAGAACAGAAGCATTACAATTGTCTTCAGCTGAGAGTGGAAACCACGTTGTTGCCCCTCAGCTCTAAATTGAGGGTTGGCAAACCATAGCCCGTGGACCAAATATGGCCCACAGCCTGTTTTGGTAAATAAAGTTTTATTAGAACACAGGCACACTATTCATTTACGTGTTGTGTGTGACTACTTTTGCGCTACAACTGCAGAGAAGAATAGCTGCAAGAGAGACCATATGGCTCAAAGGTCCTTTACAGAAAAAAGTTTGACAATCCCTGCCATAAATCTTTCTCCTTTCCCTTCTTCTCCTGCGGATGGCAATAGCTAGTGGGGAAAGACATAACCTAGAATGTCTTACGGCAAGAAGTGGAAAATAATGCATTTTTTTCCAGGTGATAACTTCTGAGTCCTTGCCAGGCTCATGTATTGAGGGACCCAGGAATCAGAAGCCATTTCTGGCCCTTCAATAGCATGGCCTTCCTGGCACTGCTCTCTGAACAGAAGCAAAACATCAGAGTATCCAGAAACAACAGAATTGTTAACTGACAAGGTATTAGGGTTTATTTAATGCATCCCTGTCACCTTACTGATGAGAAAACAAAGGTATGTTTCTGTTTTAAGATAGAAGAAGTGGTGGCCATGAAACTAAGGATTTAGAGCAAAACATCCATACAATAACTACTTTCAACTTTTACATCTTCCATCACCGTGTAATATATTTTAGTTTCAATTATGCATCTGAAACAATAACAACAAAATTTAAGTAAACATCTCTAGAACTTTTAGTGGACATAATATTATGTTAGATATAGCCACATTTTGTCTCTCCATTTTTTTCAGTTGTGTTTATATCACATGGAATCACCAACTTTAATGTTTTGGTTACAAAAAATATATATTTTTTACCATCCATCTGCATAGTAGCAGCTAGAGAAAACAAACCCTTTACTTACCGGACTCTGGAAGAATGTCTGCAGTTTTTAAGCTGACTGCAAATACATTTTCGGAGGAGGGAAATAAGTGCTGTCTAGTGTCTGCCCACTGCTTGCTAACTTTGCTTGTTCATAAAATAGTTCAGTGACTCCAAACAATGCGATGCTGGCTTTCAGCTTTCTTTCACCTCAGGTCAGCAACAGCAACAAGTGCCATTGTAGGCGAATCCCAAGAGAAACATCTATCTTGCATATCCCCTGGGCAGGTACTTACATGTGTAGCAGTTTCAGTTTATGGTTATTACTCTCTAGAGACATCTGTCTGCTGGGTTTATTTTTTCCTGATGTTGTACCACATCATAAAGTCTACTGCCAAGAGTCTTTTAACTACTCAGGAAGATTTTGTTTTCTGCTGTTTTAGTCACTTTACTTTATTTCTGTAGGCCAAATACGGTAGAGAAAATCAGTAGCAATTTCCTACTCCATAGCGATAGCCCTCATAGTAACCTGGCTCCATTTGGTTGCAAATTTTAGTTTTGTAAGAGCTTTAAGACTCTCATTGCATGAGAAGTGATGGGTCCTCTTGGGCATATGTGTGACAAAGAGCTGCACAAAGATTCCCCATGAAGTGTGAATGCACTCAGAAAACCTTTCAGGGAAAACCTATTTTTAAAGCAATTAGATCATATGGGTTTAATTTATAGAAAAAAACAAATTCATAATCGAATTTTTAATATCAAATATAGTACTTTAAAATAGATTTTTGTTTGCAGGGAAAAATAGCTTTAAGCCTATCCTCTTTTACTTTCGTTCCCAATAATAATATTTAAATAAATGTACTTCAGAATTTCTATTCTTCATTTTCAGATAATGTAATGGTTATTATCATATATTCATAGAAAATTGTAATGATTAAGTCATTATTTGCCTAATAAATTTACAACCTTTTTTATAGAAAAATGATTCCGGCCAGACGACAATTGTCAAACATCTCTTAACATATGTTTTCAACCTTTGCCATAGCTCGCTTTCTTGCATAAACAGACCCTTCGAAACAAAGCATGGAAAATTTAATCCACATGGGTTCGTATTATCAAAACTATTAGACTGGATTACTTTCCATGGTGTCAGCACCAAAATTATCTCTTGAAAAGATGACTTTAAAAGGAACATTCACATAGATTTTACAAATATTATCTCTTCTTCACCTTTTACGAATAACTTTTATTTCATTCATGGCTATAATTAGCACATTCTCCTACAATGGCTCCTTTCTCAGTCAGGTCGAACAGATCGTCTGTTGGTTAGCAAGGCAGCCTGGGTCAGCAGTCATTAGTGGTCATTAAAAGGATGAATCTCTGCCCGGTCAATTTAACCAAGGCTCATTCCCACGTACTGACCATAGCCCAGAAGCTTCACAATGCTACTACCTATTGAGGGCAGCCTCAAGTCGTTCCACAGAAACTAGACTAATGAGAGGATGTCACACAGACACCAGAGCTGCTGTACATCAGAGAGATACCATGACTAGTCAGCCTTGAGACAGCTTCCTCACAGGTTCAAACCCAACTGTTAAGTCATCGTTTACAAGGGTTTGCACAGACACACAGTCAAATTATTTCAGCACCTCAGACCACGCTAGGCATTGTTTCATGTTTTACACTGTCAAATCTCTTGCTTTATAAGCAGAGATTTCAGATGATAAATCACTTAATTCTTTGTCATAATTATCATATGTGTTAAAACTCGTCAAAGTTATGTATGTAGCACTTATATGTCAGTGATGATCAATGGGCATCTTTCATTCATTTTTATATATATATATATTTGTTATTATTAAAACACAAATTCTGAGTTTGATGCTCTCATTTAATCCTTAAAACAGCTGGAGGGTAGAGGCAATGAGGTATGTGGAAAGGAGGCTACATGAGACAGAAAGCTCGAGCTTGGGGACCAGCTGATTTGTGATTTGCTGACTTGTGGCTGCAGGCAGGGGAAGCAGCACACAGAAGGATGAAGTTCCGTTATTATATCACATTATTACATTACAGCATGATATTGTGCAGAAAATAGAAATGAGACGGGCCTGCCCAGAGAGCCTCTGGAAGAACGAAAGAATTAATGTTCTGGTAGGGATCTTAAAAACCAGAAAAAGGAGTTTGGATGTGACAGCGAAAGAGGAACCATAAGTTTTAAAATGAGAAATTGGCATGATAAAAGCAGTCCTTTAGGGAGCAGGGCTGGAAGGCCTATGCAGGCTGAATTCTAAATGCACTATTGTTTTGGCTTGATGGGTCATGGGATTTCACTTTTGCAATTCAGTCAATGTTACCTTTTTAGTAAGACTTTCCCTGGCACTCTGTCTAAACTTCCAAATCCCCGGGCCTCTGCATCCTATGCTCTCATGCATGTGAAGTTTTTTGTTTTTGTTTTTGTTTTTCCTTCTTAGCAGTTATCTTTCTCTAATATTGTGTACATTTTACTTATCTACATGGTTTATCACCTAATTCTCCTACTAGGATGTAAGTTCTGTAAGAGCAGAGATTACTGTCTGTTTTATCCACTACTATACCTTCAGCATCTAGAACACTGTGTAGTATGTGGCAGGCCCTGAGTAATACAAGTTGCATGAATAAATGCATTTATTAGTACCCGTACCAGGCTTGTTCTGGTTACTAGTAATAAAGTAGCAAATAAGAGAAACAAAGTTCCTGCTCTCATGAAGCTTATATTCTAGCAAAGGAGACCAAAATAAATAAACAAAAATTCCAAATGAAGCTATTTGCTCAGAGGAAAATATAACAGAATATGAGATATACAACAAGAATATAAAGTATATAAGAATACAAAATATAAAAATAAAATGCTCTCCTGCTATATGCATTGAATATATGACAGTAGAAAAGACTGCTTTTTTTTTTTTATTTTAAATTCATTACTGCTAAACAACATACAATAGTTTTCAATCCGTTATGTTTCCTGGATATGGCACAGAAACAGAACTTGCAGAGCAGGCAAGAATCTGAGCAATGGCTTTCTAAATCGCGGATCTCAGGCCCTTTAAGAAATAGTGTTCTGTTACCTTGTTTTATTCAGCAAGACCATTTGCAGTCACTCCATTCAACCATTGACTGCCTACACCATCTACCAGGATAAAAAATGTGCTTTTTGACTGCACTCAAAAAGCAGAGATTTTTTTTATTTAATTTTAATAAGTCATGATTCATTCAATTCATTCCAGACTAAGTGAGTATATTCATGGAACTCACACTTGTGATAGGTACCTAAGATGAGGCAACAATTGATGTCTGAACTTTCTCATCTCAAGATCGCTTTTCAGAGAGGTCATGATCTTTAAAAAAAAAAAGAAAAGAAAAGAAAAAGAAAAAGAAAAAACAGACTGAAGCAGACAGAGAACATAGATAAAGAAACATAAATAGAGGTGAGGAAAACAAATTTTTTTAGCTTTTCAATTACAGTTAACATAAAATATATTAGTCTCAGGTGTACAACATAGTGATTTGACATTTATATAACTTACAAAGCGATTGACTCAATAAGTCTAGTATTCATCTGACACCATACATAGTTATTAAAATTTTATCGATTATATTTTCTGCTGTACTTTACATCCCCATGACTGTTTTTATAACCAGCAATTTGTACACCTTAATCCCTTCCCCCTTTTCACCCAACTACCTAACCCCTCTCCCACCTGGCAACCATCAAAATGTTCTCTGTATCTATAAGTTTGTTTCAGGAAAACAATTTTTAGTAATAATAAAAATGAGAGATTTGAAACACTGGACAGAGATGTATAATGAGAGATAGAAAGGAGCATCAAAAGAAACCAATCTTGTCTACCCAGACACTTTACCCAGAAATTCTCCAAAACACTCAGATATTTGCTCTGCATTTTAAAACAGAGAAAACAGAAAGCATGAAACTAAAAAAAACATTTTTTTAAAGAACCACAATCTTTAAGAATAATTTCAGTTTAAAAGCTAAATAATCCAGAACATCACACACACACACACACACACACACACACACACAATCTTTCTTTTCTTGAAAACAAAAAACAGAAATAGCGAAGATATAGCCCTACTGTTGGAGACCAATACTGTTACAATAACAGAGAGAAAGCAGAGCTATTCAAATCTTAACTTATTTCTTTTCATTCCATCAAAAAGAATGATTTTTGAACTAAAGGGGAGTTTTTAAAATGAAATTCAGAGAAAATAAAAATATATGATGGGCACATTGTTGGGCATTTTTAATGAATTAATGTTGCTAGGTCCAGACTAATATTATGTTATAAGGTATCAAAGTATTGGTGGATGAAATTGAAGAACTTTTATTAATAAGCTTTAATAAATCTTGAGAAATGCAATTGGTGCCAATGACCAGAGAGAAAAAAATACTCTGAGTGTCAAAAAGAGTAAAGTTGGGGACTCTGGACTTTGTATATTGATAAGCTCAATAACAACTCATAAATATTCCATACAGAATAGTAAGCAAATAATTTCTAGTAAATTCAAAAGAAAAGCTATGATTTCTAGAAAACAATACAAGTTCGCCACGAGCAAGAAACAATAAACTACACTTGTTTCCTGTTTCAATAGGTTTTCCAGTTTGCTCTATCAGGGGAATAGAGTAAATAAAACATCTCGATTTCAGCAAAGCACTGGAAAGTGTGTTATAACACCCTCGAGGAAAAGGAGGAGAAATTCAGGCAGATTGATCTGACTTGGGAGGATTTTCACCTGGTGAGGTCTCCAGAGATGAGAGCCACAGGGTTTTTAAGAAAACTGAAGACAAGTGTAAGACATTTGGAGATTCTTGGAGTAGGGAGTTGGTAGTTCATGCTAGGAATAAATGAATCAAAATTACATAAAATGTAAAAATAGCAAATGTAAAAAACTTTTCAGTAATTCAGGTGAAAGAAATCTATTAAGTTTAGTTTAATTTGAGCCAACGGTCTCATTTGAGCCAACGGTCTCATTTGCTTTTTTAAAAAGAAGGTGAATTTGAGCCAACGGTCTCATTTGCTTTTTTAAAAAGAAGGCAACTTTAAGATGCATTAATACTCTTGTTCCAAATAAAGAATTGTAATAGTCAAAACCACACCTTTATCACTCTCATATTTAGTTGGGTATGCCCCGAATACCCTGTACCATCCGAAAAGGACTTGAGACTGCAAACAAAACAAATGTGGATAAAAACGAGCAAAGGTCTGTCTCCCCACTAAACTGAAAGTTCTATTAGGCACAAACCATACCTAAGTTCCCAATTCCTGTAAATATTTGCAACTGAAATAATATAATGAAGATAACATAATGATGGGATAATATCAGGAAGTCAAGAATGAAGTTAATCCATAAACACATATACCAGAAAGATCTTCACCATTAATGTGGGGCACAAATTCACCTCTAAACTTCCCAGCAACCAAGGCAAGGAGACAAATATGTTAAAAGATCATTGTCTCCATAAAGTAAAATGCCATCAATGTTTTTTTTCAGAAGCAACAGATGATGTTTTGGCTTGATGGATCATGGAATTTCACTTGTCTTCAGAGATTTCTTACAAAAAAAAACTGTGCCTCGTCTCTGGAGATTTCTCACCAGGTACAGATCTTCCCAAGAGTCATATTGTTCTGCCTGAATTCCTCCTTTTTCTCAAGGACATTATAAAACACTTTTCAGTATTTGCTGAAATCAAGACACTTTATTCCCCTAACATAACAAGCTGGTAAACCTATCAAAATAGAAAACAAGTATAGTTTAGTGTTTCTTGCTCTTGGCAAATTTATGTTGTTTTCTAGAAATCATAGTTTTTCTTTTGAACTTATTAGAAATTGTTTGCTTGATATTCTAGGTGGAATATTCCTAGGAGTTGTGATTTAGCTTGCCAATGTACAAAGTCCGAATTCCTCACTTTACCTTTTTTGACATTCAAAATATTTTTCTCTGGTCATTTGGCACCAATTGCCTTTTTCAAGATTTATTAAAGTTTACTAATAAAAGTTCTTCAATTTCACCCACCAATACTTCGACGCCTTATAACATAAATCTGGACCCAGCCAACATGAACTCAGTAAAAATGGCCAACAATTTGCCCATCTATTGCAGGAAAACGTTTCTTGCAATAAAATCCTAAGAGAAATTTCTTAAATGGTACCTCATTGAGCACATACGATGTGAAGTAGGGAGTTAATTGATTGACTGCTTTTTACTCCTCAAGAAAATAACAAAAAATCAAACACAGTTTAGTGAAAATAATCAATGAGCAATCAAGGTAATGAGGTTCAAATACACAGATTATCAATAGTAGGTTTGCTCCAGACCCTGTGATGTGGTAGGAAAGATACAGGAAAATAAGCAAATGCATGTCTTTAAGACAGTTCTTGAAACTAAACTTCTGCTAATAGCTGGGCAGTGGAAAGTTTGAATTTGGATTCCCTGGCAAGAATTGACTACGCAGATATTTTATGTTGGTGCCTCAATGCCAAATCTTTTGCTTAGACTGGAGGTTAATGATAGGTCTGAGTCAAACTCTGAGGGATGCAGGAACAAACTGGGTATACTTAAAGAACAGCGACGAAAAATGATGATTCTCTAGGCATTGTTTCATATGCAAAGTAAACAAAGAACTGGGTTTGGTATGTTGAACCTGAAGACTGACTGGGAAGTCATGATAAAACCAACCTTGAATCTCTGAATAAATAAAATATAGAGGAGGAAGCACATGTCCTGGGTGGTCCAGAGCCTGAATGAGGACCAATAAGTCAGGGGCCCAGATAAGGAGACTTGACTCAGAGGGGAAAAATAGTCTTTCAGCAGTCCAGTAGTCTATAACAGGACTGTGTTGCCTTAAGTGCTAGGAGGGTTCTAGATGCTGGAAGGGTTCAAGGAGAACCGTCTACACAACTGTCTACCAGTGATATTTCAAAAATAATCCTTGTCTTGAGAGGGAGCTCAAATACAAGGATTCTGTGATCCTGGGGTGAGAAGCAGACTGAGTGTGCCTTTTGTCTGTGTTTACAGACTCCAGGGACTGCTCTGAGCTGCTTTGCCTTCTGTTGCCTTGTTCTAGCTCACTTACATCAGCCATAGTCCTCTACAGCAGGGGTCCCCAAAGCCTAGGCTAAGGACTGGTATGGGTCCATGGCCTGTTAGGAACCGGGCCGCACAGCAGTAGGTAAGCGGGCAAGTGAGAGAAGTTTCATCTGTATTTGCAGCTGCTCCCCAGGGCTAGCATCACAGCCTCAGCTCCACCTCAGGTCATCAGGCATTACATTCTCATAGGAGCACTGGTCCCTGGTGCTAAAAAGGTTAGGGACCACTGCGCTACAGAAACACACTGTGCAAGCAAAAATCATTCTATCCCATCTCCTCTGACTTCCTCTTAACACTACATACATGTAAAACACATTTTATTTTTTCAAGCTATTAGCTGATGATACTCTTTTTTTGCAACTTCACAGAGATAGTATTTATTGATATGAGTTTTTATTAATATTTAGAGCATATTGCACTTGAAAAGCAGAATTATGCAGTGTTTTTAATCAAATATTTCACATTACCTATACAGACACTAAAAATTTCATATTTAATTTCTATTGTTATGTAATGGAAGCTGGAGCATGCTGTGGATAGATTTCACGTGCAAAATGCCCTTCTTTTATGGAAAAATTATGCAGAAGGACATTTTTGCAAAGTGCCAAGTATAGAAAGAAAGGTAAATCTAGGATACCAGAAGAAAAAAATGGGTTCCAGCCATGCCTCTGATGATGAGGTTTTAATTTCATTAGGCAGCATGTCCTCCGGGCAAGTGTTATGTCAACCAGTGGGTCATCTATGGTCACTAATGCCAGCATGTGTACTCCAGTCATAATTCATGATACACTTATGAGAGTTTCTATCGAATGTACCGAAATACACTCTATCAAAGCAATACTTAAAAATGTATACAAAGTCAGAGGCAAGGCTGAATTTCCTTTGGAAGTTATTTCTGAATAATTGTTTCCTTAAAAACTATATCTCCTTCCTATTAGATTCTTTATTTTAATCCCATGATTCTATTCCATTTAAGATATTTAAGATCTCCCCTGTCCCAAAGTTTTCTTTGTTGTTTTTTGTTTGTTTGTTTGTTTGTTTTATACTAAAAGAATAAAGATTTTTATTAAGCATTGTAAATTGCATTCAACAGCCTTCAATACTCCACATCACAACCCATCTACAATCAGTCAAACCCAACAGCAGTTCATTCTTGCACAAGCCATGAGTTAGGGCAAAACTCCCTTCAGCTTACGGTAAGATCCTACTCAGGTCTTGCGAGGAGGGATTGGGGAATTGTATCTCATTTCTGATCACTAATGTATGGTGAAGAGCATCAGGAAAATAAGAAGTGATTCTGATTTTAAAGTACGTTGTTTGGAAACATTAACAAAAACATCAAAATGATACAAGTATACCTGCTTCTACTAAATTCTTGAGGGAAAGTTCTCAAGAACAAGCAATTTGTTTCCTGCTACAGAAATCTCCCAAAGCTTTCTTAACACTGTCCACCTACATGGACAGTGTTACCATGAAAAGCTTATAGTCCATCCAAATACTTGCAAAGAGTACCTTCTAGGTGTAACTGTGTACTTGTTTCATCTACAAAGCCCATGCTGTGAATTTGCATTCTCCACTGTACTAAATTCAGTGAGATGTCTACTTTAAACACCGGATCCATTTCTCCTTTCTTCATTGCATTATTCATAATTGCTTGTGTGTGGCTGGGGTTTGTGTCTGTGTGAATGACATTGTGTAACTTGCCCTGATTTGTCTGACAAAACATCAGCAAAGCTTTTCTGAATGCTTTGTTTTCATATCATTCTAATTCTTGCTAAATGAACCCATGCTTGAAGTACAAGCTTTGGAAGCTGGTCATCATCTGTTCCACAGGCACCCATGATATTTCCAAGTAAAGCTTTTTGTCAAATTAAATCTGACAAATTGATTCTTAATTAACCCACAAGAGAAGCTGATGGTGGTTTTCTTGAATAAACATAGAGACCTTTGAACTGATAATATTTTTTATCATAAATGCCCTTCTCAAAATAGTCAGTGCCTTCTAAAGAAATTTTGGACAAAAGATCTGCATCAAAGTGAATTTCCTCAGAAACAAAATACAAATGATTGCTTCAGGCAAAATAAAAGTCAATGGCTGTTACAGAATAGTTTCAAATGAATATGGACCTTATGATATCTCAGAATTCATATGAAAGAAAAAATATCCATATTTTTCCAAACGGATTTAAAATTTACCTGAGTAAGTTGGAGACCCATGCCAAAATGGTCCATTTTCCAGCAATTCTCCATCAGCCTGATGAAGCCTATGAACCATTCCTCAGAATAATGTTTTTAAGTGCATAAAATATATGTGTTTACAAAAGAAAAAAAATTATACTGAAATGCTATTATGAAAATATTATACAAGATTCTGATATAGTATTACAAATGCTTCTTTATTAATGCATTAAGAAAACAGCCCCCAGCAGTGGGTCTAATAACTACCATAATCCTGCAATAATGATGAGGAAAATCAATATTCAAGATGAAACAGTTATAGTTTCATCTATAACTGTAAAATGAGATATGATAATGCAATGATGTCAGCAGAGCCATGCTCAAGCCCCAACAGTGCACCATGTCACTGCCAAACGAGCCCTATGTCTGAACATCATCATCTCAGAGGGGTGATCTGTGTCGATTAAGTGCTTTTCCCAGCCAGAAAGTCTGTCTCTGACAATGCTACCAAGAGCTAATTCATAGAAAAATGTGTTCATTGTTCACCATGATGTCATTCTCCAAGATTAGAAAATGTTCCCCAAAAATCCTTTATGTTCATTTACCAAAACCTTATATGCTTGGTCTGCACTTTCCTCAAGGTAACATGTTCCATATAGTCACTTCTTCTAGGAAAAAAAAGTACTTCTATATCTCCAACCAGACTTTGTGCCCAAGATTTAGATCCACAGTTCATGTGGATGTCTGAAATTGAATTTATCCTCTTCTCCTCAAAATCAGTTTTCCTCCTGATTTTCCTGACTTGCTAAAAGCATCACCAATAGCTATGTATGGAAACCTCGAGGAGGCTTTTCAGCCACCACACCTTGTCAAACTTTACTCCTCAATCTAATAATTATAAAAGTCAAGAAGCAACTATATTTATAGCATCCTTCCAGTCTGCCTCTCTATCCCATTCTCATTTCTACCAGCTACTTTACAATCTAACCTAGATCATCATTACTCTTGCCCCTGCTACCTAACTATTCAAATACATCCCAACACACACTACTGCCAAACTGATTTTCCCAGAGGGCAACTCTGCTGAACTAAAGGCAGACTCTGCCATACAAGCCTTTCCCCTGATCATGGCCCAGACTCCCGTCTCACCCTATGCTACATCAAACTCAATAACTTTTTGTTCCATAAAACAGAGAGCAAATATTTTATCCCATTTAGTTTCTGACTTATTGCCTGTCTCATCTTGGACCCTCCTTCTGGAATGTGTTTCTCCAGAAACTTCCCTTGTTGAAACCCTACCTTTCCTTCACAGACCATCTCAAGCACCGCTCATTTCTTAAAGACTTTCTGATGTGCTTCCATAATTCCCAAATGTGGTAGAGTAGAATTTCTCCACACTTTCAGCCTCGATAACATTTTTCTTGGCCTTATCTGCTTCAATCCTTCATTATGATCCATTATGTTCACCTCAACCACCACACTTAAGAAATTTTAAATTTCTTAAGGGTAGGGACTGCTTTAATCCTTCGCACAGTGCCTTTTACAGTGGGCACTCAGTACATGTTTTCCATGGAACAGAAAGGACTCCTGTACAGAAAATGAATTTGTAGGAATGACCTGCCTTACACTTTTTACGTACCACCAAAGGATAAGCTAGATAGCAGGTATTCACTAGTTTTAATTTCTTGATTAATTAGTGAATTTTAGCGATGCTGCGCTTGCACCCGGCCTTCATTCACACAATCTCATGGACTAGAAGAGTGCTTCTTCTCCCCAGTCGTTCCAACCATTATGCAGACTAACTCCTTCTGGGCCTTCAAAGTTGATTTTGATCAGGACTTTTTCCAGAAAGTCTTTTCCGACCCCAAGTCTGGCTTCATGGGCATGCAATCTATGCAGTCTCACAGAGCCCAACACTTAGGAGGGTGCCACATTTGGTGTCATGTTCTGTTGTCACCATCTTGAAATTCTTAACAATTTTTTAATACACAACTTTTATTGCATCTTTAAAATATCACAAATAAGTCTGAGGAATCATTCAACATCTTGACCTTCCTATAGCTGGACAATTTAGACCTTATTCATCAGTCTGCTGAACTGTTCCTTTTACAGAAACATAGATACCATCCAAAATTTTTCTGATATTCTCGTTTTTAACTGTTGTGTTTTGTTGAATCAAAGCAGTTGAATTTGATACAAGTTCAATGTCATTCCCTTCAAGAATTAACTCATCTTTCTGGGCTTGAGATTCTGAACAAGCAACACCTGACCTCATCTGAACTTTATGGATGTATTTTTTTACCCAAGAAATTTCGTATTTCAATAAGAGAACCATTCTCCTAGTAACGATGGTGATGGGGAAGTGAGCATACACAGGCCTCATCTTGTAACAGAAGTTCAGTGTAGCACCCTTGATCATGTTCTGTACATGACTACAGATAGTGAGAACAGTAGCCAGTTCTTTTCTATTGTCCCACCATTTGTCGACCCGGAGCCTCTTCTTTTTTTTTCCAAAGAGACTGAGTTCTATGTTGATATGATTAAAGTCCCTCCACAGGATGCTTCTGGGCCCTTCACAATAACTGTATGTCCCTTCAGAGTGATGTCCGCATTTTCTGGAATGTCGACAGTCTGCTGAGAATGATCTTCATCCCCACAGCAGATGCAGCGAAAGCCTTAATAATCTTTTAACAAAGGTCCCTGCATTTCCCACTTTGCACTCAACTCCGCAAACTAAGTATTACCAGTCCTGCCTAACCCTTCCTCTCCTATGTGCTTCTGTCATCCCCTGTATTTTCCCTATTTTTGCCATCGTCACTCTGTTTAGTACTCTGTGTGCCTCTGAAGGCAAAATAAGAAAAGAATTTTGTTTATTCTTATATCCCTATGGCTCGGCCTAGTATTACATAAATTATCAATATTTGCTGATTGGATAAATGGATGAATAGTTGACAGAAGGCAGGGAGGAAGGAATGAATGAATGAATGAATATATTTGCCCACTTATTACCCCTGGGCAGCCAGAGCATTAGAGGTCTTTGGCCTGCAGTCTTCAGACGGGGCCCTATAGCAGTAACAGAATTTTAGTATAGAAACTACTGTTGTTAGGAGGGTAAGATCAGCTCAAGGAAGAAAATGGACAAAATAATGACAGAAAGTGAAAACATTAAGCAAAAAGAGATTAATAAAGAAAGAACCAGCAAAAAGACTCGTAATATAGAACTGTTTTGAATACAGACGTAGAGATCATGAAGCTACCATTAGGATGCTTTTGGAGGAATAAGGTGTCTTCGCGATTAAATAATACCCTGCTTGCTTTTCCTAATGTTTTCTGTTAAGTCTGGACCCCTGGGAGATATCTAGATAAAAGGCACTCACCAGAGAGGAAATATGCGTCACTGTCTTTATCTGATGCCGCGTCATCCTCCTAAGTACTTTAACTTCATCTTTTCATTAGTAGTTTGCAGATCATGCAGGTGCAAATAGAAATCATGGAATTTTATTTCTAGTTTATAATTTCCAGTCTTTAGGGCTGATTTAAAGTATAATCTAAAGTATCTTGAATCATCATACGCATGAGTCGAAAGTATGATAAGTAATTATTAGCATTGTGAACTAGGCGTTTTTTACTAGTGGACTCCATTTCCTTGGAAATTTCCTCTATTTAGAACGATAACTACTTCCCTCTCAGTTTGAAGAGATAGAGAAGTATACCCAAAAGTCTTGCGGATCCAAGCGTGTTACTGCCATTCTCATCTATTCATGCCCATTCGGCAACACTGACAGGTGACAGGACAGACAGTTCAGAACAGAGAGTGCTTGAACCCTCTTTTTTCTACACAGCCTTGGATGAGTTACAAAATGTTCTTAATTCTTTGTTTTCATATCTGTAAAATAGAAATATTGCTATTTTTACTCCATAAATATGTGTGGATAATGTGGATAATGCACGTGAAAGGGGCTTAGTCCTGTGTCCAGCTTATAGGAAAACTCTGAATCCCAATAATTGTTAGCATGTAGAATATAAGCAGTTATGAACGTCCACTCTGGTTCTGTGTTGGGCTAGATATATAAAGAAATAAGAAATACATGGTATCACTTAGCAGTTGGAAAACGTTGTCTCAAGAGGGCCAGAGGGTAAATATTTTAGTCTCGCACACCATACTGTCTGTCACACTACATTATAGTGTGACATAGACAATACATAAATGAATGGGTGTAGTTGCGTGTCAATAAATCCTTAGTTATAAAAACAAGCACTAGGGGCCAGATTTGTTCTCAAGGCCAAAACTTGCCAATCCCTGACTCTAGGTCCTTGAAACCTCCAATTCTAGTGCAGCGGAAGGACTTGCATGGCTTGTCAAAGCAAGCCAAGAGGCGGCAGGGACTGACTCCACTGCCATACTAAAGAACACAGAAACTGATATTTTAAGGAAGATTATTGTATGAGCTTCCCAGAGATAAATCAAAGTAAAAAATATGGCCTAGAACAAGTAGCCCAGATATCGTTGTTTGGAATTTTATTTATTTATTTATTCGTTTGTTTGTTTATTATTTTTATTTTTTTATTATTATTTTTTTTAATCTTGCATTTCAGGATAAGTAACTTCAACTTTAAAATAGAGACTTCCCTCTTATTAGACATTTCCTTGAGAACTCGGCTCCCCCTCTGGACCTCACAAGTTCCATATTGCTAGGAATAAAAATGCCTGTGAATTGTCCTGACTTCCAATCCCTATCATGTGTGAACAGAGCCAAGAAGTCCTTTCTCTAGTTGCTTGGCTGTAAAGTAATGGAAAGCACATGGATATCAGAGAAAATCATTCCCTTCCTTTTCTACTCTTGTTATTTTTCTAAAGAAATGACACATGAGACTCCATGAGCAATGTTAGACTCTAAAAGTGAGCCAGTGAGTTAGTAACAACCACTTAGAACATGACGGTTCACCAAAACTGCTGAATGTGAGGCAGATTCTGCTTCTCTAACAGCAAAGCGGCTGCAGCACATGCTTCCAAGATAGGAAAGCAAGAACGCACTTTCTGGGCCTTTCTTGGGACTCTGCTTGGGAAAGGAGTTTATGGGGGGATTCACAGATTCTTAGATGTAGACATTTAAATACAGCATGTCACACACACACACACACACACACACACACACACGCACACACACACACGCAAAACCTCTTCACTAATAAAGTTGCAAAGGAGCCTCATTCGCACCATACATCATATTGTATTTTGCTTTTCCAAAAAGCTAGTCCCTTTTAGGACTTTTATGATTTAATCGATGCTAATTCAAATGGATCTGGTGCTTTATTCTTTAAAAAGAAGAAATTAAGTCTGCCATGATAAGACAAGGTTCTCATCAGAATTCTCTTTTTTGTTGTTTTTCAGCTTTCTCCTTGTATTTGGTTGCTTGATTTTGTCAGTGTTTTCCACCATCCCTGAGCACACGAAATTGGCCTCAAGTTGCCTCTTGATTCTGGTAAGTGAAACATATGAACAAAAATGTATATAAAGTTTATGTAATATAATAACTGTCTATAATATTTACGCAATGCATTTTATCCCACAGAAAGTTCTATCTAGGAAAGAGAGTTACTGTGAGGTATAAAAGTTTCAAAGATTACTGAAACATTTGAAGATTACTTTAACTTTTGGTCAATTCTCAAGAATATCTAAAAATACTCCGGATTGCTATTATATAGCAATATCTTGTGTTATAGTTCAAGATAAATAGAAGGCAATACTTGGAAGTAGTTTTAACAATGTTAATCTATAGGAAGTAGTTTTAACAAAGTTAACCTATAATAATAAACAAATAATTATAAGAAAAATCAATGTCTGAGGTCTCTCATTATTTGCTAAAAGTTACAAAATAGAGAGCATTTTCCAAAAACACAATTTGGCAGTAGCTAAGTATAATTGGCCAAGAACTATGAGGATACAGCACCTCATTAAAAAAAAAAAAAAAAAGACTCCTTTATGTTCTTTTCAACCAACAGACTGCATTGTAAGTTTTGCCGCTAATATAGTTACCTGGTAAGAATTTCTATATTTTGCTGTCAATCTTCAACTGCACAGAATTGCTCAATCCATTTTAAAATGGAAAAAGATCCCAAGATATTTTATTCTGAACTATTCTGGGCTTTTTAAGCTCTTATACTTTCTATTACAACTAAACTATAGCACTGTATACTCAAATTACATCTGATTGAAAGTTTGGTTCATTTACATCAGTTTTGACCCACTCACTTAGCCCAAAAATATCAGACTTGACAGTCTCAGTACTGTCTGAATGAACTCTAAACTGGAACTCACTTTTGCTGTAAAATCCTGGTGAATCAAAGAGCAAAAGAAGAGAGAGAAATAGGGGATGGGGTAAGATGGCTGTGTGCCCTAATAAGCAGAGATTGGTTATGTCCTGTAATAATCATTTAATATGAGAAAATTATTCTTACCTTGAAGGTGGAAACTGAAAGATGTCAACTTGTATAACCTGAGCAGAGAACAACTGCTCTTCCCACCTATGCTGTCAGGTGGCTAATTTGTTCTTGATGTTACTAAGAGTTCAAGTCTCAGTCTTACATCAGGGGGAAATCATTTTTGAGCCGAGACAAATCTATCTCAATTTGTTTCCATATAAATTGTGCTTAGCTGTATATCACTAATGTTAAGGTTACTCTTTGAAAATCCAAGACAGAGAGTTGATGGACCAAAGACCACACTGTGGATTTCTTCCATTTAAAAGATTTCCATTTGGGTCACGGTGGGCTTTTAGCCTTATGTACCCCTTTGATAACAACAAATGACCTGAGTCCAAGGTCTAAGGCACAGCTGACTTTTAGGTTCATCTACAGAACTACAACCAGGAATTTTAGAGTGAAAATATAGAACTGATTTTTAAATTTAGGAACATGAAAAACTAAATCCACTGCATGACCAATGATAAATACTGTGAGTAAACCAAGCATTAGAAATCTCACAAAATGTTAAGTTTACCTTCCCATATCTCCAAAACATAAATTCAGTCATTGCTAATGAGTTTTTAAATTGTCCAAAGGAGCCCAAAGCTGATTAGTATCTTGATTTTTAAAACTTTCTGAGCAGTAAACAATTGATCAAGTTTAGGCAACTAGGGTTAATTTGAGTAGATAAAAATGTAGATGTTGTCAGATATCCCTGTCTCTTTTTTTTTTTCCTCACTTTATTGAGATATAATTGGCACATAACATTGTGTAAGTTTAAGGTGTCTAATGTGATGATTTTCTATATATAAATATAGCAAAATGATTACCACAATAAGGTTAGTTGACATTTTATCGCCTCACATATGTACCATTTGAGTGTGTTGGGGTAGGGGCTGACAACATTTAAGAGCTACTCTTTCAGCAACTTTCAAGTATACAATACAGTACTGTTAACTACAAATACCATGCTATATATCAGATCCTCAGAATTTATTTGTTTGATAACTGGAAGTTTATACCCTGTGACCACCTTCACCCATTTCCCCCATGTCCCAGCAATGCAACCACCAATCTTCTCTCTGTTCCTATGAGTTCATTTTTTTGTTTTGTTTTTTAAATACCACATTTAATAAATGAAATCATACAGTATTCGTCTTTGTCTGTCTGACTTATTTCACTTAACATAATTCCCTCAAGGTCCATCCATGTCGTCGCACATGGCAAGATATCTTTCTTTTTGTGCCTTTTATATTCCATTGTGTATATATGTATATATACCACAGTTTTTTAATCTATTTATTCATCAATGGACTCAGGTCATTTCTGTGTCTTGGCTATTGTAAATAATGCTGCAATGACGATGGGGGTATTGTTATCTTTTTGAGATCCTGATTTCCCCAAGAGGAAGCTTTCATCATTCTCATCCAGAATTCCACTCTCAAGGCGACTTGTAAACTCTTAACTTACTTGCCTCAGTAACAAGTTAAATGGATCCCTATGTTAATTTGCTCTTTTATTCTTTTCAGTGGTATGAATTGGGGTTTTATGTTATACACCAGATTCCCCTATTTCTCATCAGGGAGCAGTGAAGCAAAGACTTAAAAATGTGATTGACACCATGAGTTCAAATTCCACTTCTACCATTTTTTGGCTGTGTGACTTTGGGAGATCACTTCTCTGTCTTAGTTTTACCATCTCTTAAAAGTAGATAATAATACCCTATTTCATAAAGTTGTTGTGAAGATTGGTTAAATTCTAGTGCTTAGAACTGGTCCCAGCACAGAGAAAACTAGCAATTATTATAATCACATATATAAAAATGTTTTGTAAATTTTTCCATATATTATGGGGGTCTAACAGGGACATGAACACAGGTGAACCGTGGAATATTTGAAAATACAAAATTGAGAAAATATCATACTTTT
The DNA here is from genome assembly GCF_000325575.1 of Pteropus alecto. Classification (NCBI taxonomy): domain Eukaryota; kingdom Metazoa; phylum Chordata; class Mammalia; order Chiroptera; family Pteropodidae; genus Pteropus; species Pteropus alecto. The sequence goes on along the minus strand of NW_006494614.1, from coordinate 21,001,516 downwards.
CTAAAAGAAAGCAAATATCTTTGCAAGACTTTTCTCCCCACAAATATTGTTAATTAAGGCAGCATTCTGCACAAATGTGTTCATTTAACTAAAATGACTCAGTGGTATGCATTCAGCAATGAGTATGTGTTCACAACAACCACTTATTTTTAGTGACTAATGAAACAGATTCTTATTGTTGTGGTTTTTTGGTAAATGCATCTGATGACAATGCCCATGGCTTTATAAGTTATTCTCTCAGTGTCTGCATCCATGGAGTGGTGCACTGGGCAGGCTTAACTGCGAATCTGACAAGGGTGCTAGCTCTGCCTTCACTCTGGGGATGAAATTTATGAACTCTAGAGCATGATATGAAGATGTGTGCTCAAACACCAACAACAAGTAAAAGCTGGTGTTAATTTCCTATGTTTTGTAAATTCTTCAAAACCAAAAGGGAGCTAGCATTTTTTAAGTAACTGTTATGATTCATTGATTTCTTATTAAAATAAAAACAGAACAAAAAAAAATTTGCAATATAAGTATTACTCTTTACATTTTACTGAATGGTTAACTAAGTTGCAAGATCATACACCATGTATAAGATAGACCCAAGATTCCATCCCGGGCCTGGCTGACTGAAAACCTGGACTGTCTTTAAAGCATCCAGCAACCTCATTCTCTTGCTTCTCAGTCAAGACTGACAGGTCTACCAAAGTGCGTTTGCCACCACTCGATAAAGCACTGATGTCTAAGCCTTCTTTATAGTTCCAAATATGCTGAGTGATGCCTACATCCTTTTACTTGGGATGTTAGTTTCTTTTTTTCATAAAGGGTCCACTTACAAAGTTATCACAAATTAGTATATCAGTATATACCTAGTCAGACAACTTAAAGTTCTTCATAGCAAAAATTCTAAATACAATTTTATAAACAATCAACAGCCTGATCTGTGGGGTAAATAGTCAAGTGTAAAGTTGTGACTTCCAGCTCACTTTGTTAAGATGAGCATCAGGCTGTTGAAGGGAGTGATCCTGTTTCCAGGTTAAAGTCCTGTGGAAAGTGTGGGGGTTTTATTCGTTTTGATTTCATTAGCCTGAGGTTATATACTTAGCATTTCATATCCCACCTTCTTAAGAACAATGCTGTTTAGAGGGTATTTCCTCTCAATTGGATAATTTCCTGCCTTCCAGATTAATTGTAAAGTATTCATTTTAGGTCTTTAATGTATATTGTTCAAAACATTGAAAATAGGAGGCCTCTTCACTTAATAAAAGTGATATATATCATTTGCAAAGTTTTCACTGAACATAGTCATTTCTAAAAGTGCACACCCACAAAGAATAAAAAGGAAGGCCATTATCAATTTAGCAAGATAGAGAATGTCTCAGCGACTTTGCGCCTCTATCCTCCTACTGTGTCAGAAAGACTCCGAACCACAAATAGATTGTACTAAGCATCTGGACAAGTAGTCAAACACATGGCCAAATATTTGTCCAAACATCTGGGTGTTTGGCACCTTCTAGATAGAGCATATGCATATTTACTGGTTTTGCTTCATGTAGCAAAGCAAACATGGGTTTGCTATTTCTTTGCACAATGAATCAGTTCCTGAAATGTGTACAAATCCAATTTAAGCAGATCTAATTATATCTTAAATACACTGGTGGAGCTTACTATTTAAAGAAAATCTGTAGTGAATCCTGTAAAGAGAAGAGTCCCCTTAAAAAGCTAATAACAGCTACATAATTAATCTGTTACACGTTTGTTTTCTTTTTCTAATGTGAGCGCCCATGGCTTTTTTTTAAATTGCTTCATAACTATCCATGATATAACATGGCATTGAAGAATTAGAGAGGTTGTTGCCATTTCTCATCTATCAGTATTAGTGGAGAGGGGGAAAAAAATCAGTCAAGAACACATTTTCCTGTCCTTACAAAGCAGAAAGATTTGCACGTAAAATTGTACAGATTGGTGCAAAATAAGATTACATTGTCTTTACATTTAAAGCTTTGGCATTAAACATTGTAAAAAGAGATAACAGAGTGTAAGAATAAGAATCCATTTGCAAATATTAAATTTAATGTTTGTATTGGAAGTGACAAAGTCTGAGATATTAGGCAATTTGATATAAGGAATGAGTGATGCTTCTTTATGTTTATCAAATCCCTGTAATTTATTGCAGAAAGCTCTCAGAATATCCCAATGAACACTGAAAACTGCAATTATTTTCCTTTGCTTGTCTTTCATCAAGGAAATGTAAATAAACTTTAAAATGACTTATGGAGACTAACGACCCTCATCGATTTGCTGAGGACTGAAAAGAAAAAGCAGAAGTAGTTTAACACCTACAATGAATTTTAACTGAGGAATAATAATATAGTAAGTTGTCCTATGAAAAGTATTTCAGATATTAGAGCAAACAGTTGTTCAAGTTAAAGATAACGAAATAGTGCCTGAAAAAGACCAGATCTTTATCTACAATTAAGGAAGGAAAGAACTTTCCATATTTCTGATGCTGGCATTGGTGTCTAACCAAGTGGTCCAGGGTATATCATAGAATTGCTCTGTACAATTTCGTTTTGAGACTTGATGAGCCCCCAGCAGACTTCTTTAGAACTACCAATGAGCCACATTCAGCCAGATCTACACTGATGCTGATGTCCTGTGTCCTTTCGAGCTCCACAAAATATATTCAACTGAGAGAGAAAGAGAGAAGCAAAGTAGTATGATATATATTCGAGGGTTGTTAGAAAATAAGAGTCCAAGAAGGTTGCCTACAGAAGGAAGAACATCTCTCCCTACTGTGTTTCCAGGCCTGGATCAAACACCTCAATCTTCCTGGAATAAACTATCTCTTCCCTCTGACTTTCCTCAGCACTGGCTACTTAACATTGTAACTCCTCACTTATTCATGTACTCAACAACATTTATGCAGCACTCAATATGGGCAAGGCATCCTTTTGGGAGCTGACAATATAGCAATTAACAAAACAGGCAAAATCTCTATCCTCATGGAACTTACATTTTTGTGGGGAAAACATACAGTAAACAAATTAGAAAATCAATATATTGTTACAAATAAAAATAAAACATGTAAAAGGAATAGGTAATGAAGGGTGTTTAAACAATATGTTTAGAGAAGTGCACTGGAAACAGTAGCCTTATAGCAAAGACTTCAATAAAGTGAGGCAACAAGCCATGCAGAGATTTGGACAAAGAACATTCCAGGCAGATGGAGCTTCAAGGATAAACGCCCTGGGCAGGAGCATACCTGCTGAGTGAAGGAAAGGCAAGAAGACCAGAACAGCTGAAGGAGAGTAAGCCAGCAGGGAGAGTGGAGAAAAATGAGGCACCGGTTGGACTATAAATTTCTGGACAGTAGGGTCCGAAGCTGATTCAGCCACACAGCACTTACGTAATGGTATCTAGTGACAAATTACCAATTAATATTTGATGAAAGAAGATGGACAATTATCTGATTGTACAACATTAATGTCGAAATTTTCACAGTATCATGGATATGGGACCAAAATTAAAATAAAATGCAGTACTTAGCTTTAGAAGGGACTGGAGTAAGGGAGTCATAAGATCGAAGCCATTTAGAGCAATTGAAGTCATTCGTGTAAAACATGATGGAAGCCTAAACAAAACAAGCAGTGCGAACCGAGGGGAGAGGATGGCCTGGATCAATAGGATAGTTTAGAGGTTAAATCAAAACTGTAAATTCTGTATAATTGGTCAGTGTCTCACAGAAAGTCTGGGGAGGGCTTTTCTTCCCAGAACTGAGCTAGTCTGCCCTTGCATACTACGTGGCTCCAAATTGCTCACTTCCTGACTTATTTTGGATGCTATTTGTTCCATCTATGGTTCTCATTCACCCTCTGTCTCCTCACTGCCTCTCTGATTTAGATCCACATCTTGTTCTGACCTCTGTATCCCGGCCCTGGATTTCCCAATCAGTCTCTGATCCTGTGGATTTCCATAAATTTCCAGATATTTCCCCGGATTCTGCCTACCTCTCTCCTAATTTCTCCAGTCTCAGTCCTTTAATTCACTGCAGCTTTAACCCAACTATATATTCAGTGCTTCCTATGTTCCAGACTCTGGGTCGGGGACTAGAGTCCCAAATATGAAAGACATTGCCCTGCCCTAGAAGTGTATGGAAAGCACATTCTTGCTTATAGACTTTGACTTGACTAGAAAAATAAAATGCCTTGAAATCACGAGTTTATACAGAATAAATGGTGAAATCGGGAAATTAAAAAGAAATGGGTTAATTTGTCATTTTTTTCAAATTCCCACTTTAAGACATGAGAGAATAGGCCTATCTCAAGTCATCTATTTTTCATGAAAATTACAAATAAGATTATCAAAAATTATTTTCGATACAGGTTACTACTAATCACACCTATATCATGAATGATGGGTTGGTATTGTACAAAGCCAAAAGTTGGAAGCAATGGTGTGGGTCCCTCTGTTCCCATGCAGGCATACATCGAAGGTCACAACTAAGGTGAGAAGACACATCATGCTTCTGCAAAGTAGATTAGAGAAAAAATTTCCAAGCTGTAAATGGCAACTTGACAAACAACATTACAGGTTGGATTCACTGAAAATGCTGCAGACCTGGCTCCCTCCGGGGCTATAAATCACAATGAGTCCACAGAACATTACTGGAAAATGGAGAGCAAGAAAGAGACTGTGCGAGTGTGACAGGCCCTCAAGCCTTGGCTTGCTGAAGACTAATTGCAGAACAGACCCCAAACCTCAAGCACCCTCAGGTGAGGCCAGATGTGGGGAAGTTAAGGGAGCATCACCCCTAGGAGTGAAGGCAGGAGGCAGGACTCACTCTGTTTCTCATTACCTCTCCCTCAACATTCCTGAACATTCTTTTTTAAATCAGGTGAAATCAAGTATCAAATCAATATGAAATGCAACCTTAAAAGAAAGTGAAACTCAAACATAATGGGAGAATGTTATGCAGAAGTGAAAGCGGGTGGTGAGCATCCCTGTCTTTTTGATGTCATGGTAATAATAATAATGACTGGAGAACTTGTGAGTTGATTATACATCTATGAATCTGGAGAGTTTTCTATCCCAGTTGGCCAACCCATTTACTTGTCTCCAGCAAGCTCCTTCCTGGGTCACTTTTTGACCTGTGATCCATAGCAGTGGAGGAATGCACACTCAAGGTCACAATAGCCAGGCATTCAATTAGCTGAGGCAAATGAGCTGTGTGACCAGGTTGGGAAGTTTGTCTGTTTGTAGAGTCCAGGAAAGAGCAATGCAGAGCTCTAGGTCGAGGATCATGGAAAATATCCAGCTGGGTCGTTCAGAGGTCCAGAGCTCTAAGGACAAGTGCTTCCTTGAGTCGCCTCTGCAGACTGAAAGTTTTTTTTTTTTTTTTACTTTGAGTTGCTCATTGATTCATTTTTTCACTCATCAAATATTCACTAAACATCTACCAGGTATGCTGTGAGCCAGAAGCATTGCACATATTACACATCAGCTGTACACTGAAATACTCATATGGTCCCCATCCAGTCTGTGATGGTTCTTTAAAATTATTTTTCTGACTAAATCAGATGGAGAATTTTGAGTATTGTGCATATGCAGTCACTTCTTTTAACCTCACGTTTCCATAATGCAGAATATCTCATATGTGATTCTAAATAATGATGTCAAGGTAACAGGAAAATTAAAGATTATTTTTCCAAAATAACTGCAACTGAACATAGTGTATCAGCCTAGCTAAAAGCAGCAGGCTTGAAGGAGTGCAATACTGCCCATTTTCGCCTTTTTTATTTTGGACACTCGCTCTGCCTTGGAAGGGCTTGTAAGGCAATTCTTCCCAGTCTGTGTAAAAGACACAAACATAGGGTGATAAAGGAAAGAGATCTATCTTTAGCATCACTACATTTTGTGCAAAGTCTCCACTTCTCTCTTTACCTGTGACATGTGATGTGAGCCCTTGACTTCATAACCCAGTAGCCAGTAACTTGCCCAACATCCCTTTCCATCAAGCTGTCTTTACATTGGTATAATGAAGGCTGGGATTCATGCAGCATTTCCTTGTTAGAATTTCACATAGCTTTTTTTTTTTTCAGATTATACAAATATAGCCTTTATTTTGTTGACATATCTTTTTAACTCTACTAAAATCTTATTAAGTTTGTTTTTGTAAGATCTCTATTTCCATAGGTTTAGGGTGGTTTGCCCCAACTATTTTCATTATGAGCCTTGTTCTTTTTAACGAACAATCTTGCCTTAAAACCAGGCTTTTCGAGCAATGCATTTATCGTACCATACCTGGAAAGCCAGTATGTGGGTACAAGCTTATCTGTTCTGCCTACTTAGAAACCTATATTATCCGCTTAATAATATGGTCTTTTCAAGCGAAAGACATCGGCAGCACGAAGTTGAGGGGTGTTAACCTTAGGTCAAATAAACAGAAAGGATAAAAACCTGTGTATCAGACGATGGTTTGGAGTATTCTTCGCCCAAGCTTTTCTACTCTCCCCTTTATCAAGCTATGTTAAGAAATCTTTAACTTTATAGAGTTAGTCATTAAAGTTCAAATTTTAAAAATTAGCCTAAATTTTAATAAAGGAAACTTTATGCAGTTTAGATAGAAAAATAATGTTAAATGGTACTACAAATAAATAAATTTTAAGACTGTTACAGTCGAGCAAGAATATTTTATTTAAAATATAAGATAATTTGATTTAATAATTGTAAACTTCATTTTTCACTTTAAGTATTTTGATATCTTCTTAGTACGTGAAAAGCTTGTAACATTTGGATTTTTCTGTCTTTTTCTGTTTTTAAACTGAAATAAAATTCCAAATAATTTTCAGAATTAAGAGATTTAATACCTTACCTTGCCACATGCAAGCTTCTCACATAGCTCTGGTCTTTCCTGTATCTCTAAGCTTGTATCTGCACCAATTTCCCTTAAAACTATCCACACAGGCATCATTGCATGTATATATACCTGTGGTGCACATGTGTGCACCTGTGTACACACACACACATACACACGCTTACCTGCAGTAACACTGTACACTCCAGCAATACTAAACCGTGCATATTGTCCATGCATATTGCCTCTGTGCCTTTATAAATGATATTTCTTCTATTTGAAAAGCCAGATTCTACCAGTTATTTCCACCACCTTGGTAATTCCTATTCATTTTTTAAGTCCAGGTCATGTTCTCTTGTTCTGGAAGTTTTCCTGACTCTCCGAGAGCTGTGATCTTTCTTTCCTCTGTGCTCTGGGGTCCAGCGCAGCTCAGAGGGAATGGCCAAGAGCACCATTCGTGCTGCCTTATGATTGCCGGTCTCCAAACATACATTTCATTTCTGTTAGACCGAAAACTACACAAGAATAGGGATTATCTGCTAGCAGTCTTTGTATTTCTTGGTATGTATGTACCACGGTGCCTAACATGTAGGAGATACTAAATAAATATATGAAAACTAAATGACCTGGTCATCCGATCAAAAGACGCCAGCAGTAATTCACAGGTAACCTTGTTTTGTTGTCTCTATAGCACCCTATCACTATTTGATATTTTCTTGCTTATCTGTGACTCTTTCATTATTGGCTCCTGTCATCAGAATACAGGCTCCTTAAGAGTGGGCTTTTGTTGTGTTCACTTTCGTCCCAAAGCCTAAACAAAACATATTCTCAGTGCCTGGAACAAATTTTGCTGTCCTCAACAGCAAGCTTCTTAATAAATTAGTATATAAGTTCAGTGCCTCCAGGGAGACATTAAAATACTCTGATTTCAATTAAATATTCTCATTTCAGTAGTATGAAATTCCAAAACCGATTTTTCATTAATTTTGGAAGATTTATAAAGGCAAGTATAATTAAGTAGTGAGGAACACAAGTTTCAAAAATCTGAAATAAAATAATTATTTGCTAATTTTGCCTCTTTTTGTCACTCATCTTCATTTTCCACTGAGTTTCATTTACCCTTCTGAATCTGGGATAATCGTGTATTTATGTTATTAAAACAAATACTCTTAGCTAATATCAGAATGGGTTGATCGTTAACATTAAAGAATAATAGGATGACCTGAGTCAGTAGCCAACATTAAAAATGAATAAGATCATATAACAAGAGAGAATTACCGCAATGATCTAGACACTTATTCAACACTAATATATTTTAATTAAAAAGTCCTTTAGTAATGACTGAGTCATTCACTAATGATCTCTAGAGGCAAAAGAAATAGAGACTGATGTCTCTAAACAGCTTCCCATGATAACATTTAGATCAACTGAGCCTAATAAAACTCAAACATAGTTATCACTCTCTCCTCAGACCTCATGTAATACGTAATCGATGTTTCATTTTTGACGCATTTTGCTTTAAATTGTGCATTAAACAAGCATCTCTTTAGTATCTATTATGTTCTAGGCTCTATGCCCTAGCCTCCTCTTTAATCTTATTTGGATTAATTTATCTTTTCCTGTCTTTAACCTAAAGTAAAATTTCAAGTAATTTTCAGAATTAAAAGATCCAATTTCTTACCTTGAGAGAGAGAAACAAAAGTGAATGAGAGAAGCAAAAGTAAGTAAACTTAGGGACAATATAATCTATAAATATGATGGTTTAATAAAAACGTGTAAAAAAATAATTGGTTACATTGGAAGTGATTAATTCTCCCCTGAGAGTTGGGGAAGGCTTCCAGAGTTGGAGACATTTGAGGTGGGTCTAAAGTCACACAGGTCTGGGTCAGTCTGGCTAGATCTTAGAGGGGTCAGGTAAACAACAGAAGCACTGAGGAAGGTTGGAGCCCAACTGAGAAGAACCTAGTTTTCTAAATAAAGTCATTTGGATTTTAAGCTGTTAAGTGATGGAAATCAAAAGGACGTCTTTAATTAGGACAATGACCGGATCAAATGTGATTTTGAGAAAGATAATTCTGACTGCTCCATAGAGAATAACTGGACTGGAGAAGGTACAGTGAAGGGCAGGAAAGAATGGAGGCTGCTTCATTACCCTGAGCCACATAATGAGCATCTGGACTAAAACAGAAACAGAGGGGAAGAAGAGAAAAGGTTGAATCCAGGCAACATTTCTTAGGCTGAGCCAACAAGGAAGGGCGTTTGAGGTGAGAGACTGGGGGTGAAAAGGCCCGTGCGTCTGCCTTGGGGCTGTGTTCACACAGTGACACTATGACCCAAAACTGAGAAAGGAGAGCATTCAACAGGTTCAGAGGAAAGATAAGCTGGTTTTTAATATATTACATTTCATTCATTTGAGGATCATCAAGACGTAATGGAAATATTTATCTAAGGTCCAGGAAATTTGGGAGTCTGGATTTAGAAATCATGGGTATGTAGAGGAAACCAAGGAACCCTGAGAGGTGGAGAGTGAGAAAATTGTACAAGGAAATAGTAGCTGCCATTATTATGAGCGAACCACTCTGAGAACAGACCCAATATCATTAACACTCTTCCTTGTGTCATGTCCCTAGAAACTCTAATGTCAAACACCCCTTCTTTTAAAATTTACACTTGAGGCATTTTATTAGGTGACTTTCTAGGACGTAGCTTACTACTCATTTCATCTTCAACCCTGGCATTTAAATGGTTGGAGTATTAGCTTACCACAGTCTTCATCTAAAGTCTGTGGCTCCTGGATGATAGATACAAAATTGTGGATGGAGCTTTCTTCCTTCGAAGGAGCTACGGGTCAACATTGCACTGAGGACCCAGTGAAGTTAATTAATTTTTAAAAAGCAAAATTCTTAAAAAGGGCTTACTGAGAATTGTCCTTTAACCTAAATCAAGAATAAAAATTCACGAAGCTTTAGGGTGATTGCAATCCCCTACTGCAGCCCATTTTTCCACAGAACAGAGAAATGGAATTCTCCAGAAAATGGAGTATCTTGGCAGGTTTGATTCCTTTCATCAATGTAAATATCCAAAGTTATGTGGGATCTTTGCCTTGCAGGAATCCAACATCTTTCCCAAATAACAGTCTTCTTTCCAACTATCATTGAATAAATCAAAATCACGCCTAATATATCATAGGTAATGTCCTGTGCCCTTGAGAACCACTCACCTAAGCTGTTGTGAACCATAAAAAGTCAGCCCTTTTAGCATTAAGCCGCTGACGTAAATAATCCTGGTCAAATACCTGAGCAGCGTATGCCAATTTAAGAGTTCGATCACTGGCACAAGCACCTGTATCATTAGAAGAGAGTGATTTCGACGGAAAACAATTTTCTGAAAAACTTTAGGTTTCTTACATATGTTCACTTCCCTTGATACGTCATCAAATGATAGCTGGGAAATTTTTAAAAATCAAAGTTTGGGATTTTCAGAAGATGAGAGCAGGAACGCTGAAGAGAAGAATTAATTGGTTGGGAAAATTTCCAAGAAAAATCTATCTGAGATGAAGGATTACTCTTTCTTTTGACTCAGTAATATTCAGAAATACTGAGGGATGAAATAAAATCTCAACATGATTTGACTGTAGCCAGAGCCAGAATTCATTCTTATGTTTCTGCCGATGACAACTTTTTAAAATAATAAGATGGAAATTTCTAACCACTATGGTGACTGGCTACTTTTTACAAGACATTTCAGATGAACAACAACATTATTCAAGTAGAGTTTTTTTTGCAACAGAAAAAAAAAATATCACCAAAGCAAATAACCACACTCAACTTCTATGAATTAGATCCCAGCCTGACTATACTAAGATGCAAAGAGCGTGCTGCATGCCCAATGGCCATCCACCACCCTCCTTGGCACAGCTCAGTACTGCTTAAAAGTCCTCCTGACATTCAAAGACTTCAACGTTTAAGTAATAGTATCAATTATAAGCCACATTTTTTTAATTAAAAAATTTTTTTCAATTACAGTTGACATACAGTATTATATTACTTTCAGGAGTGCAATACAGTGATTAGGCATTTATACAACATATGAGGTGATCACCCCAAAATGTCTAACACCCATCTGACACCATACATAGTTATTATATTCCCTATGCTGTACTTTACATCCCCGTGACTATTTTTATAACTGAAAATTTGTACTTCTAAATCCCTTTCACCTTTTCGCCCATCCCCTTAATCCCCCTCCTATCTGGCACCATCAATTTGTTCTCTGTATCTATGAGTTTGTTTCTGTTTTGTTTGTTCATTTATTTCATTTTTTAGATTCTACGTATAAGTGCAATTATATGGTATTTGCCTTTCTCTGTCTGACTTATTTCACTTAACATAATACCTTCTAGGTCCAACCATGTTATCGCAGGTGGCCAGATTTCATTCTTGTTTATGGCTAATATTTCATTGTGTGTGTGTGTGTGTGTGTGTGTGTGTGTGTGTGTGTGTGTGTGTGTGTCTGTATCGCCTGTATTCATTCACCTATCAGTGGACATGTAGGTTGCTTCCATATCTTGGCTATTATAAATAATGCTGCAAGGAACATAGGGTGCAAATATCTTTTCAAATTAGTGATTTGGAGTTCTTCAGCTTAATACCCAAAAGTAGAATTTCTGGGTCATCCATGGGCTTTTTTTTAGCATCTTGAACACTCGACATTTGGTTGAGAGGCCAAGGAAGATAGTACTATTTTTTCCCAAACTTCTTTAATAAAATTCTCACTTTATAGTCACTCCTTTATATGCAGCCCTACAGTCAGAAAATAAGAAAAAAATTGAAGTCTCTTCTCTCTAACTTTGGCTTAGCGGTTAGCAAAGTGAAGAGTGATATGATTCTATCTTCACACTATCCTAAAGACTTCTGAGCCAGATATTTATAAAATTTGAAAAAAAAGATGGCAATTTTACCAAAAGGGTTGCAACATAATTGATGTTGTAGACCCCCAGCAAGAAGAATTTAGGCAAGTGTTGTATCATTTTATATCCTACAAACTTACAAATAAAACCATATACAGTGTTCTGAATTTCCCTTTAATTTATCTTGGAAAATACAAAAAGATCAAATATAAAATGATTCTTTGTGTAGCTACTGTGTTTTCTTTCCTTTATTGCCAACAAATGATAATGAATCTAACATTGTTTCTCATCTTCTTAGAGCCACTCTTGGAAGCTTGTCAGTTCAGGGCCACACTAATGACTAGGAATGAGTAACAGTGGGTTGGCACTTGGCAGTGAGCAGAATAGCATCCACTTGAAAGTTCTAATGATTATGGGAAATCACCAAGTGAGAATAGGATATAATATATTTACAGCTTTAAGCTATTAGCACATGTCAGGGAAAGCCTTGTTCTTATCTTAGATTCTCATTCTTATCCTCTTGCCTAGAGTACACATACATACGAGTCCTTCCCCAGTTTCCATGCTCTGCTTCTTGGATAGTCTGTGGGTGCCCAGTTCCTCCCAGAGAGAGCACCTAGCTTTGCCAAAACCTAGTGAGTGACTAGAGCAGCTATGGGGAAGAGACACAGAATGCAAGCTGGTTTTTTCTGAGGCCTTTGTCCTCAAGCGCATTCCTCATTTTTCGCAGAGTAATAGCCAAAGTTCTTAACATGAACTAAAAGATTCTACAGTCTGACCCTCCATTCCCATCTGTCCTCACCTCCTACTCCCCTCACCTACTTCGCTATCCCATGTCCTTGTTCCTCACCCATACCTCAGGCCTTTCGCACCAACTGGTCCTTCTGCCTCAATGCCTCTTTCATCAGAAATCTGCTTGGTTCATTCCCTTAACAATTTCCAGTCTGCTCAGAAAGACCTATGCCAACTCTCTCGTTTAAGGCTGGACATCTGCCAGCTCTCTTCAACACCTGTACCCTCCTATATCACTCTTTATAACACTTACTTCTAATGTTCTATAAAATGTATGTATTAGGTTTATTATATGTCACCCTCACTAGAAGCATCAAGGGGGCAGGGATTTTTGACTCCTTGCTCACTTCCATATCTCCAGAATCTAGTTGAGTACCTGGCACATAGTAAGCACTTAATAAATATTGAATGAGTGGATTTACTTTATTTAGCAGTTACAAAAGTGATTCCTATGAATCAGGCACTGTTCTAAGCACTGTGCAAATATTGTCATTTAAACTGTGGTAACAACCCTATAAAGAAGGAGTTTTTATCCCCATTTTACAGAAAGAAAACTGAGGTGCAGTAAGTTTAAATGAAATTGCCCAAAGTCACACAGCTGGTAAATAGCAGAGCCCTTTGGTGCTCCTAATCCCTGCTCTCTGCTAAATGAATGAATAAAACATGGTAGAATCTCCATTTTCTGCACTTGGAACTAAGCTTCTTACTATAACTGAATTAATGATCCTAGTGTTTGATAGTGACCTAATCAAGTCACTGTGCTGGCCTTCTGCTTCCCTGGAAGGGAAACTTGTAGTTTATCGGGTCTCCAGGGCCTGGTAACAGAGGAGGGAGAGAGAGAAAGGGGTCGGGGGAGGCAAGTAGGCGTATGCACCGGGGCAGATCACAAGAGAGGTACAAAAAGGATCAGAACAAAATCCACAAATTCAGAACAAGGGACCGTGGAAACAGGGCTGTGGGAACAGGTCTCGAATCTGTTCGATCAACTGGAGACACTTCCTTTGGATCCACCTTACCATGCTTTTACTGGGCTAGGGGCTGCTTCCAGTGATCACAGGGCCCTCGAGCTACCTGTGGGACAGACTGACACATATTTACATATATGATTTATGCAGCTAACTATAGCTTTTTGGAATGATTATCTCAATGTTTGGAAAACATTTAGGATGATTGAAAGGGGGTAATTAGATTTTGAGAGGAGGCATATTTCTTACCAATTTCCTATTGAATCAATACTTAGGGAATTTCTGCTAACAAACTGTTGCCAAATAAAGATCCTGCTGGGTTTCTTTAATTAATGAGATGGCTTGGTTGTAATTATTCCATTAATTGTTTAAATGCAAATAAGCGCTATTAAAGATCTTGAAAATTCTTTCCTTTTAAATATGTTAAATCTTCCACGTTGTCCTCTCATTTCTGTTCTTAATTTGCCTAGTAAATCCTCTTTTAATCAATGGTACCAAAATAAGTGTTACCCAAACTGTAGTGGAATTATCAAAAATTCTAAATTGATGGAGTCTAAATGGAACTAATGAATTGTATCTGTGCCTTGAAGAAGATAAGATTCCACCGAGTCTGCATTTACTATGTAAACAGGCAGAGTAAAAAATAATGAAAGAAGTTGCAAAAGTAGGAACTTTCAACAGTATAAACAATTTATGCTCTCTGATAAGATACTAATTTTGGATATATAAAGCTAGTCTTTGAAAAAGTATACTTCAGTGACTCTTAAATACTCTTTGTTATTGGAAAGGTGAAATCCTTGCTTTAATACAATTCTATTTCCTGCCTGTCTGGATATGGGGTGGGGGGCAGGGGGGTCGGGGGCAGCAGAGATATTCAACCATGATGAGAGGCTGTGATGGACACAGCTAAGCAGTCAGGCTACCTTGATGTAAACCTGACAGCCTTTCCTCTTTAAAACCTTGGCGGACAGGTCTGGAAGATAAATAAGGATCAAAAAGGGGAATGCAGACAAGAGAGAGGAGAGAGGTATTCCCCTTTCAGTAAAGGAATTTCCCTGGGCCCTCCGTGCTTCACCAGGAGAATCCACCTCTGTGGGTGTCTTGTTCTTTTTCCCTCTAGCCTAACACATCCCTCCCCCCACTTCAATCTGAGTAAATTTACTTTCGGCACACCTTGTTCCAGGACTTCTTTTGTCTAGATTCTACAAAAGGTCAACTTGACACCGCTATATCACTTTACATCTATTCAGGCATTCCATGCTGCTTTCGGAAATGGTAAGAAGCGCACCTTCTCCAATGCGTTCTTTACTGGGGCAGAGCCTTACTTCTGAATAGACAGACAGTTTATTTTGTTCAGAGCTTATTTTTTGTTAATGTCCTATAAAGTCAATATATGGGTCTCTATTTCCATGGCTTTGGCACTAATTGCATACAGGATGCTTTATTAGTTAAAATTGCAAATCAGTCTTCTCGTATATCGTTATATTACTACCATGGTCTCCAAATCATGTGTCGTGTTGCCAGGTAGGAATAAGTCTACAACCAAATAAAAGAGCAGGAGAGCAGAGCAGAGTTTCAAATTACTGTGATAGATCAGTTCCCTCTTACACTAGGTGATTTTCCAAATCAGTCCATCACTGATCAGAGGTCATTTGGCAGATGTGCATAATGGGTGACAGACAAGCAGGCATTGGTGTATTAATTAAGACGTGCTGATAATGTGAGCACAGGTGTTTGGCAGAAATAACATTCCAAACACTATTATGGGTAAATAAGAATGATGCCTTATATACAGTAGGAGCCATCTCTGTCTGAATTAAAGGCTAGGTGTACCGAGAGAAAGCATTTTCTCTCCAACATGGAGACTTCAGAAAAACAAATTGGGATGAGGACATGGCTTGGTAAATAACATAACAGAGAAATGGATTGTGAGAGAGACGAAGGGCACCGCCCCCCCCCCAATATTCCTCAGATTCAGCTGCCAGGATATTCGCCATTAAATCAAATCGATAAATATTTGCCATATGCTATGTCTTATGCTTAAGGGTCATAAAAATTGGTGTTATAAAACACTTAGAAATTTCCCAAGTAGCTTTCTTGTTTTTATTTCTATCTCAGTTTTTCTTAAACCAGTAGGCATAGAAGACGTATTCCTTCTTAATCTATTGCTTAATGGTTCAAATGAACAACAGGCAGAGGAGTTCATTAAATTAGTTCAAGGTTATCTATAACAGGCCCTTCATCTTATTCAGTTTGAGAGAATGCTTGATTTATAACATGACCCATCTTGAATGATTTTGATGGATAACCAGAAACAATTAGAGACATAAATAAATATCCCAGAATCATGACAGATTTCATAAAGGATCCAGTGCAAAGATTCACATGGCTAATAAATTGAAACTATTAAGATAAATGATCTTGCATATATTTGATTTTTCTTTGTGATCTGATTGTTCAAAAGAGCAGAAATCTTTAAATTTTCCTTCAATTTAGAAAATATTATTAATGGAAAATATTATTAATGCCATTGTTTTACATACTTTGAGGATAGTTAACATTTCATGTTTATCAGAGATTGTACTGAGAGCTGATGTACACTTCTGTTTGTGACAGTATGTTCTGTTAATAGGGTCTCCTGTGGATTTTCATTCTTAGATTTTTGTCTTTCCTTTTCTTCTGTGTGAGCCTAGATGACTGAGTCCCAACATCAGTTCTAAAAGGTTTTGCGCAAGTTCACATACAAGTATGTGATACTAGTGCATGTGCAAGTGTGTGTACAAGTATTATGGGTAGGAGAGGAGAAAGCCAAGACTGTTTAGAATAAAAAATGGTTCCTGTTCTGCCAGGAGGTCCAGAAGGAAAGTGGGTCGGATGACCCAAGAAAGCATGAGATTTCTCCCAGTGACTTATGGAGGTCTGCAATGCAGTCTATAGTTTGTGGGCGTGGAGAGAAAGCAAGATAGTACCTGATCTCTTCTGGACCCTGCCACCACCATGCCTGGAGCATTTACTCCTCCAAAAGCCACAGTCCCAAAGGTTTCTTTTTATTCTAAGTTATGCCCACAGTTTTCACATTCTACCAACAAAGGGAGTGTCTTCCCCACTGGACAGCTCAACAGTTTAGGTCCTCGAGGTGCCATTCTTCCATCGACACAGCCTCTGTCTTCCTCATTATTGAGTAGATAAAACACTGGCTGCTTCTGCTCCACCTTCTGCAGCCATTTTGGCTCCACCCCAAAATTTCTTCCAAAAATCAAAACTTTGAAGATTCTGCCTAAAATATGTTCAAACAAAAGGAATAAACTGTCCCTCATTTTCTTTTTCTTCCCTACCTTGTCTTATGAACTTTTCTTAACCAGTGGTGAAAAATTCTGTTGTTCTAGTAAGATAGATATGATCAAATGACTCCAAATGCAAACAAAATAGTTCAGTGCTATAAATCATAGGAGTGAATTTGGGTAATTACCGTTACTGTCCCATAGCTTAGATTAATCAAACTAAGACATCGACACTAAGACATCTTTTGATGAGAAGCCACTCACTCTCCAATTGCAATTAGTGTCAATAATGGTGAATAGGGAAGTTAGAAAAAAATCCTAAGCCAATTAACGTATTCCAATTTTTCTACCAGCTGGTTCTTTCTTAGAATTTTGATCTTAATGTGTAGATAAAGCAATACGCTAATTGGTTTTTGCGGAATCTAAAGTTATGAACTGAAAGAAACTTCAACAAACATTTCAGGCCCGCCTGGGTACAACTGAGTTACAACAGTGGGTAAGGGATTCCTCAAGGAGCCGCCATTCAGACAGCAATTATTGCACATGATTTCCCAGTGTGTGTGTCTCTTATCATCCTGAAATAAATTATAAACTCCTCAAGAGTGGTCGACACTTTGCTCATCTTTACATTCTACATGGTATTCAGTATACAATTGTAAAGTGAATTCATGAAAAGCAGAACACCTATAAATGAAGTAAATGTTGCAAAGCAGTTCATTATACTAAACAATGCAAATACCCTAAAAGAAGAGGGAAAGGAAGGGCTTTCTGGAAGCCAAAGGATCTCTCAATACAAGAGAAATTTCTTTGGTCCAAGCAAGGGCATCTACAAGAGACATAACTCCCAGGTAAAAAAAGTAAAAAGTTCTGAAAGTTCTTCAAGAGCATGCCCAGTCCCGAGCTGACTTCAGCCTCTTAGTAGCACAGAAGCCATCTGTCTTAGTCGGCTTAGGCTGTTATAACAAATACTGCCGCCTGGGGGGCTTAAACAATAGATGTTTATTTCTCACAGCTCTGGATACAAGAAGTTCAAGATCAAGCTTCCAGCCCATGTGGTTCCCCAGTGAGGTACCTCTTCCTGGCTTGCAGATGACTGCATTTTCACTGTGTCCCCACATTGTGTAGAGAGAGTGCATGTGCATGCTCTGGGCTCTCTTCCTCTTCTTATAAGGGCACTAATCCTATCGCAGGGGACCCACCCTCATGACCTCATCTAAACCTAATTACCTCTCAAAGGCCCTCCTCCAAACACCATCATACTCTGGGTTAGAATTTCATCATATGGATTTTGAAGAGAAGCAAACATTCAGTTCATTACATTATCCCAACTCTTGTCACAGGTGTCCATCTCAACCTACTAGAGAAATAGCCCCAACAGAAGGTAAGTTTTGCTTTATAGTCAACTTAGCTGATGTGTACCAATGTCTCTTGATTGAAATACATTATTCGTATGTTTTAAGAAATTTTATTTAAATTTTTATATTTTAAATTTTTATAAGTAAGAAAAAAATAATGCTCTTGCATATTTTTTAATAAAATGGCCTAATTTTATTTCTGATAGCAATGTTAATTTTAAATTAATACTCATTTTTTTTTTTTGGAAGGGGGGCAAGCTCATACCGTTCTTTAGAGAAAAAAAGCATATAGAATAATGAGAAATTGATAAATTGGCAACTTGAATCAAATGAAAACTTGGTTTGATTTTAATCATTTTGGAGACTTTCTTACTTTTCCTGTTTTGATCTGATTCAGGGATTTCAGCTTCAACTCCAAGTTGAATTAGTTCATTTGTGATTATTTGGCAAAATCAGAGCAGACTGATTATCTGGGTTCAGTTCAAGGTGCAGCAAACTGTTTTCACTTTTTCCACCTTAGCATTCATGATTTGGAGGTTTAGTTTTATTCCCTGCTATATACACATGTGGCTGCATGCAGACACACCCATATTAAACCTCAAACCCATTAAGGTATCATTTCATTTGGGGTCGGGGAGAGTGGACAACTAAAGAGAACTCATTGAGTCTGCTTTCTGTTCCTAATGGAGGGAAGAAGACAATGTGAGGGAAGCCTCTGCGTGCATTGCCAACTTGAGCACCTCGGCAGAGAGCGCCATCGTGGCTCTGTCTCATGGAGAGATACCTCCATCGCAGGTGGAAGGAAAGCTAAGCCATGCTCTGCCCTGATACAGGATGTGACTTTAGGAACACAGAATGTGAACACAGAAGGGATCACTTGAATGACTTTCTCATACCAGATGGCCATTACAACACTTAACAACAGCCAACCTATGCCTAAGTGTCCAAAATCACTGCAAGAGCACCCCACCTAGTAACTGGGATGCACAGGACCACTCCTCGGCTGAACTGTGTGGACAACCAGTAATGTTCTCTGTTCTCAACTCTTGTAGTGCTGCTCTTCTCCCACATCCTGCCCTTGGCCAATATGTTCTCAATCTGTGGCCCCAACACCTGATAAAAAATCTACCCCTGATCTTTCTTTGGTAACAAATTGAAATTCAGTCATTTGGAATAGGACATTTTCTTTGTGTAGGCGGGGTGGGGAGGGACATTTTCCATCTACTCCCTTCCCTATGCCCCCTGAAGAACCTCTGGGATAAATGAACACTATCATATAAATGTGGTTAAATGAATTACTTTTCAGAGGGAGATTTACATTTTAACAGATGTGAATAACTTGAAGGGGTAAATTATTTCTAGAGAAATTTCAGGAATTGAGCAACAGAAAACAGAAGGACCTCAGGAGGCACTGAGTTTGCCTGGTGCTCCTGAAATGAATTCATTTTTCTGTGTCTTCCTAAGCCTTCCAGCCAATGAGTCCAGCCCAAGTTACACTGGCTTTCAAAACAATCTCCATCACTGTTTCCCAAGGCAGAAATAACTGATGGCCCTTCACACCTTGTTCTGGTCTCTCCATCCTCACCCTACTCTCACTTCTCTGTCCTCTTTCTCTACACATCCCCACTCAGTATCTGCTAAGCAACTTAGTAAAATTATTTCATATTCTTACTACCACCTCCCATGCAAACATAATTCTGAAGGTATTGTTATGTCAACTCCTGGTCGAATCAGTCCCTTTGATAAAAATACTTATTTCTTTAATTCTCTTCTAACATACTAATAGTTAATATAGCATCCTAAAAAGTAAGGATAAATGTGAAATTAAGCTAAATTAGTGATAACATCTGATAGCCTCTAAGTAATGGGTAACAGGCATGATTTTAGGGTCTTTTCCTGTTCTTCAAAGAGAAGAATCCATAAGATGGCTTTCTTTCATATATTTACTTCTGCTTTCTGATTTGTGTGGAGTCATCTCTAGATGTTAATTTCATTTCCTTAATATGTTTTATACTAATAGAATTTTTCAAATTACAAAGAATTCTAACTGCAACCCTTCTGACTGATGCCTTGCTTGGCAATTTATGACTCAGTTTACGTCACAAATCCTTTCCCTGCAGAGATTATGTGAGGAGGCATGCTGGCCTACTAGCCTTGTTACTTTAAGTACACACACACACAAAAGAGCAAAAATAGCTAGAGATTGATTATGTTGATTTTCTGAAGAAAAGCAATAGTTCCAATTTTGTATGTCTAATTAGCCACAGCTCTTCAAGAATTGGTGCAAATGTCGTGGGGTTTTTAATGTCAGCATTTCATCTGCACAAAAATTCTATTCAATGGCATAAAACCAGGAAAAACTAATGGTCACAGCAGACAGCTTGTAAATTAGACAAAGGTCACTGTGTTTTAATGAACAGTGCTGTTAATTAATGAGAAAACAACTAGAACATGAGCTGTTAAGCATTGTGAATTTGTGCACCCAAAAAATCAATCTTTTCTTAAAATCACTTTGAGTAACTCAAGAACAAAATAACTGCCAGAAAAGTATTTAAATCTCAAATTATGCAGCAAAGTCATATATATCAATGAAGTAGCATCACAGTTCTCTGTGTGACAAAGATTTTTCCCTAATATCTAGAAAAGAGGCTTAATGCTAGGTCCGTATTCTCAATATATATTCTAGATAGACTGCTTGTTGGGTTTCTACATTTCTATATGCATTTCCTTAGTCTTTACAGAATAGGAAAGATGCTCTTTGTTTTACCAAAATTCTGTGAGGACAGAAATAAGGAAATGCAACTCCTTCAAAACAGGTGATAAAAATAATAAACATTGCCTTTAGTTCTGTAGAAGGCTGGCAAAGCCAAACTTCTAGGGGCTTCAATAAGGAAGATCAGAAGCACTATTAGTAACACCAACTTTACATTACAGCTTTCCTCCAAGTACATCAAGTACTCTGATTATTATTCACTTATCTCATTAGCAAACATTTGAGTAAATAGTGGGCATCTTATTTCAATTAAAAACAAGAGAAGATGAACTGAGTTATCCTCGGGTACAGCAGCCAAGTCACCAGAACCTGCCTCATAGCTGGCTCAGCGAGTCAGAAGAACCATCTATAAATCCTTTCAATGAGCATAAAAGATTTTTGTTTCATTTGAAAATAAAATAAAGAGATCCCATTTAGAGGATCATTTAGAAACACCATTAAACTAAAACAAAGTCAGATTAGACCCAGCATCTGGACTTGACGAGGAACACATTTCCTCTCTAGAGTCTATACTTTGTTGGCTAGATGACAGGCAATGCCTTTTTTTTTTTTAATTTATTATTATTATTATTTTTATGGTGAGATTGGTTAATGAAATCCAGTAAGTTTCAGGTGTACAATTCAACAGTAAGGCATATGTATATTGCATTGTGTATCCACCGCCCATAGATTTCTTTCTGTCACCATATATTTGACCCCTTTTACCCCATCTAACTCCTCCTCCCCGCTCTCCCCTACAACTAGTAACCACTAGTCTATTGTTCATGTCCATGAGTCTCTGTTTGTTCATCTTGTTCCTTTAGGTTTATATCCCACAAAAAGTGATACCATGTGATTTTCAACTTTTTCCGTCTGGCTTATTTTCGCTTAGCATGATTCTCTTGAGGCCCATCTATGTTGTCGCAAATGACAGTATTTCATCTCTTCTTATGGCTGAATAATATTCCATTGTATATGTGTACCACAACTTCTTTAGCCAATCATCTATTACAGGATACTTCGGTTGCTTCCATGTCCTAGCCACCATGAATAATGCTGCTATGAACATTAGTGTGCAAACTGTTTTCCATAGTGGCTATACCAATTTGCAGTCCCACCAGCAGTGTACGAGGGTTCCTTTTTCTCCGCATCTTCTCCAACTTGTTATTCTAGTCTTGTCGATAACAGCTATTCTAACAGGTGTGAGATGACATCTCATTGTGGTTTTGATTTATATTTCCCTAATAGCTAGTGATGTTGAGCATCTTTTCATATGTTCGTTGGCCATTTGTATATCTTAGGCAATGCCTTTTTTTAATTGAAAAATTTTTTGAGATGCTTGTAGATTCACATGCAGTTGTTAGAAAAAATACAGAGCTATCCTGTGTACACTTGACCCTGTTTCCTCAAACGGGAACATTTTGCAAATCTATAGTATAATATCACAACCAGGATAATAACAGTGACACAATCCACAGATTTTATTCAGATTTCTCCAGTTTTGCTTGTACACATTTGTATGTGTAAATTTAGGTTATACAATTTTATCATATGCAGAGGCTTGTGTATCTATCGCAAAAGTCAAGACACCAAATAGTTTCGTCACCATAGGGATTTCTCAAGGCACCCTGTAATAAACACATCCACCTCCCTCCTCCTTCTCTCCCTTCCCCCACAATCCTTGACTTCTAGGAATCACTAATCTGTTAAGTGTTACTAAAAATTTTTATTTCATAATCATACTAAATGAAATAAGCCAGACATAAAAGGTTGAAAATCACATGATATCACATATGTGGGATATAAACCTAAAAGCAACAAATGAACAGGACAAACAAACAGAGACTCAAGGACATGGACAATGGACTAGTGGTTACCAGAAGGAAGAGGGGAGGGGGAGGAGGAAAATAAATAAAATGTTTAAAAAAAAATTATGTATATATAGTGTGAAAAATAAATAAACTGGCATTAAATTTTTTTTTTATTTCAAAACTGTTATATAAATGGAATATTATGGTATGTAACCTTTGGAGACTGGTTTTTTTAACTCAGCATAATTCTCTAGAGATTCACCCAAGTTGTCGTGTGTATCAATAGTTCATTCATTTTTATTGTTGAATAGTTTTCCATGGTATGGGTGTATACAGCTTCTTTAACCCATTCATATGGTGAGAACTTCTGGGCTGTTTTCAGTTTTTCGTCATTGCAAATAAATCTGCTGTGAACATTTGTGTACAGATTTTTGTATAAACAATAAGTTTTTATTTCTTTGGCATGAATGCCCAAGAGGTCAATTGCTGAGTCATATAGTAACTGCAAATCAATAGAAAACTATCGAACTGTTTTCCAGAAGGGCTCTTTTACATTTTTATACTCTTTTACATTTTCACCAGCAATGTATATATGAGTGATTCAGTTTCTCCACATTCTCCCCAGCATTTTATGCTGTCATTATTTTTTTAACCATTCTGATGGGCATGTAGTGCTATCTCATTGTGGTTTTAATTTGCATCATTTCTCATATAGCTAATTATGTTGAATACCATTTCATGTCTTGGGTATTGTGAATAATGCTGCAATGATAATGGGAGTTAAAATAAATATCATCATTCATTTTGCCATCCATATAATCTCTTTAGTGAAATGTCTGTTCATGTCTTTTGCCTATTTTCTAATTGAATTGTTTATTTTTTCACTGTTGAATTTTGAGTTTTGATATATTCTAAATACTAGTCTTTTGTCAGATATGTGCTTTGCAAATGTTTTCTCAGTCTACAGTTTGTCAGTATGAGGTATAGATTGAGGTTCTTTTTTTTTTTTTTTTTTTTTTTTTTTCTTTTTTATATATTTTTTTCATCCTTTTTTTTTTTTTTTTTGGCCTGTTAATGACTGATTGCATCAGCATCATTTGTTGAAAAGGCTATATCTTTCTCCATTGAATTTATTTTGTACTTTTATCAAAAAACAATTGAGCATATTTGCCTGGGTATACTTCCAAAGTCTCTATTCTGTTTCATTGTTCTCTATGGGTCTGTCTCTCTGCCAATACCACACAGTCTTGATTACTGGAGCTATACAGACAGATTCCTCCCATTTTATTCTTCTTTGCTGGGATTGTTTAACCTATTCTAGGATCTGTGCTTTGCCATATAAATTTTAGAACAAGTTCACTTATTTCTACAAAAAAAACTGGCTGAAATTTTAACAAGAATTTTATTAAACCCACAGATTAATTTGGGAGTTTTATAATTTTCAGCATGCATGTACTGTATATGTTTTGTTGTATGTAGCTAAACATTTTATTTTCTTTGGCATGGTTATAAATGATATTGTGCTTTTAACTTTTTAATTTTAACACATCCTCATTGTTAGTATACAGAAATGTGATTGATATTTATACATTGATCTTGTATCTTGTAACCTTTATTATTCTAAAAGTTTTTGCAGATTCTTTGTGATTTTTCTCTGTAGACAAGAATGTCATCTGCAAGTGGAAACTGTTTTATATTTCCAATCTTTATGCCTTTTATTTCTTTACTTTATTTTAGGGGAAAGCATTTAGTCTTTTATCATTAATTAAGACATTAGCTGTAGGTTTTTGCAGATGTTACTGAGATAATAAACCTTTATTCCTAACTTGTGAAGAGTTTATGTCATAAGTGGTAAAATTGGATGTCCACGTGCAGAAGAAAAAATTTCTTTATCTCACACCATATAGAAAAATCAACTCAAAATGGATTAAAGACTTAAATGTAAGGTCTAAAGTTACAAGACTACTAGAAGAAAACATAAGGAAATAACTTCTTGACATTGGTTGTAGGCAACGATTTTTTGGATAAGACCCCAAAAGCACAGATAACAAAAGCGAACGTAGACAGATGGAATTGCATCAAATGAAAAGCTCTGTACAACAAAAGAAACAATCAACAGAATGATGAGACAGCCTCTAGAATAGGAGAAAACATTTGCACACCGAACATCTGATAAGGAGTTAATATCTAAAATATGTAAGGAACTTCTCTAACTCAACAGCAAAAATAAATAAATAAATAACCCAATTAAAGAAATGGTAAAAGGACCTGAATAGACCTTTCTCAAAACAAGACATACAAATGATCAACAGATATATGAAAAGATGTTTAACATCACTAATCATCAGGAAAATGCAAATCAATACCACGGTGATATGTCATCTGATACCTGTTAGAGTATATTATCAAAAAGACAAAAAAATAACAAGTGCTGACAAAGATGTGGAGAAAAGGAAATCCCTGTGCACTGTTGGTGTGAATGTAATAGGTGCAACCACTGTGGAAAACAGTATGGAGTTTCCTCAAAAAATTAAAATTAGAACTACCATATGATCCAACAATCCCACTCCTGGGCATATATCCAAGGGAAATGAAGTCAGGATCTTGAAGAAATATCTGCACCCCCTACTGTCATTACAGCATTATTCACAAAAGCCAAGACATGAAAACAATCTAAGTGTTCATTGATGGACAAATGATTTTTTAAAATGTGATGTACATGTACAATGGAATATTATTCAGCCTTAAAAGAGAAGGAAATCCTTGCCATTTGTAATAACATGGATGAATCTGAAGGACATTATACTAAGTGAAATAAGCCAGATAGAGAAAGGCAAATACTGCACAACCTCAATTATATGTGGAATCTAAAAAAGTTGAGCTCATAAAAACAATGTAGCATGGTGTTCACCAAGGCTAGGTGTTGGGGAAGTGGGGAAATGTTTCTATTTCAGTTTTGCAAGATGAATAAGTTCTGGATATCTGATTTACACCATGGTAGCCATCATTAATAATATTTTATTGTATACTGAAAATTTGTTAAGAAAGTAGATTTTAACTGTTCTCGCACAAAAATGTTAACACAAAAATGTTAACTGTGAGGTTATGAATTTGTTAATTAGCTTGGTCATGGTAATTATTTCACAATGCATATGTATATCAAAACATCACATGGTACACCTTAAATATATACAATTTTATTTTATATACTTCAACAGAGCTGGACAAAGGCGGGGAAAAAAAGAGAAAAATTGGTCTTCTCACACTTCCATTCCCCACTTATTCTAAATCTGTCAGATTAGGGATGATTTCCCTTCTCTGGCTCAGTAGCACTTTGTTCCTTTTTATTGAAATAAGATGGAAATTTCAGGAACCAAGAGACAGAATCTGCTCAAAGTGATTTTCACACTTTTGTTCTCTATCACACAAGCCCAAATCTTCCAAAGAGGACATTCCCACAGCCTACAGCTCTGGGCCTGAAATAAACGCCCCACAATCTGCTGAGCTCTCCTCTCTCACTGCTGCTTACTCAGTGACTGGAGATTTTTGAGGTTATTTTTCACATAGTCTGAAACTAAGCCATCATAGAGAATACTAAGAAATGGTCTAGCAAGGAAAAGAGAATTCTTCTCTCCCAAAGCAGAAGTTGTGACCCCATGGTGAAATCGGATTATAACTTCCTCTTTATTTGGAAATGAAGGATTTTTTTCTTAAACTTTTAAAAAGAAAAAAAAAAAAGTAACAAGCAATATTCCTGAACAAGAGGCCCTGAGTAAAGAATTTGTAGATTTAATTTATCCTGCCTCAGTGCAACATAGAAATGGTGCAGAGGCAGCCTCCCTTACTTTAGAATAATGATCATATATTTTTTGGTGTCAGCTATTCCCACGAAAAAAGAAAAATTGTGATATGGTTGTGCCTTGGGACTCAGGCCACATTTGGGATTTTCTTGAGTATCTTTTATAATATGGACTCTCACTAGAGGTGTGCCAAACTTCTTGACACAGATAAGAGCCGGGCAGCAATAGAAAAGTGGACTTGCCATTAAACCTGGATGGGGCACAGGCACAGCTACATGGGCATCTTGGGCCTCAAGATGCTTCCTACACATGGGAAAATGTACTGGATCAGAAACAGGTGATATCATATGGCAGCCAGCTTAATGAATGAATTGATTCAATTACCTAGATATATACTCAAAATCAAAATAAAGCCAAAACAAAACCCTCATTAATGAATGTATATTGACCATAGTTTTAGTTATCCGCATAAAGTAATCTTCGGAGATTTATCCCACAGATAGCTCTCAGTCACTGTAAGTAAGCAGTAATGGTATTGAAGATTTATTTCCCATTATGAGAAATATTTGTGGATTACTCAGCACAAAATAACAGGATAGAATGATATATCTCTACCAGGCATTTCAAAAGTGCAACACATCATCACATGCTCTAACTGAAGAAATAGACATTTGCCTGAAATTTGCAACAAAAATGCCATTTTTCTAAATTTGATAACAGTTTTTATTTTGTTTCATAGAGTGGGAGAATGGGGAGTGGATTAGGACCTTCACTTTCTATGCTCTATATTCCTGCAATGTTTGAATGTTTTAATAAAGACCATACATGACTTTTATAATTAAGCTATTATAGTAAAATTCAATCAATAAATATTGTTCTGCATTATAAATTCTGAGTTAAAAACAAGGGAGGACATTATTTTTTAAAGGAAAACCAATTTTGATCAACTCAGTGCCTGTCTCTATAGGGACAATGAGGTGACTATGATAAGCTTGTTCCAGAGATACTTCTTTCTTACAAATTCCATTTGGTTTCTCATTCTATGGCCCACTGCTTAATGAGTCACTTTAGTCAGCCTTGCCCCAAGGTTTACTCATAAGTCTTCCTAAATAATCTCAAAGTCATTTTGCTGGAACAGGTGTTATTTTCTATGCAGCTCTCACCAAAGCGCAGCATAATACTTAACAAACTTCAGATCCGAAGAATTTAGAGTCTCATTTCTGGCAAAGGATACATGTGCCACACATGCAGTAATGTTTTTGAAATTTGCTGTTATAAAGAGATTTGGACACCATAACAAAAGAATTCATACTTCTAAATATTTAGCTCTTTTTCTCTGAAAACAGCTCTTAAGAGCTTAGAGATTGTGTCACCCCTCGCAGCAAAGTGAAGCTCTGTTTTCTGTAAAACTGTAAAGCTATGTTTTCAGGGTCCTCTCTTTCATTTCAGATATTTCACCAAGTAGCTAAATTCAGCTATAGTCTATATTCCAGACAAGGCAAATCCGTAATTCAGCCTGCACACTTAGTGTTAAAACTGACTCCTAATTTGCAAAGTGTTAGAGACTTGAAAAGGAATGGCATTCCATGATACCAAATGCAGACAATACAAGGTTTCAATATCTTCTAGGAAAATATCTTCTTGGAAAAGAGATGTTCTTAACTTTAGACATTTAACAAATAGATGTTTTAGATGAAGTGCCTAAATATCCAGAAACACCCGTAGAGCTTCTTGCTATGGTTTGTTCCATAATACCTCTCTCATACATGTCTTATTCGATATTCCAGGAGTTCGTGATGATTGTCGTCTTTGGTTTGGAGTTCATCATTCGCATCTGGTCTGCAGGTTGTTGTTGTCGGTATAGAGGATGGCAAGGAAGACTGAGGTTTGCCCGAAAGCCCTTCTGTGTTATAGGTGAGTATCAATGTTCAGATACCTTGACCTCGCATCCTTTCCTTATATAGAAATTTTCCGATAGTGCAACATTTAATTCATATTAAAACTAACAGTCATGGAGTATTTACCATGGACAGGCGCGTTTGTGTTTAAAAGCTGTTGACCCATGTAATCCTTAACCAACACTGTGACATAGGTATTTTTACTATCCTTATTTTACAAATGAAGAAACTGAGACAAACAGAGGTGAAGTAAGTTACTAAAAGTCATGTAGGTGGTACGCAGTGGAGTTAGGATTTGAGCCAGGTAGTCTGGCTCTAGAACATCCACTTGTATCAATTAAGTTACACTGAACTATATGGTTCTCCAGTGTTGCTCTGAATTAGGAAAACATTGATTTCAGTAAGTATAAAAACCTCTTTTTGCTCTACACTATGAGCAGTACCCTTTTTATGCTCTTAATTAACTGGAACGGATAGCAGTGTGTTAGCCCTGATGATGCATATCAATTACTATGTCTCAAGAATGATTACAAGTATGTTTTACTTTATGCATTGGTAACTTCAGATCAAGTGTTTTACACTCTGGAATATGAATCCCCCGTGCTGCAGTCCCCAAACAAGTATCACATCTCTGCACCTACCTAGCTGCTGTGATTTCAGAGGGATTCCATTCATCTGGGTGCCAACTTGAAATTATACTTCTTAATGAAGATACCACATAGCATTCTGGAGTTAAGATATGGGATCTTCTGGTAATACATTTAAAAGTATATCATAAAATTGAAAACCTTATAAATTATATCTCAATAAAAATAGAGTAAGTTGCCTACGCCATGGCCCTTTATCCTTAAATATTTCAATATAGATTTCCTAAGACTAAAGATATTTTTATATAAACTTAGGTAAATTTAACATTGATATAATACTTTATTTAATCTACTGGTTGTATTCCAGGTTTGTCAGTTGACCCAATAATGTCCTTTACAGCCATTTTCTCCTCTCCAATACATAATCTGGTCTAGGACCACATACTGCATTGTTTGTTGTGTCTCTTTAGTCTCTTAATTTGGAAAGTTCTTCAGACTTCCTTTGTTTCGTGCCAGTGGTGCTTTTTGAAAAATACAACCTTGTGCTCCCTCTTTTTAATAAATGGAATATTCTTCTTTTGGGAGGAAAAAAAGAAAACCCTATACATAAAAGCTGTTATTGTTATTGTTGTGGTAGTGGTGGTTGTTATTTAACAGCTAAATTCAGTTGTCTTTCTCTTTTTACCTTCTCACTTCTTTGGCAGCCATTTGGATCTGAAAATTCTTGGTGAGGCTTATTTATTTCAACTACTTCCAATCTCCAAAAGTTGATTTTTAATTTACAAGGTAGTTTAGACTACCTTCTTCATCTATGACAAGTTTTCTATTTCTATTTTGTTTTGTTTCACAAATTGTTGAGTAATCTTAGTTTCCTCTTTTACCCCTGTTCCCTGTGGCAGGGGCAGAGTGAACTTAAGAAAGAATCAGAGAAAGTGTCTCCCTATCCATCGGGACTGTTAAGAAGAATATTTTATTCCATCCTTGTTGTGAGGGAAGAGCTGGGTGGGCTTACCACACACTCTTTGCTGAGGTAATTTCATAGTATGTACATTTCAAAAGAGTCACCATTTATTCAATCAAACTTTATAGAAATTTGGCTGTGGAAAGCATTGGAGTGACAATAGTGAAATTTAAATTAAATCAATCTTAAAATACCTTGTTTGTCCTTCACTGGAACATTCTATTTGTCCAGCTGCCTCTCTTCTGCAAGAATAGCCTGTACTTTTTGGAAATCATTATGCTCTGGAGAAAAGTGGGTATGTAGCTCCCAGCCTTGCAGGTCTATCCAGCCCCAGGGCATATTAGTGAAGGCATTTGATTTCTCTCCCTGAAGATTTTTTTCTCTTTTTGAATTCTCTGCGCAAGCAACATCATGAAGGACTATAACTTGACGTGAAACTACTGCACAACAAGTACTTTCTGTCCTATAAGGGGCCCAAAAAACAATTCACAAGGCAGATGGTTGGCCGAGATTCATTCAGTTTCTTCGGGATAAGGTCGGTTCATGGATGACTGCAGGAATGTTCCATTCCAGATTTTAAAACCAATTAAAAATTGGTTTTGTTCCAGTTTCAGAGGCAATGCCAATGTGTTTCTGGCCCCTGAGCTGAAAAGAAAGTTATTTCCCAGATGCCTGCTGCCTTTTGATAGCTGTTCTCATCTGTGGATACATCAGCACATCTTAGTCCTTTAATCTTTCTCCTCTTGTCTCAGATCCTTGCAGGTTTTGATATAACATGTGGCTCTAAAAATGATGTTATATTATCTGTCATTTTAGACGCCTTTGGACCTACCAATAGTGACCTTACAAATTTAATATCATATGGTTTAGGTGTAATTGCAGTTTAGTTAACTTTTTGGCCTTTTCTTCATTTGGATATTTTACTGCTAAAAATTAATTTGGTTTGGAAGAAAATTTCATGAATAAATATATAATGAATTCCTATTAGAATTTCTTCATTTGGATATTTTACTGCTAGCAAATTAATTGGTTTGGAAGAAAATTTCATGAATAAATATATAATGAATTCCTATTAGAACAAAGACAAAATTTGTACTTGCACTTAGGATAACTACATATTTTTCAGTCTTTTATTTATTGTACATGTTACAGTTTGATCTATGATTCAGCTGAATCGATGTAACAGTGAAACATGTTCAAATGTGGCCCTTCAGTATGAGGTCAGTAAAATTTAACTTACACAGAAGAACCAAATGTCACCTGCCTGAAGGCAACAGGCTGTGCCAGATGACAAAACCCTTTGTAGGTCCATTTAATAGATGCATAAAAATGATTGATGTCACTGATAAAATGATGAAGTACAATGTGAAATGAACCTTGTAGTTCCCTTGTTCAGCATAATTTACCGTGGTGAAATGGAAAAAGGAATAACATCTCTCTCATCTGTCCGTGATAACTGTTCTGAGTTTGGAAATGTAGCTAAGATTTCTCAGGACTCCATGTGTTTGTAAGATGTGATTACTCTGAACATGCCAAATACACACCCAAACGGTCTTAGAAGTGTCAAGCAGTCAAGAAAAGGATATAGAAAAGATTATGATAGGCTGGCTCTGCCTTCAGTGTGGGAACTACTTTCTTTTAAGCACACCAGCGTTGTTCTTTCCAATTAGAAAGAGATTGAAGCCACCCTAATGGTTAACTATTAAGCCTCCTACAGCATTGAGCCCTATAGGCCAACTGATAGTATTTGGACACAACTTGATAGAGGGCCCACAAGCTAATTCCCAAAGACTTTAAACCCTCCTCTTCTTCCTGTACTGCCCACCCTCTTACCCCTGTACTCTAGCTAAAACCAAGAGCATTTCAAAAACTTGTTGATGTAAAAAATTATAAAATCATTGTATATTTGTGTTGAGAAAACATGTTAAACAACCATAGCCCAAGGAAAGAGAAAAATCTATTTGCCTTTTCTTGATTAGGTGCTTTCTTTTGTTGCTATATTTATTATTCTCTGCTTGGTTTAGGAAGTTTGCTATGAAAACTGGTAAAATCTTTTCTTGAATTACAAAATTCTTCTTTATACCTATATGTTCAATTTATATCTTTCTCCTAAGACTCTGTTGAAACAACATTTCTACACCTATGGGTGATAATCGCTACCTTACCAATTTGGAGAGTCAAGTATATTTGGAGATGACTACCCAGGTTGCCCTTCATGTACCTGGGCTGGCAGCTTTACTGTTTCTCTACATTCAAGCACAAATCACTCACTCAATGACCTAGGTATTGAGAATGTGTGAAATAACCTCAAAGACTGATTTTGTAGTCATTCTTTTTTTAAGCTTTCATTAATGACCTACCTGAAAATTGCAAGTAGTGCCAAAGGCTGGTACTTAGATCAGGATAATGAGCCTAATGTGTCAGGAAGCCAACAAATTACTTCTAACAGTGGCTTTTTTGGATTCCCTAGTGACTCTTTCTAAAGACAGATATAACAGAATCATATTTTTTCAGTCTTGCAGTGCATCTCAGGGAAGCATAAAATACCAGCCTGTTATTAATTTTGGATCTGTATTTGATACTAAATATAAGGCTTTTTCTTAATGCTATTTTAACAGTTTTCCTTCAGTGTACTATTTCCACAAGAGGACAAAAGAGACGAACCACAGCACAGATGTTTCCCCCATGAACTGAGCATATATGCCTTTGACATGAGATAACAGTCACTCAGGAAAATGCCAACAAGTGTATTTTTTTAATGAGAAAAAAATAACGAAGTCTACAGCCATGCCACCCTGAACAAGCCCGATCTCGTCTGATCTCAGAAGCTAAGCAGGGTCGGGCCTGGTTAGTACTTGGATGGGAGCCCACCTAGGAAGACCAGGTGCTGTAGGCGTAAAAAAAATAAAAAATAAGGGATTGTAAGCCGACAAGGTCCTTGCAACCAAGGGTTGCCTCACCTAAAATAAGTAAATACATACATACATACATACATACATACATACATACATACATACATACTAACCAGCTTCTTACTTGGCTAAAACAAAATTGAAGCTTTTATTAAAATCAACCACACAGGCAAGGCCACTTTAATATATTTGTGAGTTCATCTCATTAAAAGGCACTTAAGCTGCTAATATGCTCAAAAGTTAAGTTAGAAACTCCCAGAACTGCCACTGGCTTCTCAACTGAAAATCTGAGACATTTTTCTGCCTCTCTGACTTCATCTTTTGTTCTAAGAGACATCGAATTTTGTCCTAAGTCCTTGGATTGCATCATTTTCTATACCTTCTAATCTCTTTTCTCCTTTAGTAGAAATTATGTTCCTTCAAGTTGTTTCCTATCTGTCATAGGAAATATGCCACTGCTTCTCTTTACTTCTAAGTGTTCAAATTTCTTTGGCACATATAAACTCCTTGACATGATTCATTGAACAACCAGAGGACAATTAAACCCTGTTGGATTCATTGATCACAAAACATGAAAAGCTTTTCAATCTCTTTATTTAATAATAGCTGATATCTATTAAGACCCACTATAATGCTAGGTACTATCTAAGCACCCTATAAATATTATATCTCATTTTATAGATGAGAAAGTAAGACAGGGCTAAAGAAACTTGTCCACAATTAGAAAGATAGTAGGTGAAAGAACCGGAATTCAGTGTTTGTGATTTCACTCTAGAAAAATAGACCTACTTGATGAACTGTTTTTACTCACAACACTTCTGGCACCAAATGTATGAGGTTTTATCTCACACCAACCAATCTCCAACTCTCCAGGCACAAACTGGGTGTTCAATGATTCAATTAAATTCTGATATTAACTACTTGAAGATAGTACAGACTTCATAGGTTAAGGACTTAGTCCCACAAGACTCCTCTTCCCCGCAGCCTCGACTTCAGATGCCAGCCACAATGAGGTGCCTAGGCTACACATACTTATGCTCAGCTGCTTACAGATTCAGAAGTTTCCACAACCCACTTCAGGTTTGATAATTCACTAGAACAACTCACAGAATTCAGGAAAGCACTTTATTTACTATCATCGGTTTATTACTTTAAAAATACAATTCTGGAACAGCCAAATGGAAGAGATGCATAGAGCAAGATAGTGATTGGAGGGTGAGGGGGAAGAGTGGCTAACATGGAGCTTCCATGCCCTCTCCAAGCATGCCACCCTCTCAGCACCTCGATGTGTTCACCAACCTGGAGGCTCTCAGAACCCCATGGCTTAGAGATTTTCATGAAGCTTTCATTATGTAGACATGCTTGATTAAATTATTGGCCATTGGTTACTGAACTCATCTCTAGGTTCTTTTCCCTTCCCAGATGTCTGGGGTTGTAGCTTAAACTTCCAACTCTCGAATCATGGTTTGGTCTTCCTGGTAACTAGACCCCATTTTGAAGCTATCTAGGGATCCCCCTCACCCCCAGCTACCAGTCATCTCATAAGCATGGAAAAGACACTTATTACTCCAGAGACTCCAAGCGTTTTAGGAGCTGCATGCCAGGAACCAAGGACAATGACCAAGTATCTATTTTCCATTGTACCACACTATCCCCCTATGAGAAAGTTGACCTTATTGTTTATCAGCATTTTTAAATTAAATTGAATTGAACTTTGTTCATTGTCATCAACTCACACACACACAAAAAAAAAATCTGATATTTTTATGTTCATCTTTCATAATCCAAGATCTTTGAATTAGAAGCCAGACTTTACAAAATGACTTTAATTGCAGTGTCAGCCCTAATTATAGCAGGTTTAGTATTAAAACACCTATGGTCGTTCTCTAACTTAAAGGGGAAATTAGGTTCTAAAATAGACTTACTCACCTTGTATCATATTGCATATGCTCTTGATCAATATTATCATGAAGTTCTCCATCTTTTTCCCAATAGGAGACATCTCCGGAGTAAGTGATGTTACTCCCCAAAAAGCCTTTGGATGTTTGTTAATATTAGTTGACTATTGAGAGATCTATTTAGGTAATTGTTGACCTAGTGCACAAATTTGAACTTGTAAAGTAGCTTGGTGAGCTGACATGACTTGACCATATAGAAAATGCCCTTAGAGGGAAATGAATAACTAAAACTTAGTTCCTACCTCTTCTATAAACTTCAGTAGAGCACTATGATATATTGTACTAATATTCTGCACTACCAAATGTTAAATAATAAACTCTTTCACAGACAGAGCACTTCTTATATGCCAAACATGGTCTTAGGTGCAAAAAACACGAAGATCAATAAAATATAGTCCGAGCCTATAAAAGTACAGTCTCCCATGTCCTTAAAGATGGACAAAACTGGAAGAAGGAAGACTAATTACGGTGCTACAAAGTAAAGGTGATGATGGTAAAAGTAGACATGGAGAGAGAATATAGAATTTTATGATTAATTGTATAAGACAGAGGAGCAAAAGGCACCCCAGGTTTTGAGCTTGATCACCCAATAAACATTTATACAATATCCACCATGTCTAAGCATGGTTCTAGATGCTGGGAAGGTAATGCTGCACCAATGGACAAGGTCCTACTCATAGAAATAATATCCCAATGGACAGAAAAACAATACACAAACATTTTTGCAGAACAAGATAATATCAACTAGAGGTAAATACACTGAAGAAAATGAAACAGAGATATTGGAGATTTTTTAGATTGGGTGGCCTGAGAGAGTCTCTCTAAGGAGTTGACATTCAAGCTGACCTGAATATTTAAAAGGAGACAACGAAGAGAAGATTTAGGCACATATTTTTCCAGGCCAGAAAATAGTAATTGCAAACATTCTTGAGATCCAATGAGCTTGACTTGTATAAGGAAGAAACATAAGTTCATTGTGGCTGGAGCACAATGAGCAGTGGGTAGAGTAGTTGGAGCTGATGGGGAGACAAACAGAGGTCACATCCTGAGGGTCATGTGAAGGCATATAGCTGCCTGATACAAGGCAATTTCTAGAGACAGATCACCAGGTAAATGTCAGGTAGATTGGTGGCAAGCATAATGCTGAATATTTGAGTTAAGAAAAAAAAAAAAGTTCTGATCAGGCAACAAAAAGTATGGCTATATGAGGCTTTGGGTTTTTCAGTCATCCATACCTGCTTGAACTTTATACCAGCAATATCCAAATTTTACCCATTCAGAAGAATATAAACCTATTCTCTCTTTCTTTTCCACATAGCTACATATCTACCCTTAGAAACATGAAATTTGAATAATAAAAAGAAAATGTATTATTTTCTATGAGCCACTGGAATTAGGAGAATTTGGTAGAAACCATTTCACAGTCCCACTGGTAACTATCGTTAATAAACAATCCCCAAGAGCCTGCCTACCAAATTACTCTGCTGCATCCTCTTATTGCAATGCAGATTTATTTCATTAGATTATTTATTTCCTTTGATAAAGTGTCCCTTTTTGCCTTGAGATGTTATCTGAAGGCTTATGATCAATAAGAAGCATTAAACTATCACTGTGGGGTAAATTTTCAGAGTGGCGTTTGGAATTTGCCAGTATGAGTCCCATTAACTTCAGGGGAAGTCCTACAGTTAAACCGCTGCACATGGCTTTGAAAATGTTCTACAGTACATCTTTGCGGTGCTTTTTTTTTTATTTTTAATAAATACCACAGAGCAACTCAGTGCACAGCTGATTGCAGTATTTAAGAATGTGGATAATGTACTGTGCAGTAGGAGGCTTTTAAAATTAGATTTTAAAGCTTTATTGCTGTTAAGAGTCACAACAACAATATAAATACATCTTTAATTCTTCAAAGAGCACCTTCTATAAAGGAATTTGGAGCTCAATTAAAATATAGAGCTCAAAAAGCAGCACACATCCCTCTGAGACATTGTTTATCTCACTCTATAGACAGAAAGATTGAGGCACTGTGAAGTGAGGGTGCTTTTTACTGGGCCCCTAAGTCAGCAGTGAAGCTAAGAATAGAATTCCAGCCTCCCTCCAGCCCATGGCTCTAAAGCACTGCCTCTTGTGAGAGCCAAATTTAATTACAGCATAATCCATTTGATCTAAACATGGAGGAATAATGAAGGTGCAGGAAAAATGAATTTATTAACAGGTTGGTGGGAGACTATGTTACATAAATTAACCACTTTGTTTTTGGGGTACAGATTTTTAGATGGTATCTGATGCCATGAAAGAGATGATTCTAATTCCACTGGCCACAATTGGCAAAGGTCTTTTTGATTTTCCTCACTTTCAAACATAAGTAAAGGTTCCACCTGAAGGTGCTACAGACCATCTTGTTAGAAATAACATTGATTTTTTTAAAATTATGAAAAGAGTGTATTAATTTCCCTCTGTATCCCTTCTGGGTTAAAAGAAGGAACCACATTGAGTTAAATGCTCAACTTACAGCCTTCCTTAAAACAAAAAATAAGTGAGCCTTTGCTTCATTTTTGACTTTTCATTACTTATCCACTAATTCACTGTGGCTGTGTACATGCTAATCAATCTATTGCCTATTTCCTGCACATATGTTAGAAAAAGGACAATAGTTTAAGAGCTATATTTAGATAGGAAATCTTCCTTTGAGGTTAAGAGTTGTGCTATCTGGTATTACATGAACAGGAAGAAAATTTCATAGTTTAAATTGTAAATCATATTTATGAACCATCTCATTTAATCCCTATAACAATCTGATTAAAGTTTGAAGTTATGATATCAATTTTACATATTTAAAAACTGAATCTTATGTTAAGGGTCTTATCAAGGGTCACACAGCATATAAGCAAAAGAGTCAGAACACACACAAAAAAAAAAAACAGAGAGATTTGCTCACATCAAGTCCTAAATTCTTTTCCTATGATACCACATCATCTCTCTGCACCACCCATTTGTGACATAGGAACAAATTAATAAACCATGTGAGGAGGTCTGATTCCTATCCTTAAGTTTCCTCTCTACCTCACATTTTAGCTATTGTAAAGTCTAAAAGAAAATAGATGTTGGCATCATAAAAGGTACGATTCCTTTTCTCAACAGTCATCTTCCTAAGATCTGAACTTTTTTTAACTTTCTGTTTTGGAATAACTTTAGACTTAGAAGTTACAAATGTAGTACAGAGAGTTTCCCTGTACCCACGTACCTTCATCCAGCTTCCCTCGATGACAACATCTGACATAAGTGTAGCGCAATTATCAAAACCAGAAAGTTGATATGGATATATTGTACAAACTAAATGGCAGACCTTATTCAGATTTCACCAATTTTTGCATACACTCAATTTTTTCTATATATTCTACATTGAAATTTTATTACATGTATAGATTAATTTAACCATCACGATCAAAATACAAAACTTTCCCATCATCCTAAAATATCTTGGGTTACTATCCCTTGCATTATCCCTTTAGAGTCACTCTCCCCTTCCCAGTCTTATCTCCTGAGAATCACTAATCTATTCTTCATCACTGTAATTTTCTCATTTTTAAAATAGTATGTAAATAGAATCATACAATAGTAACCTCTTGAAATTGGCACTTTTTTTCACTCAACATAATACTCTTGAGATCCCTGCAAGTCATTGCATATATCAGTAGTTTATTCCTTTTAACTGCTGAAGAGTATTCCGTAAAATGGATGTACCACAGTTTGTTTATTCATTTACTTGTTAAAGGTCATTTGGGTTGTTGTTAGATTTCTGGCTATTACAAATAAGGCTGCTATGAAAATTCATGTACAGGTTTTTGTATGAACATAAGTTTTTATTTCTCTAGGGTAAATACCCAGGAGTGGAATTACTGGGTCATATGGTAAGTGTTTATTTAACTTTATCAGAAACTGCCAAACTGTTTTCCAGAATGTGGCCATTCCTTTAAGATATAAAAATGCCTGGAATATTTCATGGCAGTAAATTACATCTATGCTTACTTAAGTGACTTTTTTTTTTATTTTCATAGAAAATGTATGCTTCTGCTTTATCTGTTTTTCTATGAAAATTATTTCCATAAGCAAAAGTTGATGAAATTCATATTTAACCACTCAATAAAACAAATGAAAATATAGCTTATTAAGGAGCAGTTCTTCATGCTCTAGTAAATGAATGTAAATTTGATGTTTACATAGATGAAGTATTAAGAGACCAATTAATGCAAAAAGCCAATACTGTGCAAATTTCTAAAGGAGCTTTACTTAAATCTATCTAACTTTACTTTGTAGAAAGCCCTTTTTCAACCAAACTTTAATGAAATTGATACTAATTATGCTTGCCTGCTAAAGGATACATATACAGCTCTCCATCCCTCAGTATCCTCAGGGGGTTGGTTTCAGGACCCTTGCAGATACCAAAATCCTCAGATGCTCAAGTCTTGTATTTGCATATGACCTACGTACATCTTCCCACATACTTTAAATCATCTCCAGTTTACTTATAATATCTAACACAAGTAAATGCTACGCAAATAGTTGTTATATTGTAGTGTTTAGGGAACAATGACAAGGAAAAAAGTCTATATATGTTCAGTAAAGACTCAACCATCGGCAACATTGTAACATATTTTTTTCCAAACATTTTTGATTAACTATCAGTTAAATCTGTGGATACAGAAAGTGAATAAGAAGGGCCAACTGTCATCACATTAGTTAGAGCCTCAAAGCACAACTCTTACAGAATAAAAATTTCAAAATTACTACCAGTGCCCAACAGTGCTTTATAGCAAAATGGGCCCACTATTCATGGTTCTAATGTGATCTAAAAAGAAGTAATTTGTTCTCCCTAATCCTGCACCTCTCAAAAAATCACCTTGTCTTTAAAACTATTCTCTCAGACTCTGTTTTTCCTCCATAACTCTCCTTAATGTCTCCCAGTGGATCCCTCATCACAACTAAAGAAGTCATTTTCTCAAAAGTTAGTAACAACCCCATGTGGCCAAATTAATGAATTTCAATTCCATCCTCATTCTGGTTATAAGCGATGTTAGGACAACTAATCACTCATTTGGAAAAAGATCAAGTTGATCCATATATATCTTATCATATTCTAAGACAAACTCCAAATAGATCAAAGATGTAAATTGAATAAAACTATAAATACCATATGGCAGAAATGAGTTAATTCTCTTGTAACCTTAGAACCAAGAAGGCCTTTCTAACCATACTTAAAAGTATAGAAGCCATCAAAGAGAATACTGATAAATGTAAGCTACATAAAAGTTAAAAATTAATAAAATTAGGTACATAAAATCAAAGAATACTGCATGACAAAACAAAAGAAACAAGAAGCAAAGTCAAAAGACAAATGTGGGAAAATATTTACAATTCCTATCAGAAACAGAGTTAATCGTTTTAAAATATAAGAAGCTCTAGAAATCCAGAAGAAAATTCAACAACATAGTAGAAAATAAAAGATGTCAAATGGATATGAACAGAGTTTTCACAGATAAAGAAATACATACATGCCTCTTCAATGTACTCAATCTAGCTTGCAAAAGTAAATGCATATGATAGCATTTTCTCACCTATCAGATTGGCAAAAATCCAAAATCCGACCACACACTTTTTAGTGAAATTGTAAGGAAACAGGCATTTCATTTATATTCTGTAGAGTGCAAAGTGGTATTGCCCTTATGGAAAAGTGTCCATATCTCCTAAAATTACATGACATTTACTCTTCGACTCAGACATTCTACTTCCTAATAGTTTCATCTATTTATAGTAAGTATTCAGTATAGCTGAATGAACTAAGAATACATTAAACAGAATGCAATGAAGATCATTCTGTATAGCTATAGAAGGATCTCAGGATATATTAAGAAGGAAAGAATGTAATACCGCATATGTAGTGTGCTACATTTTTGTACAAGAAAAGAAAAAAATAGGAATATATTCATGTTGCTTTTTATTTGAATAAAGAAACACTGGGAAGATTTATTTTTTTAATAAATATGTTCACCTGAAGATAATGAGTAGGGATAAAGAGAATGGGGAGAGGAGTGGGAGCAAGATTGTCATTTATCTCTTTATATCATTTTGATATTTAAACCATGTAAACATATTAACTATTCAAAAACGATATAAAAGCAATGTCATCTGCACATAGTAAGCACAGTGTAAATGTTGACTATTGTTATTGTTGTCGTCTAGCAATATTGGGATGGGTTAATCAGTTCCTATAATGTACAGTTGTGCAGAATCTCCCACTCAAGGCATTTTTGTCATTGCAAAGGATAATGTTAAAGATAACTTACCATAGGATTTTTGCATGAATGTCCTCATCCCTAGGCCGAAGCAACACAGAATGGCATTTTAACTCTCTTAAATAAAGCCTTCTCCTGAAAAGTGTTGCATGATTTGCCTTAATTTGCCCTCCCCACATTTCCTTAATTTTAAATTTGGAATTGTAGTTCTACCTTCTCAAAGGTTGCCCGAGAAGATTAAATGAGATAATACATGTAAAGTGCTTAGCTTAATGCCTGGCTTGGAATAAATACTCCATAATTGTTAATGGTAGTAAACTGAACCATAAAAGTAATGGGTTCAGTCTGATCTCTGATCAATCCTAGAATCCATAAATACAATCAGAAAAAAATTATCAATTTGGTAAGACCTCTTTGTACATTTTTGTTGATTGTTTTTCCTCAAAATATCTCCGTCAATACTAAATTCCTAGAATTTGAGAGCCTATGTATCTCCAAAAAAGTGCAAGCTAGCAGACATTCACATGTAGAAGCTCATCCCCCACCCATTGTGCCCTCGACATACACAATGTAAAAACAATGTGAGAAAATGAAGAAAATTATCCAAGCAATGCAAGACAACAAATGCCACCTTTACCTCAAGAGTTTTCAGAAAAATAATGTTGCCTGCATTTTTGGATCTCATTGCTTCAGTTACCTACTTTAATGTGGCCATGTGAATGAGATAACATTTTTTAATGAAATGCTTACTTTGCTTCCTCCTAATCGTAGGCTCCTTTACGGGAGGCTCTTCTACTACCATACGGACTTTCTTTCAATTTTTTTACTTCTGCCTTTTACAAAATGTTTTTAATATTTGATTTTAGCCCCTACCACAGACTCCAAATCTGTGCTTGGAATTTGGTGATCAAAGTACTGTCACTAATCCTCAGCACATTTGCCATTGTATGACTTAAAAATCCATCTCTTATCAAGTTTCTGTGGTTTTCTGGAGTATTTACTGGTCGTAATGTTCAAATGTGCACATCTGAAACTATTTTTGAATTACGTTTTCCTAAGACTTCTCCATATTTAGTGTGTGGGAAAATATTCTGCTCCCGAATGGCACTGAGCTCTGTTAGGCCATCTCCAGCCTCCTCAGAAACAATCCCTAGGTTGTATCGTCACATGTTTTCAACAAACCTTGTATTTTGTTCTTTAAACAGAGTGTGTTGTACTCAAAAAGCTCATGATGGTAGGAAAGGAGTCCATAATAAAAAGAAAGTAAGCCC
This sequence comes from Pteropus alecto, assembly GCF_000325575.1. Classification (NCBI taxonomy): domain Eukaryota; kingdom Metazoa; phylum Chordata; class Mammalia; order Chiroptera; family Pteropodidae; genus Pteropus; species Pteropus alecto. The sequence goes on along the minus strand of NW_006494614.1, from coordinate 20,959,130 downwards.
AAAGTAGATTCTTTCTCATAGCTTTAAGATTTTGTGTATGTTTCACAGGCTAAGCTGCAGCTTCGTGAGGCGGTTACCATGAATCCTAATCCTGTCCTGGCTTGTTTTATCTTCCACGAGCCTCTCTGGGACACTGTTTTCTTTCCTTTTAAGCACAGATAGGAAAAGTAACATACTTTGTAGGGTTCATAAACAGTAACACATAAAAGCAAGAATGAAATGAGAAAGTTCTGAAAACTGTCCATTATCAAGGGCCAGTGAGGGTAATTTGGGGCAAGGATTTTATAATTAAAGATGAATTTAGATGTGTAACTAAACACGATCTGTTCGGTTAATAATCCCTCTGAATAAGATGGATATAATAGATCTGCACAGGGCAACAAGTAGGATGTCCAAAATTATAATGAGTGTCGGGTATTTATTTGTGGTTTGTGTTTACTCAAATTCACTCCTTTAAAGCACTATCTTTTCATTCTTCACAGAAGGAAAAGTCCATTTTCACACCCCAGTGTTTATCCCTAAGGATTATCCAGAAGCCTAAACTGTATATATTTCTTATTTCTAAAAATAATACATTGCGCATTGAAAAAAGATTAAAGAGAGCCAGGTGTACCAGGTAATTCTCAATTTCTCCCGATAATACTTAGAATGAATTTCCATTGATAGATGTCCTTTGCTTAGTGACATTTTAGCTGAAGTGGCATGTTCATCTGCAAAATCCAAATAGCACAGTCTATTGAAAGAGCTTCCTGAATATATCCTTTCAAAAACTTTTAGTATTAGGTGATGATTAATCATAACCTGATGTCATCTGAAAATAAGTATCAAGTTTCTCAAAGAAAAATTGCAGATCCCAACAGTACTAAACATAACCAGCTGCCAAGTTTCAAAGAATCAGTATCATTCAACTGCTTAGAGTAAGTGCAAAAAGGAAGTATTGAAAGTTAGGTATTTTGTTTTTACTCTGTAAATTTAAACCTGTAATGACATTGCTCAACTGTTGGCATATAAACATTCACATTATTACACTGAACAAGATATCTAAGCATTGGATTTCATCATAGGATGTTAGGGGATTTCCAGTAGAAGTTTTAACTTTGATCATTCATTGGTTGGAATCCAAATCTTTTTTTAGACCTGCAGTTAAATACTGGTGTGGGGCTCTTTTGAATTGAAACTAGCTGCAGGTTTGCCATTTGTTACGTGTGAAAATAGGTGCTAGGAGAAATTTTTAAACATCTGAGGACATCAATGTGTAAAATCGCTGCTTCTAAAAGCCTTTCTTGTACTTTCTATATAAAGGAACATAATATACAACCACTGTGTCATTGCCCTAAAACAGGTCCTGAATCATCCAAAATTAAATGTGACCGACTCTTCATTCTTTTGATTTATTGAAGACTAATAGGATCATACCTAGGTAATTTACTAAAGATACTATAGTGTGCCTTAAATAGGATGGGTTTGCCTCCTACTCATTCACGATGATTCTCAGAGGACAAATGCTTCTTTCCTGCTTCATGAATACAGAAACACAGCTTCCTTACATCCTCCAGTCTGTAACCCACATCTGAAATTAATATTTGCGATCACATTGTGAAGCAATAGTTTTAGGGGATTACTGATATTAGAAGAGATTAGTCCTGTGGCATTAAAAAAATAAATAAATCTATTGCCTAACTCTGCAACCCTGACCTCTCTCCAGAACTCCTGACCTCTCTCCAGAACTTCAGTCTCAATGTCTACCAGATGTCTAGAGGGTATCTCAATATTAATATGGCCAAAACCAAACTGTTAATAATAGCCATTCTTCCTGCTCCATATCTCTACCACAATATTTTCCCATCTCAGTAAATAGCACTTCATTCACCCAATTGCATAGGCCCAAAACCTGGTATTACCCTTACCGTCCCTTCTTTGTGCCACATTGCACAATCCTTCAGCAAGGCCTGACATCTTCACTTTCACAATGTGTCCCAAATCCAACCTTTTCTCTGCATCTCTGCACTTTAATTTGGCTTTTCTAAAGCTGCTCTCATGCTTTGTCCAGACCACAGCAGTAACTTCTTTTTTTTTTTTTATTAAGTTTATTGGGGTAACATTAGTTAATACAATTATATAATCTTCAGGTCTACATTATCACTTGACATCTGTGTATTCTATTGTGTGTTTATCACCCAAAATCTAGTTTCTTTCAGCTACCATATATTTGATCTCCTTTACCCACATCACCCTCCCCCTACTCTGCTATATTTGACCCCCTTTAACTGTCTACCTACCCCCTCCTCCCCCACCTTCTACCCTCTAGTAACCACTAGTCTATTGTCAATGTCTATGAGTCTCTGTTTGTTTTTCCTGCTCATTTGTTACTTTTAGGTTTATATCCCACATATAAGTGATATCATGTGATTTTCAACTTTTTCTATCTGCTTTATTTTGCTTAGCATGATTATTTTGAGGTTCATCCATGTTGTCACAAATGGCAGTATTTCATCTCTTCTAAAGGCTGAGTAATATTCCATTGTATATATGTACCACAACTTCTTTAGCTAATCATCTATCATAGTATACTTCAGTTGCTTCTATGTCCTAGCCACTGTGAATAATGCTGCTATGAACATCAGTGTATGTGCAAATATCTTTTCAGATGTGGGTTTTCATGTCTTTGGGGTAAACACCCAGTAGAGGCATTGCTGGATCATATGATAGATCAATTTAGTTTTTTGAGGATGCTCCATACTATTTTCCATAGTGGCTATACCAATTTGCAGTCCCACCAGCAATGTATGAGGGTTCATTTTTCTCCACATCCTCTCCAACATTTGTTATTACTTGTCCTATTGATTATAGCTATTCTAACAGGTGTGAGACGGTATCTCATTGTAGTTTTTATTTGCATTTCCTTTATAGGTAGTGATGTTGAGCATCTTTGATCTGTTTCTTAAGGCAACCAAAACGATCTTGTAAAATACAATTCTGATCCTGTGCTCTTCTGCCGAAAACACATCACACTTAGGACATCTAAAGCTCTTACAAAAGCTGCCGTGATCTGACCAGGGCCCGCTCTCCCGCCCTCTCAGTCCACTCAAGTTGAGTTGACCTCCTTGCCTCTCCTTGAACACACTGACCGTGCTTCTACTTCAAGGTTCTTATGTTTTCTGCCTGGAAAACTTCTTTCCAGATGTGGTCACAGCCACCCCTTCACTTCATTAGATCTGAGCTCAAATGTCATCTCCTCAAAGATGATTTCCCTGACCATCCCATCTCCAGCAGCACTCTGCTCATCTGTGATCCCATCTCTTCCCCTGATTTTTATCTTTTCTTTTTCCTTACCTATTTACTTGCTTAATGTGTCAGCCTATGCAGTAGAACTTAAACTCCTTGAGGGCAAAAACGTTTCTATTTCTCCACTGCTCTATCCCTTGTGCTTGGCTCACAGCAGACATGCAATAAAAAAATATTTGTTGAATGAACTAATGCATGAGTGAATTAATTACCCACATGCTTAATTTGAGAAAAATCACTTCCAAAACACCCCTGCTGATACTGCATCATTCTATCATTTAAAAAATGTACCAAATAATAAATGTACCACTTAGAATTCTAGAAACTCAGAGTTAGAAAGGATTCTTGATACTTTCCAGTTCAATCCACTTCATTTTAAAGATATGGAAACCAGCCCTGAGTTATAAGTGGTGACTAAATTAGGTACTGGTAAAACCGATAGTTAAACCAGGCATAGTTCAAAGCTCTGTATGCTTCTGTACTTTATATCTCTGTTCTTTTCGAGAGTTAGAATTTTATATACATAAGCAAATATAATGGAACCATGAAATTTCAATTCTTCTTTGCTGTTCTGTTGGCGATAAAGCATCTGGCATATGATATACATGGGACACTAAAAAATTACAAACTCAAGCAGAAATGACCTCACATAAGCAGGACAGGCTAATCACTCTCTTATATTCTGCCGTCTCATTGGGATAAAGTAAAATATAAAAATTTATAAATTAGAAAATATAAACATTGTAAAGATTTTTGCTAAATTTATCTGAATATCAACCATTTGCAAGTAATTATATTCCCTATTCCTAGTAATAATTTACTTCTTGGAGTTTCACATTTAAGCTTTGCTTGACTGCCTACATTTCTGTTTATTGGTCTTTTTTTGCAATTCTTTAATGTCACCACATATTTGACCCCTTTTACCCCATCTACCTCCCCCTGCCCTCTGGTAACCACTAGTCTATTGACCATGTCTTTGAGTCTGTTTATTTGTCCTGTTCGTTTGTTGCTTTTAGGTTTATATCCCACATATAAGTGATATCACGTGGTTTTCAACTTTTTCTGTCTGGCTTATTTCATTTAGCATGATATATTGGTCTTTTTATTAGAGAAAAGTTATCAAAACAGTAGCATGGAATAAATTATAAGCACTTCGGAATCAGACAGATGTGGATTAGATTCTTGGCTCTGTTTACTAGCTAAATGACCTTGGATAAGATTCTTGAACCTTCTTTGTATCAATTTCCTGATCTATAAAAGTATGTGTGTATACATAAAATAATTATTTTTAAGTCAAAAAGTTAACATGATGCCAGGTACACTAAGGCAGACTAAGGGCTTTATGGATATTATCTCATTTAATCCTCATAGCAGCCCTGTGAGGAAAATGGTTCTCTCCCCTATTCATAGGTGACGACTCCAAGACTTAGCAAGATTAATAGGCCCAAGGTCACACAGCTAAGAAAGGATAAAATGAAGAATATCTGGGTTCTCTCGGCACACAAAGTCTATACTCATAACCTCTGTGCCTCCTTGGAGAGCCATTATGGAGAAAGACTGAAACAGGGTCAGTGTACTAAGCTCCTTTCCCACCACTGACTAGATAAATTACCTTGGTCAATGTGCTAACCTTCCTTGGTCATAGCTTATTATTTTAAATAAATAATAATTCTTATTCTCATTACAAAAGCAATGCATGTGTATTATAGATCATTTGGACAAAAGAGATATGTATAAAGAAACTGAACTTCACACACAATCTCACCATTCAAAGATAATCACTGTTAGAATGCTGTTATAGGTACTTTCATAGTTTTTATTTTTATATATATTTTAAGAACACATAATCCTTTGGAGGGCAAAATTGGAATCATTCTATCTATCCTGCTATATAATCAATTCTTTACATAATGATGTATTGAAGAAAACATTTACTTATCTCATCAGTATTCTTCTAAAACATGATGCTTTGCAGTTGCACAGTTATCTATGGTAAAAATACTACTGATAATAAATTAGATAAAATTTATTATGTGTTAGAACTGTACTAAGATCCTTTGAACGTGTTACCTGACTTAGTTCAATAACTCTATGACATAGGTACTTTTATAATTTTCATTTTACAGGTAAAGAAACTGAGGCACAGAGAAGTTCAGTAAATTAATCGAGGTAACCCAGCTAACAAGAGGCAGAGCCAGGGTTTGAATTCAGGCAGATGAGCTCCATAGTCCATGCTCTGGAATAGACAGATAATATTGTTTTTGATGAATCCATTTTCATGAGAAGTTTGAATTGAATCTAATATTTTGTATTGTTAGTAATAGTATATTAAGCATTCTTATGCAAACCTTTGTTGACATCTACAATTTTTTCATTAGGTCAAATTCCTAGAAGTAAAATTACTGAAATAATGAGTTTCAAATAGTTAATACCTTTGGCAAATAATGCCAAAATTTCCTGTCAAAAAAAATTATATCTTTTTATTCTTACACCAAATTTTCATTAAAAAACTTTCTCTCCTTTTACTTGACAATATTTACTTTCTTGAATTTGTCAGTTTGATAGATTAAAATGGTAACTTGCTACTATTTAAAATTTTAAAACTAGAAATTATAAAGAACTTTATTCCATCTAGTTTTGGCCATTTTTATTTCTTCCTAGGGTAAATTTATATTTATGTCTTCTGTTCAATTTTCTACCAGCATTTTTTCTTATTAGTTTATGTTTATATATTAAGGATATTAATTGTCCATCATCATATATATTGCAAATATATTTTTTCATTTTGTTTTTGTATTTCAATCTATGTGGGGCTTTTTTAAACATTTGGAATTTTTAACTTTTGTATATTTGTTCCTCGGCTTCTCAACTGCCAAATGGAGGCTATTGAACTATGTTTCAAAACCTTCGAAATTATAAAATGTTATCTTGTTTCTTTGCAAATAACCCGTCAAATAATTAAGTATTGAACATCTACACTGCGGTAAGTACTGAGCTAGGCACTGAGGTTATAAACCAAATTTAGTATTTCTGCCTGCCTTTAATTTCTTACAGTTTACTGGCAAGGACCGACAGGTAAACAGACTACTAGTGTAGTAATGGTGGTTAGTGTTATGATAGAAATGTACCTTGGAGCTCTGGGCACTAGTGCGAAAGCAGACTTCCTTGACAAGTTGATGCCTGGGTCGAGTTCTGGAAGCAATTAGTAGTTAACTAATCAGGGAAAGGGGAAGGCTTAACAGGCAGAGCAGCAGCATTTTGTAAAGCACTTTGAAAGCCAAGCAATAGAATTTGATCTTTGTCAAAAAAAAAACATTTTTTTTTTTTGATTACTGAAGAAATAGAATCACTTTAACATTTTAATCTGGCAATGGAATACAAAATAATTCAGAGAAAAAACAACAGGTATGAAGACCAGGTCAGAGGTTATGGGGATGGCCAGGAGAGAGATAGGACATGCCTGAACTAGGGAGAAGAAAGGATAAATGGCAAGAAGAAAATAGAGGTGAGAGATATTATGGAGATAGAATCGACAGGACTAAACAACTCAGTGGATATGAGATGAGGGAAGCAGATAAAAAAGATATTTATCCATAAGTTTAATGCGCAATCTGTATCAGAATTCTGGTTTTTTTTTTTTTAAGTTGATAAACTATTTCTGAAATTTACCTGAGAAAAGAATTAGATTTAGGATAATTGATGATTTTTTTAAAAAAGAATAACATTAAAGGGATCTTACTCTAGCTAATGTCTTGTGTCATGCTGATACATGAATAGGCAATAAAATAGAATAGAATCCAGACCTTGCAATAGAATATATGAAAGTATTTGCAAAAGGATAGACCTTTTATTTAGCTGCTATTAGAAAAATAGACTATCACATAGGATTAAAATTAGTTCTCTACTTCGGCACAGAGACAAACAGAAATTCTGTAAAGTTAAGGATTGTGTAAGGTAAAGTAATGCTAATTGTTATAATACAAATCCTCAAATTCCAGTAACTTCACAATATAAGTTTATTTCTAACTTGTACAATAGTGCAATGAAGGTGCTTCTTATTGGGTGTTGGGACGTGATGTGTGGTAAAGGCTGTGTTCCATGCAGTCATTCAGAAACCCAGGCTGACAAAGGCACTGCCATCCTCAGCATCTGGCTTCTAAGGACATTCTTAGTACCAATATGCAGCTGGTAGATAGGAAAACATTGACTGCATAAGGCTGTGTTCTTCCCCTTAGCCTGGAAGTGGCATGCATAATTTCCACTCACCTTCCATTAGCTAGAACCAATCACATTTCCCCCACCCAGAGGCAAACAGACCTAGAAAGTGATGTCCCTGGATGGGCAACCACTTCATAGGCACAGTTCTACACCGCAGAATAGAAACATGCCTCTTCGGTACACAGCTAGCCATCTTTGCCATGAAGACAATTCTAAATAGTAAAAGTAAATACTTTAACAATTTGAACATCTAAATATACCAAAATAAAATTTAGGAAAATATTTTTATAATCTTAGGCAGTCTTTCTAGATGACGTGACTTCTGTGACTTGTAAATGACATGATGTTCAGAATCTGATTTTTTTAAGTGATGTTTTTGCCCATCGTATTGGCAAAGATTACAAACTTATACCATATAATGCACGAAAATGCTTAGAACAGTATGTTTCTCACTGTAAACAGTAAATTTTAGCTGCCACTATTATTTTTATTAGCATTACTTTTAATTATCAAGGAGATAGAAAAATAAGTCTTTTCATACATTGTTAGTGATAATTAGTACCATCATTAGGAGGGCATTTTTGTATCAAAACTCAAAATATGCCAACATTCAGCTCAACAATCCAATCTCTAGAAATTTGTTCATAAAAAGAATACCTATAAAAAAAAAAGAATACGTACAAAAACGTATGTACTGAGCTATTCACTTCAGCATTATTTTAACAGCAAAAATTAAAGCAACCTAAACTGTATTAATAAGTTATTGGCTAAGTAAATAAATTTACCAAATTTATTTCATATTTATACCCATGTCCAATGTTTTAATATTTTATAACAGATATTATTTTTTATAAGTTTAAAACATACATTTCATTAAAATTATCTAAGGTTTAGCCTACAATAAGGCCACTAAAAAGAGCTGAGGGAATTGGAACAAAAACAGTGGTGGGAGAGGATGATATAATCATCAGGAATATTGTATTTGCGGCACTTCTGTTTTTTCCCCACAGATAATAAGATTAAATGAGTTAAAAATGCATGAGGAAAATTTATGTTAGCTATTAGGTGAAACTTTCTGAGACTCTACAATAATTTACAAAAATGTTAAAAGTCCGAAGTCTCCAGACAGTTTCTAGGAGTCAAGATGTACTCTCTTTACAGTTTACTTCTAGAGAATTTATCTGTTCTTACAATTACTAGTTTAAAAATGTTTAATCATGCTTTGTTTAATCCATAAGATTTAGTTCTTTCCTTTATGATTTTAAATTAAAACTTAATTTAAAAAATTGTAAAAAAAGCAATTAATTAATTAATTAATTAATTAAGCCAAGTATGGCAAAATACAGTTGCCCTTTGTATTTATGGGTTCCGCATCTGCAGATTCAACCAACCACAAGTAGAAAATATGGAGGTAGGGAAGGGGAGAGTTACACTGTTGCCGATATGTACTATGTAGTTAGGCCTATGATGGTTGAGTCTGCACTGAATATGTACAAGCTTTTTTTCTTGTTATTATTCCCCACACAGTACAGTAAAACAACTATTTACATAGCATCTACATTGTATTAGGTTTTGTGAGTAATCTAGAGGTGACTTAAAGTATAAAGAGGAATGGATGTACATAGGTTATATGCAAATACTATGCCATTTTATATAAGGGACTAGAGCTTCCATGGCTTTTAGTATCCATGGGAGGTCCTGGAATCAATCTCCCCCAGAAACCAAGGGGCAACTGTATAACTTCCAATAGGAGCATTATGTCTTGTAATTGTAGCAAAAGTACAGCCCATAAAGTTCAGATGTACAACTGACCTTGCTTTAACCCAAGCTTTGGGCGCATAATAGGGTAATCTTGAATGTGAATCTATTTTATAATGAGAGCTTTTCAGTATTTCAGTGACTAATCCCTCTTACACAGGGTCCAGGGTGATCAATTTATATTGATTTTATAAATAATACAATAACAAAGTTCCAGTGGAGTTTAATAACAAGCTCTTTTACAGTCTCTATGTGTTTTAAATTTTATTAGTTTTTATTTTGTTCGAATCTTTGCAGTCTTCTCAAATCTCAAGAATTCATCCATAAATCATTTGGATTCAGTGAATAGGTGAACTACCTCCTACTACCTTATAAGCTTATATTTCACACTTCTAATGAGGTGCTTGTAATCAATAACTATTTCTTCACTACTTCCCAACTTGTTCACATCTGTTTCCCTTAGGAGGGGCTGATTTTAAGAGCTCAGAATAAAATACTTTTTTTCTATGCAATTTTAGCTCCTTCTTGTTTATTAGCAGTTCTATTTCTTTCTCTAGCCCCATTTTCTCTTGATGTGTCCATAAAAGTACCATATGTTTTTAGTATAATTTTATTTCTGCTTTATCCTCTCTCTAATTCACTTTTTCCTGCATACTTTATGCAATAACAATTTATTCTTGTTTTATTATCCACTTGCTTTCACAGCCTACCCCTCTCTCATCCACCACCCACCCATGTCACCTTTCTTATACAAAGAATGGTGTACCATACCTCTTAAGGGCACGACTTTTGGTGTCAAGTAAGGACCAGCTCAACCACTTACAGATGTTTAGCCTCAGCTAGTTGACCACTACAAGCCTTACTTAGTTCTTCATTTGTAAGCAAGAGATGGTAATACTTCCATCTACCTCATAGGGTTGTTTGGAGGACTAAACAAAACGATGTACATCAGGGTTTCCTAACCTTGGCATTATTGACATTTGGGACTGGGTAATTCCTTTTCCTGGGGTCTGTTCTGGGCATTGTAGGATGCCCAGCAACCCTGGTCTCTACCACTAGATGCCAGTAGCAACTCCCTTTGCAGTTAGGACAATCAAATAGTATGTTTCTAAACATTGCCAAATGTCCTCGGGAGGCAAAATTGTCCCCATTGACAACCATTGATGTACATGAAGCGTTTAGCACAATGTCTGGTACATAGTAGGAATTTAATAAATATTTGTAATAGATTGATGATCAGATGAATGAATATTCATTTCAAATTCAAGTGGCTAATATAATGCTTGACATTCGATTAACTGCTTAACTCATGAATAGATAAGTAAATGAATCTAAAGCCAATGCACTTCAAGGGTTATCTGTAGTTTTTATCTTATACTAAAATGTGGTATCTTCACTTGAAACAAGGCTCTGATGTTTCAAAAAACATTTAGGTAGTTAACTAATTGCAAAGCATAAGTTATTCTACCCAATTTTCCCCAGTTTTATTGAGATATAATTGACATATAACATTGTGTAAGCTTAAAGTATACAACCTATTGATGTGATACACTTATATATTGTAACACCTCCATTACATAACATAATTACCATTTATTTTTTGTGGTGAGAACATTTAAGATATACTCTCTTAGCGACTTTCAAGTATATAATACAATATTATTATATATAATCACCATGGTGTACATCAGATCTCCAGATCTTATTCATCTTATAACTAGAAGTTTGTAACCTTGACCAACATCTTTGCATTTCCCCTCAATCCCCCCAGCCCCTAGTAACTAAAATTCTAGTCTGTCTCTGTGAGTTCAACTCTTTTGGATTCCACATATAGGTGATATACAATAGTTGTCTTTCTCTATCTAGTTTATTTCACTTAGCATGATGCCATCAAGGTCCATCCATGTTGTTACAAACATTAGGATTTCCTTCTTTCTCACAACTGAACCATATAGATGGATATGTATGTATATATATATATATAATTCTTTATTTATTCATCTGTTGGTGGAACTTAAGTTGTTTTTATATCTTGGCTATTGAGAATAATGCTGCGATGAACATGGATGTGCAGATGTCTCTTTAAGATCCTGCTTTAATTACTTTTGGATATATACCCATAAGTGGAATTGCTAGATCATGTGATAGTTCTATTTTTAATTTTTTGAAGAACTTCCATTCTATTTTTTATAGTGGCTGCACCAATTTGCCTTCCCACCAACTAAGATTCCCTTTTCTCTTCATCCTCACCAGCACTCATTATCTCTTGTCTCTTTGGTGATACCCATTCTAACAGGTGTGAAGTGATATCTTATTATGATTTTAATTTGCACTTTCCTGATGATTAATAATGTTGAGCATCTTTTCATATACCTATTGGCCCTTTATATATTCTCTTTGGAAAAATGTCTACTCAGTCTTTGCCCAAAAACTCAGACTGTTTTTTTATTATTGAGTTTAGAAGTGTCTGCCCTCTTCTATTCGGGGGGTGGGGCGGAACAGAGAGAATTTGAGAAGGATTGGCATTAATTCTTCTTTAAATGTTTGGTGGAATTCACCAGTGAAGCCATCTGGTCCTAGACTTTTGTTTGTATAGAGGTTTTCTTTTTTCTTTTTTCTTATTTTTTTTTTTTGTTTTTGTTTTCTCCCACATCTCCATGTATGTGTAGAGGTTTTCAAATTCTTGTTTAATCTCTTTACTAATAATTGGCCTGTTCAGACATTCTATTTTTTCATGATTCAGTCTTGGTAATTTGTATGTTTCTAGGAATTTATCCATTTCTTCTAGGTTGTCTGTTTCATTAAGATTTGTTCTTGGAGGTTTATTTTGTCCTTTTGTTTGGAATATATTCTACCATTTCTTCATTTTTCTTGACTCTCTGTGTTGATTTCTGTACATTACATAAAACAACCACCTTTCCCAATCTTGACAGACAGGTTTTTATAAGAGATCAGCTTCATCAATCAGCCTAGCCTGAGCTTCTGGTTGTCTCTCAAACTTTTGTTATTGTCTAGCTATCTTCTTTGTTCTTAATGGCTCCCAGGTGTTGAGTGTTTACCAAGGCTGCACCTTCAGGCAGCAGCTGGGAAAGTATGTAGTTAGGCCCCTTCCTTAGAGAACCTGGGAGGTTAGCGATTTTTACCTGCTCCATCAGTGCTCATCCCACTTGTATAGCCAGAGGGAAGTAGGTGGGGAGGAGAGTTCCTGAGCCCATGAAGAATTTCTTCTTTGCTGTAGTCCTGTGGAACTCATGAATACAAGCCCCAGGTGACCCAGGGACCTTTCCCTCAAGCAGCAGCCTCAAAAGCAGCGATACCAGATTTAAGTACAAGCTCTTTTGGGGAGCTACTGGCAACTTTGATAGGACCAGAAGAAGAGGGCAAGGGAGGTGTCCATCCAGGTCTCCAGGAAGGATTACCGTCAGCTCCAAGATGCTTGCTAAATTAGAAGCCTGACCTTCAGGCAGCAGCTACTGAAGAATGCAAATAGAACTCTTTGAGGGAAAGACTGGGAGATGAGCGTTTCTGCCTCTTCTCTCTGCACTGAACCATGGGGGATAATCACCATGAGTTCTCACATCCGTGAATAACAGCTTCTTTGGGTGCTAGTCTTGTGGGTCTCGTGGATGCAAGATTCAGAGTTAGGTGTTTTAGGGTCCCGTCCTTCAGGTGGGTTCTTAAAAGTTGAGGCACTAGATGTGAGGTCCAAACCCTTACCCCCTCAGGGAGAGGCTAGAAATTGGGTTCTCTTCAGATTATATGGCACTGTGCTGAGAGTGGGGTTTATGACAAGAGTGTGTCTCACCTTTTCCTACCTATTTAGACGTATGTAAATTTTAATTTTGACATATAGGAGTCCCTCAGCTAGTTTCTGGATTTCCTTGAAAGGGAATTTCTTCATTCAGTGTGTCTGTGGGAGGAGAGGATTTCAGGAGCTTCCTACGTTGCCATCTTTAAAGACTGCCCCTGCCCAGTTTTATAAGAAGTAAATCTTAGTGAGATTAGCTTCTTATAAACTTTAATAGATGATCACTATGAACTATTATGTTGCAGTTGAATTCAGTGCTGAATATTGAGGTGACCCTCTATTAACCTAAGAGTGTTTTAAATTAATAGTCTAGTCATTAAGCCACTGATGTGGTAAGAGAAAAAAGCTCAAGCTACTTTTAAGTGTTCGTTAATCTAAGTTTATTCTATAAATACTAATCAAGTGCCTACCATGTTTCAGGTACTGTTCTAGGCACTCGGAATATAAGTATCCAATCTTGTGGAGGCTCCAGTCTATGAAGTAATGGACTTCAAAAATAATAAATACACAAATAAAAGTAAAGATTACTCATAACTTCTAAAATATTAACTTAGAAAATATTCTAGGTGATACTGACAGCAAAATTCCAGTAGATGACTGTAACCCAACCAGAAACATTTTTGTGACTGCATTCATTGATTGTCATTTGGTTGCTCATTTATGATTTAATTTTACTGAACTCTGACTTTCTTCTGATCTGAATTACAATGAGGGTATTAAATCAAATCTGTGGTTACCTTTGCATATTTTGTGACATCAAACATTTAGATTATGATTTACTGTGTGCATAATTTTTTTAAATTATCTCAAACCAGCAGTGTTCCTTTTACTTTTTCTAGGTTTTCTCTAATGAACTAACTTCGTAGCATACTTTTTGTGCTGTAGTCTAACAGATCTGTAGCGATTTTTTTACACTAATAAAATATATATGCTTTTTGTGCCTCACCTTTTTCATCTGCAAAATAGTTGTTACAGAATTAAGTTACCCAACATAGTTGTTACAGAATTAAGTAACATAATGTTTGTAAAACACTTAAAACTAAAGAAAGTGCAGGCACATAGTAAGTTTCAAGTGCTATGTTTTCTGCATCCCTACCAGTCATTTACTTATTTCTACTATTTCTAATATTTTAACATAGTAAATGGGATATTGTAAATTTTTCTTTGTACACTTGTTGGGAAGCAAGATTTCAATGAAAACTACAAGCAAATATATATCCAGCAGGGCCATATAAGGAATATCTCTTTGTCTGTAAACCATTTGTCTCAGGAGTAATTCCCTTCAAATGATAAAAACCAAGAGATGTTTTCACACTTAACTTTTTTGAAGTTTTTTCTGATTTCAAAAGATGAAATCATTGTTATAAAATTCCAACATTAGAGAATTTAATAACTTAGAAACTGAAAAGGCTATTTATGCATCTACACACCCCAACTCTCCACAACTAGAGATAATTAACGGTAATAATTTGTGTATGTTCTCACATGTGTTCCTAGTCGTATAATATAAATATTTATTAAAATAAGATTACATTGTACATACTGCTTTGTAACTGGCTTTTATTTACCTCATATAATGTCTTTGATATCTTTAACAACACATTTAGTTCCTTCTCATTTTCAACAGCTGCAGAGAGCAGTAATTCTAAGATGCACTTGTGGCTTTCTATATACAAAACCACCTAGCATCCAGAGCTGATTGAAAAAAAGCTTTCAGGTGACATTCATACTGCCATCTACCGACCCGTCTCCTTCTAAGTCCTGACCCAAAAGGGGCCCCAGGAGAGTGACTCAGAAGATCTTCTCAGTCCACATCAGGAGACAAGAGCTTTCTAAGTGCTGGAAGGACTGAGTTGAATGACGAGTACACATTCATACAGCAGTTAATCCTAAGGATCATGGGAACATTATAAATGCAATACCGTTGAACTAAAACTCCGTGGATGCCTGCTTAAAGCAGGAAGAAAATTTTATTTGAGGATGTTAAGGTCAGGCTAACTTATTTTAAAATTGCCATAGGAGGCCATTCATCCCCACTTCACATCTTCCACTTCAAAGCCTACTTTACATCATTCAGATGTTTACCTTTGGAGCAATTAAGTCCTCTTTTATCTTTTCTATGCTTTCATTAGCTGCATTTTTTCTCTTTTTAGCTTACAAAAGGGCAGGTTTTCTAAGCCAAATGCCAATAAGTCAAACATTAAATATTCATTCCCATGCAATGCACAGTGTGTATAATTACATACTCTATTGTAACAAATATAATATTATTTAATTTGTGTAGTAAACTTACACATAATTGACTGCACAGGTATAAAGAGTACTCTGCAGAGAGCTTAGAATATTCAGCTTAGTTGAGGCCTTTGTTAAACAGTATGTAAAGTTGCAGACTCCACAACATAAGGGATTTTTTTTTTCCCCCAGAAAGGAGCTACAAGCTTCTTTGGCAAGAAAACAAGAGAAATGATTATACCAAATGGCACCTTTATAGCGGCATAGACTATGATGCCACTGTGGAATCAACCAGGAAGCAGGGTGTTAAGACAGAGGCAGAAGCTCCTTTCTGCCAGACAGAAATGCTAATGGAACCAGAGATGTTGTGGAAAGCTGTCCCACAGCTTTAGGGCTCCCTGGAACACTAAACTTCCTGAAAGCCATTGTCAATTTGTTGAAGATTAAATAGTAAGTGGTTCAGAATTACATAGGTAAAGCATAGAATGGTCACGGGGCCAGAACTAAGGCAAGAGGTAGGCCCTGTTCTCTGCCTTCTCACTCTTGGGTAACCCCAGAGTCCAAGTAGCACTACGTAGCACTAAGCCAGGTTGGGGTTCAAGATATGGTTATTTGTACCTCAAATAGGTCCAAGTGCACCTTTCTGAAATATTGTCTTGAGAAATTAAATCGTCTAGTCACGCTATTTATGGCTGTTTCAACCTGTTTTTTTCAGATACCATTGTTCTTATCGCTTCAATAGCAGTTGTTTCTGCGAAAACTCAGGGTAATATTTTTGCCACGTCTGCACTCAGAAGTCTCCGTTTCCTACAGATCCTCCGTATGGTGCGCATGGATCGAAGGGGAGGCACTTGGAAATTACTAGGTTCAGTGGTTTATGCTCACAGCAAGGTAAGGTTTGTTTTCTGAGTTATAAGATAAGATGTTTTTTAACTTTTTCATTGATTGCTGTAATATTTAATAAACATCACAAACAAATAGTCATTTCAGAAACTGGTCAAAGCAATTTTGAGATGTGGTATATAATAGATTGTTTAAAAGTCATCATAGATATCCAAGACGTAGTCAAACAAATGGAATCATGAATAGATAGCTCTCTTTTTCAAAGATTTTCCACTGCTAAAAATCTTTCATTCCTTTTTTATCTAGGAATTAATCACGGCTTGGTACATAGGATTTTTGGTTCTTATTTTTTCATCTTTCCTCGTCTATCTGGTGGAAAAAGACGCCAATAAAGAGTTTTCTACATATGCAGATGCTCTGTGGTGGGGCACAGTAAGTAGAAAAATCTGTTTTTATTTATTGGATGCATGAAGTTTTTTCCTTTGAACTGTGTAATGATTCCTATGAATGGTCTCAATAAAAATATTAACTCTTAAAAAAAAGTTATATGGAAATATACAGTACTTATAATTGTTTAAAAAGTTTTCCCATCTCTTTGGTTCGACAAAATTATGTTCCATTATAAATCATTAGCAGTAATTCTTGAGTACTAGACTGTTGCCAAAATAAAAATATAACATGTTTTTAACTGTGATTAAAATGCTGATGGGCTTATTTGTTTGTTTTAGCTTTGTGGAGCACAGATTTAAATTACCAATTGCCGCACTGGATTGACATTCATCAAAAAGTTTATCTAATGTAAAAAAAAGGGGGTAGGGTAGCTGAATAAAAGTTAGAAGAGTAAAATTATGGCACGAAAAGTGAAAAAGAGAAAACTGGCAACCATATATGAGATTAGAGAGTATAGTATAGACACCTGATTTCAAAATTTTCCACTTAAAAACCTACTTTTTTTTATATTTTTAGTAAGAAATGATTTTCCAAATAAATAAAAGTAATCATGACTCATATAGAAAGAAAATAAACATATGCTAAAGATTTTATTTAACTCATTTTTTTATTATTATTTAATTAAGTATTGATGAGAGAACCAGGAAGATGCTACAAACAGTTTGAAGGACTAGCCAAAGAACAGAAACATATAAAGATCGGGAATATTAAAATGAATCTGCAGATAGAGGCAAAACTGGCTTCAATTAAACCACCACTAGATAGAATTTACTTACATGTCTATAGACAAGAATTATTTTGCATTACTACCAGTTATCTTCAACTTAGAGTTGTGAAATAGCTCAAAGGCCATGCCGAGCCCCATTAAATCAGAATTCAATAACCTGGACTTGTATACGCTAAACAACGCATAGTTCTCCACTGAAGCAAAAACTTCCCTACTTGTAAAGAATTCAAAAAACAGTAATTGAGACATGTGCCCTAATAAGAATGTCACAGAATAAAGTGCTCTGATCAATATATAAACCATACTTCTTTTTGTTTTATTCCTTAAGATATTCCAAAAGGTTTATATGCAAAAATATACAGCATTTACAATTGTTTAAAGAATTTCTCCATCTTTTTGGTCCAACAAAGTTCACTCATAAATCATCAATATTTCTTGAGTGTCAGATTGTTGCCAAAAAAAATACATAAATATTTTTAAATATTTTGAATAAAAAATATATTTCTTAAACTGCGATTAAAACATTGATAAGTTGTTTGTTTTAACTTTGTGGAACATAGGTTTAAGTTACCAGTTGTTGTGTTATTCCACTATATATCATAACCTCATCAGCAGGAGCTAGAACTCTTGTCATGGACAAAGGAAATTTTTCAGGACTGTATTAAAAAGAACTTGATATGTTCGTTGGTAGCATAGCAGTAATAAAATGAGTAAAAATCAGAAATGTGTACCTGAAGATTAAGATTTTTTTTCTTAAATTATCAGAGTAAATGTCTACAAGATTGTGCCACTGATAACAAGGCATTCTGTTCATTTGAATTTGGTTTCCAGCTCCTCCCACCTCCCATCCCCACAGGCGAAAATTGGACATTTTGAAAGGAGGAAAGTGGAAAACCCAAAAGAGGGCAGTCATCCGACATTCTTAAAATACTTTTTATACGCGGAGAGCAAACAAAAATCTATGACTCATGGTGCGGTAAACTGTGTAAATTAAGAAAACAGGAGGCTTTTCTAGCCAGTGAGGAGAAGACAATTTATTATCCCAGCTTTCAAAGCAACAATTTGAATTTAAGTTCAGTTTTTCCTTCTCTTTGATAATTGTAACTATTTAAACCAGTGAGACACTCAGGCGCACCTCTTCCCACTGAGATGCAGTTGCCCGTGAGTTCAGCCTGGCAGCTCTTTATCCTTCTTCCTATCAGTCCTCCTTTTCTCCTTATTACTAATAAGAATTGTTGTGTGAGAACCTCTTAATACACCTCCCACTTAGTCACCAGCTGTTTCTTTAGCCAGAATAACCCAAGTAGCAGGTTTTCAAAGGTCATCTCTGTGACTTTGGGGAGAGGGGTGGGAAAACACCCTATTTTCATTGATTTCCATTTCAGTAGTGCTATTTTGACTGAAGTTTAACCTGTGGTTAACAGGTTCCTTGAATGGCCTAATTATGCCTCCATTTTTTAAAAATCTAGTCTCGAATATGAGAGTAAAAATCTTCTGAAATGTTAAGTTTCTAGGAATAAAAAAGGCCTTACTGAGTTTTTTGGTATTAACTGACTCATTAACGGAATTGTGTAAAGCCTAGAAGACACAAACAGCAGAGGGCTTATTATTTTTATTCATTATGAGAACATATACCACATCTCCAGTGTGAAATAAAGTAAATTTAGAATACTATACCCTTATCATGTGTTAATCAAGACCTTAAGGAATATATAGTTCGATACTTTTTAGGTAAAGTTGTCCATGTTGCACATAACAGACATCTTGCTAATTATGGAAGTATCCAGAGTAAGTAGAGAAATTAAGGCATCCAGAATTGAGTGTTTCTAAGTGCTGGGCTTTGGTGAGAAAAGGAAAATTCCTTTTGTTAAAAAAGCCCCAAGTATTGACTTAAGTATCAAAACGCCATTTGTGGTCAGGGATACAGTATTCCAGTGAATTCTAAATACTAATTACGCAACTCCTTTCATTAAAAAGATGTTGTGGGCTATTTCCAAGACTACCTTTTGAAGAATACAGTGGTGTGATCAGCACTGCTCAAAGCCAATAACAATTCAAAGAACTTTGATCTCTAAAAACAATTCCATACTAGGTAAATAACAGTACCTAACTCAAATGGGATAATGGATATAAAGGGCCTGGTACTAAGACCATAACAAGTGCCCAAACAAAGATGGTGGCCACTTTTGGTGTAGTCACTGCTATTGTGGATATTAGATGGAAGCACCTTTATAACGAAAGAAACAGAAAGAGCTATATGCTTCATGGTGGACCCACAGCTTACGCACAGGAGGGTCTCGGGAATTGGGGGTTGTGATTAAAAGATGTTCTGGGCTCTGAAGTGGTAACTCAAGGGGCCCTGATGACAAAGGAAGTGGAGGAGAGGTAAGGGAAGGCAATTCTAGTGGCTCAGGCGCTGGCAGCTACAGGAAAAGAGGATCTTCTGATGGGCACAGCTCCATTTAATGTTATTTCCTGTTATTATTTTCCTCCTTGTTAGTTGCTTTAGATTTATTCTGAAGTAAATTTGTAACAGGTATTTCTGGAGTTATCTTTTATCATTATCTTATTTCCTGTTATTATTTTTCTCCTTTTGATTTGCTTTAAATTTGTTCAGAACTGACTTAAGATCAGGTTTTCCTGAAGTAATTTTTTCTGGTAATGACCAAGTAAAGGCCAGTTTGTCCTCTTTCTATTTACTGCTATTTCTATGATGAAGATGGTGTTGTGGGTTTTTTTAAAAAATACAGCAGCAGATAGTATAAATCTACTCTTGAGTAAGCATCTAAATACAGCCTCCACCTGAGACTGTGTGCTTGAAATGATTACTTCAGGCATGTAGAAGAATTCAGTATCAGCCAGAGTTAGAATTCATGCTGAAATTTTTACAGTCTTTCTCGAAGCAAACAATATAGACAGCTCAATGTATAATATAGTGTACTGTGCACTCAACAGGTCATACAGCCCAAATATATGCCATAAGTTTCATCCCCCCTGCAAAATCTAAGAATAAGAAATGGTGTAAGTTTGTGGAATGAACAAAGATACCCTTGTCCTTGATAATACATTATAATTCTAAGAATCAACCCTCCTTACATTGGGTTCACCAGGACAAAACATTTTCTGGAACCACTTATAAACTCTTGTTTTCTGACTCAGTGCTGGTACATTAAATAAAAGTTAACAAGTGTTTCTTACTACCAATGTATTACCTGATGGTATCTAAGCTTTACTTGGCTATGAAATAATGAACACACCAGTTCCTAACTATTCAAGAACATTGTTCACTGCCAAGCAAATACTGAGACACACATCCCCCAGCCGCTATCCACCCAAACACCCCGGCTGTTATGAGCATCAGCAAGTCGCACGCCTACCTTAGCAGCATGCATTTGTGAAGTGCATTGGTCATAAACTTCTTTGGGGAAGTCTTTCCTAAGAAGTCTATTCCTTGTATAATATCATCTCACACATGGCTCTGGAAATTTTGCTCAGTATTATTCCATAAGTGTTGAGCACATGTTGTATGGAAAATAACAGAACGATAGTCAGTAGACCTGAGTTCTACCCTCGTCGTTATGATTTAATGGAGGTGTGATATTAAGCAATCATTTAATATCTCTGTAAAATGGTGATAGTAATATCAGCCAAACACAAAGTTGCTGTGTGTGTTAAATGAGATTAGGACATGTAGATGTGCTTTATCAAGCACTACACAAATGTTAGTTACTACTATTATTACATATTCGACCACAAGCCCAGAAGATCAATATAGAATGCTAATGCCCTGAGTTACCTGCCACAGCAGAACCCAAGTTGTATGATACCACCAATACAGGAGCTTCTGATGTTGAAGATCTAACCTTTTTGATCTGCTAGCTCAAGGTATCCAAATTTCAAAATTAACTACACAGGTTCTATGACTATGGAGGAGGTGGGGGAGGAGAAGAGAGAAACGAGAGAAGAATGGGGGAAGGAGGAGATTGTTGACAAACTACCAGTGTTAGTCATCCTCCCTTAATAGACCCCCTTATGGAGAAATTAAATCTACAGATAGTATATTCTTAACTTGTTCACATAAGTACATTAGCTATAAACTAGTATTCATAATTGTATCCTCAAAATCAGACCAATAAATACTTGTTGATTTGTTGCTTGAAAGATTTATATCTCCTGGTCTTGAATGAATTCTGCTATTGAAAAAAGTAATAATAACAGTAGTCCAGCTGATGTCTAAGTTATAATCTGACCGTAGCATCTGCCATCCCATAAAAAAAAAAAATTGCATTTGTTTTGCAGTATTATTCCTGAGGGAGAATTCTTGATCACTAAACACTGAGATGTCCCCAGTGTACCTCAGACTTTGCTACTACGAATATAACTTTATGCCCATATTTGCAACCCATGAATTTTCAGAAAATATCTTTTCTCACCTGCATGACTGCAGCTGAGCATATGGAATATGAGGGCAAACATTTATCTGAGCTGTTCCCACTTGCCAAATCACCTTCAAGTAAATCGTCCATCTGGAGAGGCAGCACAAACTCCCAGCCTTCCTTAGGCTCACCAAGGTTGAGCAACAGGCTGAAGTGTGCCCATCCCTCTCAGGTCCTCATCTATCCTGTCAGGCTGCAGCCTGAGAACGCATCTGCCAGCTTCCACCTCAGGTCATAAAGTGTGGTTGATAAATGGCATCCTCTTGCTTCATGAAAGTATCACTCTCCTTAAAATTGCACTGGAAGAGATATTAGAAGTGTTTTAAATTTATCTTCTAACTTTTAAAAGTAAATTCAAAATTTCACGACCTTTCTAATGAGATAGTAGACACCATAGTCAAAAGTCAATGTGTAACGTATAAAAAAAATATACCTCTGCAAATTTAGACTTTATTCCTCTCATCTCCCCTTATCTGGAGCAATACTGTGATTAATCTGTCATTTGTTTGGAGTATATTATTTCTTTAATTGACTTATTAAGAAATATTATCTTGTATGCTAAAGGCTAATGAATTTATTATAATTCCCACAGCGAACCTGTGCTAAATAAATTACTGGCAAAGCAAAAAAAAAAGTAAATGAGTAAGAATCAATAATAAATAAGTGCATAAATAAATACATAAATAAATTTTGAAAATTTAATCAGTTCAGCATATGTTCACTAGCATACCTCCTATAAGCTCTAGAAGTAGGTCAAAAAATGGAATTATGCCCAATGTAGTCAATTTCCTCCAGGTGTGATTTCCTCCAATCCCCTCAATATCACATATGCCACCTCTCAAGACTGCCTAAAACAAGCTGCTGTTCCAGGAGCTCCCTAAAGAGCTGATGTCTTTGGGGTTCTGTGTGAGCCTTTCTCTAACTTTAGATCCAAATGAAACTAATCATTATGGGGTTCAGCCACTGAAAACTTCACAAGATTTCCAAAGGATAGAAATGGGTTTATTGTTTAACACAAGTCGGGGAGAATACACACCAGAAGGGCTTCTGCTACTCAGTCCGTGTGCAAAGGAGCCACTGATATCCATTAGCAGAGCCTTCCAGATGCTGGGAAAAGGAAAGAATGATAATGCAGTTGTCCTGTTCCCAGAAGACTCACCGGTACTTCAAGGACAGCTCGACCTGAAAGTTAAGAAAATCAATGAATATCTATGCAAGCTTCATCTGGGGATGGTTTTATCAAATGCAGCCAATTAAGGCCTTAAAAAGTCAGCAGCTAGATCAAGCATATGGGCCAGTGTGAATTCACGAAGAAGGCTCACATCTTTTTATCATAAATTTATCTTAGAAACATCATAATTTCTTCTCTGGTGCTACTTCTCTGTTCACATCAGGAAGCCCAGTGGTCTCCTTTCGGCCACAAGATGTGAACTGATGCACCCAGGAAACTCTCCACTAACTTTCTCCTTGGCATGGAGAGAAAAGAAACTGCCCCCTATTGCCTGACCCTTCTCACACCTAGCCTGGCAACAAAAGGCCCCTGCACTTTCGACCAAGCAACACCCTAAATGACTTTGACTTTGAAATCAGAGTGGAAGCAGTTGCTGCGGCTGGCCGCACTGCTGGTCATTCCAGTCCCCTGCATGTGGGGAGACATGATCATCTGGAAGCCTGAACCAGAGTGCAGAGAAGGCAGACAGAGCCTTCACTGCCCCCAGAGGGACCCCAGGGTGCTGCTCTCAGAGTTCGCAACTCAAAGTTCACAACTCTTGTAAGGGCAACTCTCTTGGAATGAGAGGGAGCAGGCGTTCTTCTCTACTCAGAATAAAACACTGAGCACATTGTCACTTCGCCATGTCACATTCTTCAGAATTAGAGGCAGTGGTTTAAAATCCACTCTCTGAGCACTGGGCCAAGGAGAATAACTCAAATGTATTATTAGAACGTAAAGCAAACCCTGAAATGTAACATTATCACCGTGACCAAACCATGAAATTTCTTTTTTAGTTCATGATTATTAATAAACTGCTGTAAAAGGATTGAACTATTTTGCAGAAAAAGTATAGCAGATTAAAATCATTTTCACATATTTAAGATTAGGAACCTGTAATAAAATTGAGCTGGAATATTTTCATTGCAATCTCAAGGAATTCCTTTGAGAGTCCCATACTGATACTGCCCGTGGTATTTAATTAACTTGGCTACTAGGTTCTGCTACGAATTCCCTCTCTCCAACCTTGGATGAGCTTCCTCTGCCCAGTAGGCCTCTTGCTGATTTGTACTTAACACTTTCTCACACCCTCACAGCCCCAAGTCTTTTCCTCTGTTCCAAACTTTTCTCTCCCCGCAGATGATCTCACCCTCTTCTTCACTGGAATTGAAGGGAAACGGCTCCAGCATTCTCAGTCCTGCCCTCCATTCACACTGTGTCCACAACTTCCCCCCACATGAAAGAGGTGTCCTTTCACCCTGCCACGGCTAACCCCTCCAACAGTACTCTTCATCCTATTTTCTCTGCCTTAACTTATCATAAAGCCACCAGCTCTTCCCTCCCCAGGCTCATCCTCTCTGCAAACATGCACAAATACGTTTTAGAAAGCATCCCCGCAGAGTCAGAGATTTCAAGGAGTTTTTGCCCTGTTTCTCACTCCATTTATCACCAATATTCTTGAAAGAATTCTTCATTGATTTACTAAATATTCATTGAGTTCCTTCTACTTCGTGGCAAGCATCATGCTAGATGTCAGGGAGATAACAAAGAATAAAGACATGGTTCCTCTTTCTAGTAAAGGAAATAAGGACCCTTCCACTAAAAAATAAAAAATAAAAATAAAAAAATACAGCAAACTGCCACTTAGGACAAGTGCTATTAAGAAACAAGAATCTGAAATAGAGATGACCAGAGGCCCTATTATAGACAAAGTGGGTAAGGAAGTCCTCTCTGTTGGCGAGATATTTTGAAGACGACCTGAAGGATGAGAAGGAGCCTTGGGAAGAGTAGGAAGAGCACTTCTGGCTGAGGGAACAGGATGAGGCAGAAGTAACCTGGTGTGTTTGAAGAGCTGAAAGGATACTGTGGTTAAAACACAGTGAGCGAGGATGAAAGCAGGATGATCTTAGGAAGCAGGTGGAGTCCGTGTCACGTAAGCCATGGTTAGGAGCTTGGAATTTATTCTGAATTCAATGAGTAGCCATTGAAGTATTTTTAGAGGGCAATAAGGAAATGATACCGCTTGCAGGAGTGTGGAGAAGGAACTGAAGGGAGGCAAGAGCAAAATCAGAGAGCAATTTAGGGGCTGCTGTAGCAGCCTTGTCTACCATGGTGGCAGTGAAGACAGAGCAAAGGGGATAAATGTGCAGTATCTTTGGGAGATAAAATCAATGGGAATTGCTGATAGATTCAGTGAAGGGAGTGAGAGAACGGAGCAATCAGGGTGACTCTACAGCTTCTGATGTGAGAACGGAGTAAATGACAGCGCTCTGGATTACAGTGCGGGGGAATACATTTGGGGGAGTAACAGGTTGAGAAGAAACAAGAGTTCTGTTTTAAACATGTTAAGTTTAAATGACTGCGCAACATGCAAATAAAAATATCAACCACAGATGTAAGAATCTGGAGCTCAAAAGAATGGCCTGGCCTGGAAGTATAAATTTGGTTTGTTCAGCATAAAAATGGTATTTAAATCCACGAGAACATTTAAGATCATCTGGGAGGAGAGAAAAAATAAAAGAGGAGCTAAAAGAGAAAGGAAAGTTAGAGGATAATATAATTTAAAAAAAAGGAAAAAAAAAAAACAGAAAAAGATGCAGAACCAAACCTCAAGTGATATTTAAAGGTTGACTAGAGGAGGAGGAGCCACGTAAGAGAAGCTATAGGAGATATAAAGGGAAAACCACAGAAGTGATAAGAGAAGAGAGATTCTAGAAAGGAGTGGTCAGGTGAGTGGAGTACTTCTGAAAGGTCTGGCATTGTGGAGTTTATATCCCTCTATCATTTCTTTTTCTCATAAACTTACGACTCCTTCAAAGCCCAGGTAAGGTGACATGAACAAAGCAACCACTTTCTTAGAAATCATCAGTAACTACCTATCTCCGTGTCCAATATCTTTTCTCAGTCCTCATTCTCTTTGTTATCTATGAGCCTGTGACATCGGGAATCACCTGGTCCTTTGTGAAACTCCTCTTCTCCGTTGAGTTTCTGTTTATATAACCCATTCCTAGTTCTCCCGCTTTTTGAAAAAAATATATTCTTCTCTGACTTTCCTTTCTCTTCCATCCCTTAAATGTCTGTGTTTCCTGAGGTCTCTTTGGACCCCTTCTTTGAATGCTCTGCAATCTTATTTATTCACAAAGCTTAAACAACTACCCTGTGCCTGATTCCAAAACCCAAATCTCATGGGAAACCCAATCTCTCTCTCTCTCTCTCTCTCTCAAGACTCGGGTTCATGATCTCAATTTCCTGCTCGACTTTTCTAGATCTGAATCATACTGACTTTTTTAAGAACCCTTCTTTGCAAAACCAAACTCACCTTTGCTCCAAAATCTTCTCTTCCTCATATTTTTATTTATGGTGGAACTATCTTCCCCTTGAAATTGTCAAGTCCTTGTTGACCTAGTCTTCCCCTTGATCCCAGACAATCAGTAAATATATTTCTATTGAACTTCCTAAACACATCTCTTTACTCTCCACTCCCGTGTAGTCCCATCGCCACTGTTCCAGTTCAATTGCTGCATCATTCTGCCAGATCTTGCAGAACCTCGTCGGCCCTGGAGAGGAGCTGGGACTGTTCTAAGTGGCATGGGAAGACCCTGGAACAGTTTGATAAGGGGAAAGACATGAACTAATTAGCGTTTTTCAAAGACACTCCCTGATCCAGCTTTAGCATAACTAGTTAACCTCTTTCACTAATCCTCTTCAGACTCACCATGCTCCAGCCCAGCTGAACAGAACCTACCCTTTCTGTTCTCACTGCTATAAAGCTGGTCACCTGATTCCTCCCCTGCAACCCCCTTCCCCGGCTCCAGATCACCCTCTGTATCATTTCTGCCTCTCAAAATATTGCTCCTTTTTCAAAGGCTAGGTATGATCACATCCTCCCCAAGCTGGTAATAATCTATCCTCTGAATTCCCGTGGTAGATTAATTGTGCATCCATCATAATACCTGTCTTGCCCTATTTTGTGTTTTAATGATTTGTGTGTGACATGTCGCCCTCTTATGCTGTAAATATCTTAGGACAAGAACTATGTACCTCTTGTTTTTGTTCCACTATAAATCATAACACGTACCTTGCACACACCAGACCTTCAGGAAATGCCTGCCAAGGTAATAAATGGACAGCCATAATTAACATAAGTTATTGTTTTGTGTACTGATCCAGTCCTAAATCTATGGTGCTATCGCTTCTATATCACTGATGGTTATCCACTTAACTTAAATAACCTTTCTTGGAACACACATTAAAAAGATGGAAAATAAAATTGTGTTATAAGAGAGGAACAAGTATGTAGGTTATTCCCTATCTTAAACAAAGAGAGGTTCTGTTATGCGTCATGGAAAATTAAAGCACAGTAATAAAATGCACCCACAAGACGTGTTGAATAATGATTTAGTGGAAACGTTGCTTTGCCTCCTGTTCATAGGTCCTAACTTTCCTCTCACGTACTTAAGCTGCACATTCTATTTATTTTGTTTTTAGATTACATTGACAACGATTGGCTATGGAGACAAAACTCCCCTAACTTGGCTGGGAAGATTGCTTTCTGCAGGCTTTGCGCTCCTTGGCATTTCTTTCTTTGCACTTCCTGCCGTGAGTATCTCTGCAAAAATAAAGCATTTAAATTAGATCTTAAAGGTTTGTTAGTGTGAGCTTTCACAAATTCACATGCCCAGGAACATATCTATATTGTTTACAAATATAATTTTTCTGATATAATATCGACCTTTCTACATATATCTATGTGGATAATTTATTTAAAATAGTTTTCCCTTGGAGACACTTAACCTGAGAGTTTTATACCAGCTAGGTCTTTATGACCAAATAATAATTCCGATGGCATCGACTTTCTGTCAACATCCTACTAATACATTTAGAATATTTGTAAAGACAAAGATTTCTTTTTAAGCTGATCATTCCAATTTGGTTTATAATATGTGCTACTAAAGAGATAGATGTGCACAAGTGTAGTATTTATCCATTTGAGTGAAAATTATATGACCTTAAAGGGTTTTCAATGTGTCAGATGATTTATTCTTTGTGTCATCATCATTGATTTTTCTTAATGAGCACTTTCTGCATCTTATCAGAATGAAGAGCACATTTATCTTCTTCCAAGCTTCTGATTATTTTCCCCTTAATGGATGAAGCTCCTCCATTTTCTACTTGTTTCTTTAAAGGAAATTGATCAAAATATTACAGTTTGCCTCCATCCACAAGTGGCAGCAGTCATGCTTAAGGAACAATAGCCTTAGTCTTGCTCCAGACACAAGCTGACTCATAGTCACAGTCTCTGCCAAGCAGAGACCCCAGAGCACGCCTCCAAGGAAGCAGAGGGGGTGGGGATTTTCAGCACCACAGGCTTAGCTAACAGGGTTCCTTCTCAGCCTGTGAATGAGTGCAGAGGACATGCTTGTCCTTCCCATGGCCACTGTCCAACTCCAGTTTGACCAGCTGATTCTACCCCAGACCACACAAAATCACAGAGAAGAGACTGAAAACACCATGCAAAAGCTTGAGCATTAGACCTCATTGTGAATTCTGTTTTTGTCATGTGCTACTTCTGTGGCTGTTTTAGTTTGCTAGGGCTGCTGTAACAAGGTATCACAGACTGTGTGGCCTAACCAACAGAAATGTATCGTCTCACAATTCTGGAGGCTAGAAGTCTAAAATCAAGGAGCTGTCAGGGTTGGTTGTTTATGAGGGAGATGAGAGAAGGATGTGTTCCAGGCCTCTTTCCTTGGTTTGTAGATGGTAGTCTTTTCCCTGAGTCTTCACATCGTCTTTCCTCTGTACGTGTTTGTGTCCAAATTTCTTCCTTTAAGAACCCCAGTCATATTGAATTAGGTCCTACCTTAATGATCTCATTGTAAATTGATTACCTCTCTAAAGATCTTATCTTTAAATAGGGTCACCTTCTGAGGAACTAGAGATTAAGACTCCAACATATGAATTTTAGAGGGACACAATTCAGTCCATAACAATAACCTTGGGTATGTTTCTTCATCAGTATAATGAAGGAAGAATTATTACACCCAGAGAAATTTTGTGAAGACCTATATGATAATGCAAGTCCAGTGCTAGTCATTGTTTTCTGTATGAATCTCAATATATGAATTTACTGTTGTAAAGTGACAAAAATCAAAGAGAGTCAAAAAAGCATCTCACTTATTCAGAGTCAACTTATCCAGCAGTCTCAACAATTTAGAACGAGCAGAGCTTCACTTAATAATCAGATTTCTTATAGGAAAATACCTTAAGAAAAAATAAAATGCAATTTGGGGCTTTTTTCCCCAAAATAATGGCATGAAATACCACTGCTTTTGTGTTTATACTCATCCTGAGGCCACATATGTAACAACTTCTGTGATCCAGTGAAACACCACAAACAGGGAAGTTGTCAACCTCTGGGCTGTTAAAATCCACATTATAGGTGCTATCCTCGTGGGAGAGCCTCTTGAGACCTATGCAGAACCTTTTCTTAATTTAGAGAAAATTTTGATGAACATGGCTATATAGCTTCACAATTCTTTGAAGATTATAAACAGCAAATATAAAGATAGACTGATAGAACAAACACTACAACAAGAAGAGATGGTGAAAGACAACAACAAGGGAAGGAAAAGAAAATCTGTAAGCAAGCTATATATAAATGTTCAAAGGCATAAAGACCTAGGGCCAGTGAGTGTTAGGGTCAGCGCACCTCTGGGAGCTGGCTACATCCAGCACAGAGAAATACGTGCCCCTGTCAATAAACTTTGGCCTACTACAGGGAGGTTAAACTGTGTCACTCTTTTAGGTTCAAGATCAGAGACTAAGTAATCATTCTTGGAAAGGTTTCTCAATAAAGTGATTATAAAATTTTATTTATGTAAATTAAATAAATATATGCTGGAAATCAAAAAACTTGCTTGCACAGAACATTCCCTAACAATGCCAAGAAAAGTAAACTTTACCATGGATCTTTTTACTGCAACCTCTGTAAAAGGTGTTGAGCTCTTATATAGTGAGTGAAAGACTAAATGGTTCATATATACCTTTAAAAAAAGAATGGCTGGAAATGCCATTATGTCTTGTGCACCTGCAGGCCGACATGTTGTCTGATTGAGATTTAGGAAAGCACATTGGCATTTTGCTAAGAAAGTTATATGTCGATCATGGGCCACCCGTTTAGGTTTTCTCCCACCCAGGAAACCTGAGAACTAACAAAGAGAAGAGCATTTTCTCATCTTTTCTCTCAAAGTAAAAGGACTCTTTTGTAGATCACAGAGTCACAAAGGCCACCCTTTCCAAGCTCCACTAAGGGGTTACTTTCCCTGAGGCCTAATGAGCTTGCAGAGGCAGCGCCAGCTCTTCGCCCTGAGAGGCAGGTCTTTCTCTTCTTCAGGATGCTCCCTCCCTCCTGCTAGATACTCCTAAGAGTATCATTTGGTCTATCCTGTTTGCCATGTGTGGGGGTATGAATTAGGCTCCTTTAACCTGGAAGATAACAGGGATAAATATTTTAAATGCTTACCAAAATAAATTTTCTTCCCATTTGGTGTTTATGTAGCCCTTCTTGGCATAGTACTAAAATTTAAAACCTAAAAATTTAAGTAATGCGATCTTAGAAAATAGATTACAACAAAACTCAATTTCTAAGAATTTGTATATATAGGTGTCAATATTTGAAGGGATGGCACATAAATTGTACATATTCACTCACTAATCAGTGATTTTATATATATTAATATATTATCTATATTTTATAATAATATGTTATATTTTTAACTAAAATCTATTATATATTTCATAATAGATTTTAACAGACTTCCATTTAGGTTCACTGAGCTGTGTAGTAAGAAAGGTGGTAGAAAATTGGAATAGAGCTATAAAGAGACGATGAGTAGACCCGGTTTAATTGTTGTAATGTACAGTCTGGCATATTTGCCATCAACTAATATATGTTTCTAAGCAATACCAATGTGATTTTCAGCACATTTGAATTTATTTGGAAGATGCAAAGTTTGTGCTATGTGAGGCCTGTCTTCAATTTCCAAAAGGGATTTAACTCTGAGCCTCATATCCACATACTAAATGCTCCAAAATGGTAGCTATTGCTGTTAATTCAATATGTACAAAATCTGAATCAAGCTCCGAGTGGATTACACATAATATGTGGTATAAATATATGCTATAAATTCTAATGTTTCATATTCTCTTACACGTTTATACTTCATGAAAAATGACATTAAAAGGAAAATAAGTAAATCTTTCCTAAATGATCTTAAGTAGCAGGAAAAAAAAATTAAGAGTTAAGAATGACTATAGTTGATTTGGATTTAGAAATGGAGGCCACTTTTATAACCTCCAAATGGAGAGAAATGTTTAAATCTAAAAACAAGATCATACAGTCCAGGTTTTTATAAAGTTTAGTTTGTGCAATCACAACCTCTATGAGACAATCACTGAAAAAGAAATGGAAAACAGAACCTATGATATAATTTCTAATTTTATGGTAGTCATTTATTCTTATTAATAATGAAGTTGATAACTGCTCATTAATAGCAAATAGTATTATCGTATAACTGTATTTTGCATACAGTAGTCAGTCCTCCCCCCACCCCATTATCTGCAGTTTCACTTTCTGTGGTTTCAGTTACCCACAGTCAACCTTGATTGGAAAATATTAAATGGAAAATTCCAGAAATAAGCAATTCATAAGTTTTAAATTGCATGCCATTCTGAGTAGCGTGATGAAATTTCCCACCCTTGGACTCCAGCCTGTACAGGACTGTATATCCATGCTGTATATGCTACCCACTCAATAGTTACTTAATAGCCATCTCCATTATGAGATTGGTTATCAGAGAGAGAGAGACTATATTCACATAACTTATATGACAGTATATTGTTATAATTGTTTTATTTTATTGTTGTTCTTGTTAATCTCTCACCGTGCCTAATTTGTAAATTAAAATTTATTATAGGTACATATGTATAGGGAAAAACATAGCATATATAGGTTTAGGTAGTAACTGTGGTTTTGAGTATCTACTGAGGGTTTTGGAACATATCCCTGTGACAAAGGGAGGATCTACTGTAATCACATTACTTATTATCTAGTTATTGTCACAGATGTACTCAGAATTGTGGATTCTCAAGATAAGAGAAAGCTTAAAGTTTATCTAGAACCCAAAAATATCTGAGCCAAGCTATCATCCAGCTGAGACTTAACACCTCCTAAAGATGAGAAACCCATCACCTCCCCAGGCAGCCTATACTATCTTTGAGTTACTATAAAGAAGTAAAGAAAAGAAAAACAACCATTCCTTATTTGTGATTAATACCGACTTAGTGCTTTTAGGACACCCATATCTCACCTAAGGGTTAGACTCTTTAAAGTTTAATTAAAAGCTAATAATTTATAGCTAGCAAGCAAAATCTACAGACTTGAAAGCAGTGGATCTCTACGTCTCATGCCAATAAAGTGGAGAATTATAGACAAAGCTCGGAGATTGAATTTAGCAAGCTCCAAAAGCCAACCCAAGGCTGAGACAAAACATCTTGATTCCACAATGTTAGACCAAAGCAAACTGAAGACAGGAGCATTTTAAAAAGCCAGAATTTTGGCAAATTAAGATGATAAGCAGAAGGAAGCAAACCAGCCAAAAAAATTTACATAAACATAGGAGGAACATACTAATCTTACAAACCCCAAAATCTGAATAGGTGAGCCAAAACCAAAAAGGCAAGGAATGCTAAAAGTATGAGATTAAAACTCAGGGAAATAGGAATGTGCTTTGCAATTACCCATGCTCTTGTCTTTGTTATACAAACAAGGAAAATGGAAAACCTCCTATGTCTTCAAAACTGTCTTATCTGGATAACTGTCCTTCCCCTCACCTCTTTCACTTGACTTTGATAGGTATAGAATTATAGCATCCCAAAGATTAAACTGGGACAAATTTTAAACACTCCCCCGCCCACTGTTTCACAAATGGAAAATATAAAATTCAGTAGTTTCATCAAAGTGCTAGAAAAACTCCCATGTCCACAGCAGCAAAACTTTAACCGTCCCAGATTTAAAATCCACCTCTGTTCAAAACCACAATTCATGTCCTCCATATTCCATCACTGGATAGCACCATTTATCCTAATGTTACAGAGAAGACCACACAAAAAATAGTTTTTAATAGTGATTTTTATCTGTAATTATGGTGCCTCTACTATACTATAAGAGACAGTAAATGGCAATGCCTCATTGATTTACTAAAGAACAGAAGTTGTTATATTTCTTGGCAGTCTTGCCCAACAACTTGCCATTGGCCAATGGTATTATAATAGAGGTAAATAGTGTTTGTTTGAGTAAGTAGTATGTTTATGGACAGGTTGCATACTGTCTGTCTTCTCTCAAACTCATTTTAGAGAGTTACTTTTTAATATTTATAGTATTTAACAGTGCTTTTGAAAAAAAAGTTGAAGTACCGATTTGTATTTTTTTCCAGGGCATTCTTGGCTCAGGTTTTGCATTAAAAGTACAAGAACAGCACCGCCAGAAACACTTTGAGAAAAGAAGGAACCCAGCTGCCAACCTCATTCAGGTAAATGTCAGTGTAATAGGTAGATGGCAACATCTGTCTCCATAAGCACTTGCTGGGTCATTTTCTAATCTCTATGCTTCATTGCTTAGTAGAGCTACTCTTTTGTTCTGTTTTTTAAACTGAAGCTGGAACTTAACACACAGTCTTGGATTTGGACAAATGTTCCCCCCTCCCAAACAGAAAAATAATACATACTTTCAGTAAATAGTCCAGGTATTGTTCAGGTTAATTAGTCATGCCAGCAAAGTCATGCAGAGGTTAGCAGCCATGTTGCGCCTGCAATAACCAAATACGTCTTAAGAATTACTCGGTGAAACATAATTGATCATCAAGTGATGGAGCAGAACATGGCATTGTTCTCTGCATTACAATTACCTTCTCCAGCCAGATGGATGCCACTGTTCTGAAGAACAGCATATTTGTTTAGAATGTCAAGGATGTATACCTGTGGAATTATTTTTAATGTCATCTAGAGCAATAACTTAAAATAGTTATCTTAAGAGCTGGTGAGATTATGGAATACCTCAATGTTTGAGAATATGAAATCATGAGCATATTATTTGAAAGCTAACTCATAATATACAGGTGTTTAACATTTCATTTCCTTGTCAATAACTCAGGATTTGCTTCAGCACAAAGGAATTCTTCTCCTTTTGCTGTCTATATCTTTTGGGAGTAGCACCATCCTAGAATCAGGTTGTTTAAGAATCATGAAGTATATTTTTCTGTAGATCCATAAAGTGGAGTTGGTATTTAATTATAGACACACTGATTATACAATCTAGTGTTTTCTTTTTCTGTCAGCCAGTGGGAGATTCAGAATTCCTAACTGAAGGGGTTTGAAGTGGCGGTCTGAGGTACTAGGAGACTTGCCTTCATGTTGTAGTAATAAGCACATTGTTTTAATTTAGATTGTAGGTTTAAGTGGGTGGGTTGGGTTGGGGGAACCACTACACAACCCTATCCTTTTCCCTTACCAATTGCTGTGAAATGAAGTAGCTCCAACAGAAATGGAGCAAGGGAAAGAAGTGAGTGAGGGTGGTTTAGTTATACTATGAAAGCAATCTATTTTGTATCTGATGACTAAATGAGGATATTAATCTTTAAATCAAGCTATTCTGCAACTATTGACAAAGAGATGGAGCATTGGGCATAACTTCTAATACAAACCACTGAGGGTCTTTTTTTTTTTTTTAATTTCCATGTTTTAAAATAGTCCTAAAAACAAAGTTAACTTTGTTTTCTTGAAGGAAAAGATCCCTAAGTAGTAGGAGTTTAAGATGTGAAACCAAATGACAATCGCCTTAATGAAAAGAGGTATCACACACTCAAGTGTGAACACAAGATACCTTGAAGCTCAGACTGATAGTCTTTCAGCCTTTGGTGCTTCCTAACTGGTTATGAGGTGTTTCCGTACTTCTAAAGAACTTGTCTCCTTACTATTTTTACCTCTTAATTATTCTTTAATTTATTTCTTATCTTTTAATTCTAGAACAATGTTTTCCAACCTGTGAATGCAGAAGTTATTCCCTGGGTTCCTTGCATCCATCCGGGCACCAAGCCCTGTCTACATATAGAACCAATGATGTATCTTACTTGCTCTCAGGAGAATGGAGATACTATAATTATGAATAAAGTTCAAATTTATTTAAAACTCTTACTAAGTTATTAGTTTTTTACATTTCTCAATGAACACATACTCAAAATACAATCACTTCTGTGTGCAGATCCTTGATACATCTGAATATTGAAAGGGGACTCTGTATCAAAAAACATTTTAGAATATCAGCTGTTCCGTTAGAAAGTGAGCCCTTGGGATTTCTTATGCATGTATCCCTTGTGATGCAATAGAGCTGTTCCACCCAATACAGTTGCCATTAGCTACATGTGACTATTTAAATTTAGAGATTCAATTCCTCAGTGGCACTAGCCACCATTTCAAAAATTCAATAGCCATAGTTGGCTGTTAGCTATTAAATTGCACAAGATAGATATAGAGAATAATATATCTCTGTATTAGGTGGAACTTTCTTGATCTAACTTATTATCAACTACTAAATTGTGCAAAAACAATTTTCAATTGAACTTGAAAATAGAATATTACTCCTGCAGCAAATCATTGGACCAGAGACATTTATATGTTCACAGCCAAAGCAAGGCAAGGCCTTCCTCTTAGGTAACCCATAAAAGGTGGAGAAGAGACTGATTGAACAGCTTTGCCTGGAGATCTAAAATATTATTTTATGGAACTCAGTTATATAACACTGTGATCAATAATTGAACTTATACAAATGTAGGTAACAATGGAGTAAAATCATTAATTTTTCTTTTACTTAAAACTCTAGCTTATATGTTGTTCTGAACAACAACAACAAAAAGAGTGTAAAATGAAAGGCTTGAAACACTCAGGCATACCTTTAAAATCTAATTGTAGTTTCATTCTACTAATCAAAATAGAATCTACGAATTTAAAAAGCAATTGTGTGTCCCTATCCAAATGCAATTAATTCATCTATTAGACATAGGAATAATTACATAAGTATTAAATATATTCATTATTCTGACCCCTAGCCAGAATTTAGGGTGTTAAGCCTTAATTATATATTGTAGAAATTTATTTTTAAGGATGCACTAGATTGCAAAGCAGGCCTCATTTACTGATCCATTCATTTCTCTACCCAATAAATCTGCCTTGATTTGCTGAACACACAAAACATCAAGACCAAGAGCAATCATTTGTTTTAAGCCAGAGCCACTCACTGTCTTTCTAAAGGGGCACTGAAATTTCCAAATTGCTTTCTCATTTGGTTGATACAACTAAATTAACCAGAATTTCAGGGGTTGAGGGAAAAGTTTAAAACCCCAGCAGCTTGCAGCAAATTTAACTGTGTCAATATCTTTGCATGATTCATTTAAATTAACTTTTCATTTCAAGTGGAGCAGTCTGGAAAAAAAAGGCAGCTCTCACTAAAGTTTTAAATGCTTGTCCAAATGTCGTAACTTTTATTAATAATGGCTAAGACTTGTGAAGTGCTTTTTAGTTTGCAGAGTGTTTCTAATACATTATGTCAACTGATCTCCGGCACAAGCCTAAGAAGAGCTAGGACTCAGAACCCTTGTGTCCGAATCTGAATCCATTACTCCTTTCAAATAGCGGCAGTTGCATCCTCATATATATATTACTGAAGCCTTGGGATTAGCACTTAAAGGTACTTCAAAAGTTCCATGTTAGAAGTTTACTCTGGAGAGACTGGGCCAGTTCAGAATGGAGCCAAGATGCTTTACTAGAAACAGAAACAGGAGAATTAAGTGAAAGTTTGTGAAATGAATGCTGACAGGTAACCTTATTTTCCTGAAAAGATTAGAAGGTGTTGCTATAAGGAAACTAGTTGGCCCAAAAGAAAAAAAAATATATGTATGTATATATATATATATGTATATACATATATATGTGTATATATATATACACCTATATCTAGATATATATAAGTATATAGACAGACAGACAGACAGACAGACAGAGACACAGAGAGACAAAGAGAGAAACTTTAGCTTCGACTAGTGAAATAACTGAGTTTTCACCCAGTTACTTTAAAGTAAGGTCACCAGTCAATAAATTTAAACCATTTATGCAGAGCTTATACATCTTTTTTAGTGTTTCTGTCATAAATAAGAACAGATTTAGAAAAAAAATTCTAAAGGTGAAAAATATGACAGTAGAAAAGAAAACAAAAGGGAGATAGAGTTGTGAAAATCTCCTAGAAAGCAGACTACAAACACAGAGATGGAAAATAAGACAAAAAAAGATATGAAAATTGGATGACCCTTCCAGGAGCTCAAATATTCAACTAACAGTATTTCAAAAAAAGTACAGGGAAACTAAGGGAGGATTATCAAAGAAAGATTACATTATTATTCTCTGGAAATGAGTAGCCACAGCAAGAGGGCCCACCAAATGCCCAACCCTCTGAAGAAAAGAAAAACGCCACACTGAGTATACCATAGTGAAATATCAGAACACTTGCAAAAAATGGGATTCTAAATGCTTTCCAGGCAAGAAGTATCGAAAGGTCAAGAAACAGGATTATGTTGGATTTCTCATTAGTAACACTAAACTTAAAAGATAGCAGAACAATACTTTTTAAATTATGGAGAAAAATTATTTCTAACTTATAATTCTAGACCCAGCCAAACTATTCATTGAGTGTGAGAATAACATAATGGCATTCCTAGACATGCAAGATCTCAAAACTTTACCTTCCACTTACTCTTACTCAGGAAACTACTTGGTATATATGTATCTCATCTTTTTTTCCATTCATCCATTGATGGATACTTAGGTTGTTTCCATGTCTTGGCTATTGCGAATAACACTGCAATGAACATGGGAGTGTAGATATCTCTTCGATATTGTGTTTTCATTTCTTTTGGATCTATTCCCAGAAATGGAATTCCTGGATCATATGGTAGTTCTATTTTTAATTTTTTGAGTAACCTCCATACTGTTTCTATAGTGGGATTTATATATGTGTTTGTGTATATATACGCACACAGTGACATATTATTTAACCATAAGAAAGAAGGAAATCCTGCCATGTTGCAACAACATGGATAGACCCTGAGGGCATCATGCTAAGTGAAATAGCCAGACAAAGAAAGGCAAATGCTGCATAGTATCACTTATACGTAGAGTCTAATTTTTTTTGTTGTTAAACTCTTAGAAACAGCGAGTAAAAAGTGTTTGCTAGGGCATGGAGAGTGGAGGAAATGAGATAAAAGGGTACAAACTTTCAGCTATAAAATGAACAAGGTCTTAGAATCTAATGTAAAACATGGTGACTATAATTGATAACACTGTATTATGTAATTGAAATTTGCTAAGAGTGTAGAACTTAAATGTTCTCACACACAAGAAAAGATAAATATGTGAAGAGATGTATGTATTAATTATCTGGATAGGGGAAATCCTTTTAATATATATTTATATTAAATATAAATATAAAAATATATAATCACCACTATGTATACTTCCAATATCTTACAATTTTGTGAGTTAATTATACATTGATAAAGCTAATTTGAAAAAAAAAAAAAGAAGAAAAAGAAGAAGAAGCTATTTGGATAAAATTATTCTTCTAAAACAAGGAGATAAACCAAGAAAGAGAGACATGAGATCCAGAACACAAGAGATTCCACACAGGAAAGAGCAGAGGGAATTTCTAGGATGATAAGGAAGAGAAATCTCAGAACAAAAGCTATAATAGGCCTAGAGAACAGAGTGAGCAGGCAGCTAGGGAGCTCCAGGAGAAAGATCCTTAAAGGAAATATAAAATGGAACTGACAGATTTCATGATGTATTTAACCAGTGGAATCTTAGAGTTCTTTTGGGGGGTTCAGAAATGTATTCATGATAGGTATATAAAGGCAAATCAAGAAATTAAAATAGGGCAACGATAACTACAAAAAAAAAAACAAAAACAAAAAAATTATATAAGAAAGAAAAAAGCCATGGTACATCACATTGCTGATGTAGGAAAAATAGTTACAGAGTCATAATAAAGCGAACACTAAATAGTATCTTAACTAAAAATTGTTGGTAGGATGAGAGGAAGGGAAGAGAGTATGTAAGTGAGATGTCATTATTTTTTATGGTAAGAAGTTCATTGATAGTGCCTAAAATTGAAAAAATCAAGAAATATAAGAATGAGAACAATCCATAAATATTAGGATTCTTAAAAATAGAAGCAACAACTCTAAGAATTGAAGGCGGTTGCCTCTAAAGAACAAAAATTAATGAAAAGCAAGGGAGGGGAAGGGATTACTGATTTTCATCCTGAATCTTTTAATTCCCTGACTTCTTAAATTCTGTATCCTGAAAATAATCAGTTTCATGTTAATTATACCTTCAGATGGCCAGCTGAAATTAAAATTTTCAGAAAGAGTCAAATGTGCCATAGCTGTAATACTCCAGACAATACAAACTAAAAACTCCCTAAAAACTTAATTACGCTAACATTGTAATTATAATTATAGACCAAATTTTGAATTTGTTTAGCTTCCTAGAGCACCAGGGTGGCCTGATAAATGGTAAACTTGGCTTTCATTCTGCTCCTTATTGACTTATCCTTTGGAGAGTATATGACATGTAAATTAAATCTCTCTGGGGCATTATTTTTTTTTCTTGTCAACCACTGTGATTTTGGCTTTAAATATGGGAACATCAGCTACTTGATCATATGGTTGTGGGCTTGAGGTTCAGCTACTAGAAACAAATAGCTGAGAGAGAAAGAGCTAAGGACAGGACAAAGTTATTCGAGTGTAAGAGTAATAGAGTTACACTTTCCACTTCCATTTTGCCGGTTAGCTCATATCGGCCCTGAGATACATGGTCACTTGCTCCTTCTGTACCTCCCATTTATAAGATATTTTTAGGAAAAAAGTAATGAAGGGAATAAGAGCTTAGCAGTTGAGATCAATTTGATAGAAAAAGAGCAAGAAGGTAGGTCTCATTGTTAAAATTTTCAATTTTCTAAGAGTGGCCTCTTTTGCCCCCAATTCTTTATACATTGGCAGATAATTACTTGGTCCCATTTTTTGTTGTATTGTTGTTCGGGATTTTTTTACTGGTGTCTAGTAATGCATATAGACCTGCTGTGTGCTTCTAGTTCTCCATGAGTCTTGCTTCCAAAGAAACTGAGTTCACATATATATGGTGCCTTCTATGAAAATTGTTTAATTAAAGCAGCCATCAATGCCATCACAGCATTGGAGGTTCTCTCAGCCTCTCCACAGAAGAAGCTGCAATAATACTTCCTTTCATTGATTACTCTGAACCACTCTATAAGTTGTGTTTATATAATATTTGCAAACAAAAACTAACATTTCAGAATGATATAATAACTGCTTTATTCTCTATAAGATGCCAAGAGGTTTAGCATAAGTTTTCCCAGATTTGTGGAATAAATTAGCATGAGCCATGTGAGCAAGGCTCCAGGCAAAGAACCCTGCTTCAATTATTTAAACTTTCCTTAATATTATTTTTTTATAAAGAACTCAGGTTCTACTATATATTTTTCTAGATTTTTAATATCGCTTCTTGAACATTTTATTAAACTGTAATGTGCATACAGAAAAAAGCGCATCTCTTGCGAGAACTGACCACTCCAGCGCCAGATAAAGACACAGAATATGTCCAGTACTTCTTTTGTACCAATTCTTAATAACTGTATCCCAAGGGTAACCACTACACTGCCTTCTAAAAATTCCTCCTCCTTTTTTTTTCTTGGTACTTTATAGAAATGGATTCACAGTATGTATTCTTTTGTGTCTTGTTTCTCTCACTGGCCATTATTCATGTAAAGTTCATCCATACTGTTGAGAATAGTTATAGCATACTCTTACCGTGTACTATTCCATTCTGTTAATATTAACAACATATATGTATTCTACTTTTGATAAGTATTTGAGTATTTTCAGCTTTTATTTGTTAAGAATAATGTCGTTTTGAACATTATAGTACGTATCTCTTGTACTATATAAGCACCTAGAAACATATCTGTTGAGTATGTACATAGAAGTCTGTGGCTGTATCATAGGGTAATGTATGCATTCCTACCAAACGGTTTTCCAAAGTACTTGCGTTGATTTTTAACTTTTTGTTCAGCTTGCATTTATTCGATGATATTCTCAGGAAAAGGAATATTATTAGATCTCTGCTTTCTTCATTCTAGGTTTCATAA
>NW_006494614.1:20917024-20917783 GCF_000325575.1 Pteropus alecto | reverse complement strand
AAATAGAACATTTTGATTTATGAATTATAATAAAAAATTTTCTCTCAGGACACTGGAGTAAGCAAGTGGTCACTGGAGATATTTCCAGACTTAATACAGAGGAAGAAATTCACCAAAATCTATGTGGAAAGTCAGTTCAAGCGATCTCTCCAATAGGCATTTCAGAGGGAAGCTTTTCCAACAGTCCTCAGTCAGCAAAGGAATGTAAGGGATGCTAAGACCAAGAGCCAGGCAATCTGAGATGATATCTCAACTCTCCCAACCTTGTATAAACCTCTTAATTTATCTGAGACTTTATTTTCTCATGTACAAAATAAAATCTTAATCTACACTCTGATTGTGAGGATTTCAAGGAAATATTTCATATATGTCAGATATAATTATATAAAGTAGACAGAGCTTATGTTTTACATCAAGGAGCTATAAACATATTCTTAGACTCTGACATTAAATCCTTAAGTGCTTTCCGGCTATATTCCTAGAGAGTACATTTTTCTCTATCTTGTGTAGCCCTGCTTTTTGTTATCATTGTCTTCATTTTTAGCCTTAAAAGTGTTGCATAGTTCAACCTGATGGAGTTTCATTAAGTCATTAACATACCCTGGCGGTCATTAGTTCACCAGCTAGTTTGCTAGTTAGTTTACTAGTTGCATTGTGAGTTTTCAGTAGTCCTTTGCCTCTATCTTATCGAATAGTGATTAAAGATGTGCAGTTGGATCTTGGAATGTATGTTCGTGCTCAGGTAATTTATCTTGGATA
>NW_006494614.1:20907250-20917010 GCF_000325575.1 Pteropus alecto | reverse complement strand
CCTAACCAATTCAAAAATTGCATTATGTTACACATATTGGTACTTTTGTTCTTTGGTATGAAATGTTTTGAAAAGTAATTCTACTGATGTGGTAGAATATGTTTAATAGCCAGCTGAAAATGCCAAGATGGTCATCACCCTTTGGGCATTTATCAGGGCTGAGTATGACGAGGAAAAAATTCTTGGTGTGCATTAACTTAATAATCTCCCTGTGTTTCATTCTACCTTCTTCTCTTTTATTTTTCTTTATGTACCCATGTATGCCACATGCAGTGCGTTTGGCGTAGTTATGCAGCTGATGAGAAATCTGTTTCCATTGCAACCTGGAAGCCACACTTGAAGGCCTTGCACACCTGCAGCCCTACCAAGTAGGTATCAGTGTGACAGCTGGTGCAGTACTCAAGTCTCTTCAAGTTTGTAAAACAAACCAGATACACACACACACAGACACACAAACACACACACACACAGAGTCAATTTTTGGCTTTATTCTCTGCTGCTCTTGAAGGGACTCAACCTATTTAGTAGCAGCAACTCGGGCACAAAACTAAATGGACTCAGTATCATTCCTCACCATTTGCAGATAGGGCTTAAAGATTAAAGGAATCTGAACTTTTATAGAGATTTATTTCTACTATTTTATAATATCTCATTTTCTAATATCTCATTTTATAAAGCCCTCCAGAAGTCTAAAGGTAAGCACCATAGTTCTTGAAAAACATGACTGTTTAAACTCCATCCATCGCCTGACCTCAAGCAGGGAATGCTTTGAGAACTATATATCTTTGCACATTTCAGTCCCTCAGTCATTTTTCATCTGGATCCCCTTACAGAATGGTCCTCGAGCTTTCACTTGCATAGCAAACTAATATCAGTAGCAAATAATAGTTGGAGTCCTAATCGGATTACAGTCTATAATGAGGTGATGGGACCAAACAGATTAAAATTTGGCATTAGCTTTCAAAATTTTAAAGTAATATTACTTGCATTCACAATTCGTTGGCCAAAGAAAATCACCTGGCCATGTTTAAACTTCAGGAGGATGAGAAAATGCAATCTTACCATGTGCCTGGAAAGAAAGGAGAACCAGGAAAATTATGAAGTTCTGATGGTTACTGAACTTCAATTTAAAAAAAAGAAAAAAATCCTTAGTCCTGGAATCCTGGACTCCAGTTCAACTAACAGAGTACATATTAAGTTATAACCACCACCTAATTAAAGAACTCTTCATTGAAATAACCAAAAGAAATCAAGGGAAAGGTTTTCTGTGAGTCACCCAGCTTGATAAAAATGGTCACTTCCTTGGGTTGTTCAATGTTATCAAATTGCTTATCCGACTTAATATTTTAGAACACCTGCTGTTTCCCTTCATAGCCCAACAAAATCTTAATCCTAGTGGCTATATGGGATTCAAGACACCTAACTACTGTGACTCAGTCAGAGAAACCTCTTTCTCACTGAAGTGGAAGAGAAATCAGCTGGGGAAACCTTTATGACATGTTTCCAGGAATTGAAGTCTCAAAGGAGGTTTGTGATGCAGCAGAATGCACACCGTTGGGGCAGCAGATCCATCATTAACTGACAGCATCTGCTATATTGCTTTCCTATCCTGCCATGAGTTTCAGCTTTCCCATCCACAAAGTGAAAGACAAGAGCTGGCGATATAACTTCTAAGCTCTAACGGGACATGTCTCCTAAAAGCAAGCGTCAAAACTCTGTCAGCCACTGTGACAGAAATAGTCATAAAACACCAGGATTATAAAAGGGATGGAACCTTAGCAAGGAAGGAAGGGTGGACATTGTTGAGTGAATGTGTGAATGAGAATTGTCTTTTCATTTAGATTTTAAAATTTAGTTAAATTCCCTTTATTGAGTATTGGACACTTTCAAAGTCGTAGTATGAAAAAAAAAGGAATATAACCCCTGTGCCATCTATTCCTTGGGGGTATGAATGAAAAATGGGAATTATATAGAAATTGTATTTCTGTCTTCATGAAGATTGCCAGATAAATGTGTAAGAAGAAGGCTAGCAGTAAAACCAAAAGAAGGTTCTCAAGTCACAAAAGAGAGTGGTCTGTCACCATATGTGATTATTTGGCTTCCCGCTTCCTGAGTTTTTGAATTAAAAGTCATTCTGAAGCCTGGAGAAATTATTTA
Source organism: Pteropus alecto (assembly GCF_000325575.1). Taxonomy (NCBI): domain Eukaryota; kingdom Metazoa; phylum Chordata; class Mammalia; order Chiroptera; family Pteropodidae; genus Pteropus; species Pteropus alecto. Next base: position 20,914,853 of record NW_006494614.1, on the reverse strand, counting down.
ATAATGATTCAGATCCTTCCAGTGCATAAACTTCTATTTTACTCACATGGTTTCTCTCTTTTCCTTTGATATTTCCCTATTTTAAATGGGGTGGGAGTGGAGGAGAATTTATGCAAACACCTACATTCACCCTGTTCCACTGTGGCTATCAAGCATCTCCCTCATTCTCCTTTCCCTGCATCCCTCACCAACTAACCCCTGAGTCTCAGGCCCATGTACTGAATAACAGGTATTTGTTCAGAATGACACAGCAGTCACTGGCAAAGTTCATGGAAACCTGAGTGTCCTAACATCTCTCCCACCAGCCATACTTCATTGTTCTAAATCATAATGGTTCTTAATCTTTGTTGTTATTGTTGTTGTTGTTGTTGTTGTTGTTTGTTAAACCAGCGAGAATGTGATGATAATTATGGACTCTTTCTTAAGTAAAATATTCACTGCATAAAAAATTAAATCTTTGCCTAAAATTTTAATGTATTCACAAACTTGCTGAAACCAAGTTCGGAACCTTTGTTTTAGAAAGCAAGCCTTATGCTCGCTTCAGCAGTACATATACTAAAAAGGCAAACCTGCTTTAATTAAGTGTGTAGGAAAATAATTTACAGTGACTTAGAGAGATATTTTTACATTTATAACTAACTGCTTTATGAGCACAAAGTGATATAGGAAGAAACAAACTTAAACTTCTTTTTATTTCCCTATAACAGGGTTTAAAAACTTTTGAGGGGAAATATCATTCAGTCGGTCATTTATTCATTCAACAATTATTCATTGAGCACCTATTATGTGCAAGGCACTGTTCCAGGCAATAAGAATGCAGCAGTGGAAGAGAAAAAACAAATAGTTTAGAACCTCAGGACACAGGGAGTATATATTCAAGGGATGCTGGGAAGAGACAATAAAAATAAGTAAAATATATAATAGGCTAGATGGTGATAAATGCTAAGAAAAAAAAAGTAGCAAAGGAATTTAAGGAGTGTTCAAGGCTGCAGTTTTAAATAGGTGGTCAGCAAAAAGAATATGTTGTCAATAGCATTGACATCACCATCACTATCATCATCATCATCATCATCATCATCATCATCATCATCGTTATCATTAAAAAACACCAGCCCACACTTTTGTTCCCCACAGTTTTAGAGATACAATGGGATGCTTTGATCCACAACCTCATCCCAGGGAATAGGATGGAAGAGAGATGTGAGAACTGTGTAAGGGAGAGAGGGGCAGTGTGAGCAAGCATACCATATCCACTCAAACCTGCCAGGGGCACAGCCAGCAGTTTCTTACTCTCTCCTCTCTGGTTTGTCTCAAATTTCTTTTGAGGTCTCCATAGTTGCTATTTTAAAATTTTGTTTTAATAACAGAAGGATTTATAGAGGAAACATATTTCTCTTGATTTTCTTCTCAAAGGGAATGAAGGCTATGCAAAGAGTGAAAAGCACGTAAATGTGTCATGTTAGGGAATGAATCCAATATTTTATGAAGCTATAGCGAATCATCAAGCTCCAAGGATGCCTAGTGGTACCTTGAGAAGTCAGAATTTTGATGTTATCTAACCCAATACCTTCAATTTATTCATAAGAAAATCAAAACTCACAAGAAAGCAAAGTGTCTACCCAAAGACACACAGCTCATTTGCACCATGTTGCACAGACCTGAATTTGGTAACATAGGTTATTAAAAATGCCACCCAACACTAAATTGGAAGAGTCCTTATAGGCTTTCTATGCACCTAATATGATCCAAGAGAATTCATCCTTTATACAATAGGAAAACAAAGTCTGCCTCAAGAAGTAACTGAAGTACAAGTTGCACATTAATGAATCCAGATTAAAAAAACCCAAAAGTCTGTCCAAAATATGGGGACTGCAGATACAGGGTAACCGGCACCGTTCTAAGAGTGTTTGCTAATGCTGGTTAGCATTATGGATAACTTAAGCTAATGAAGAGTTTATAATTTTCAGTTACATGTGGGCAGCATTGGTTTTTGCTACACAGACGTTATGCTATCTCAGGTCTGTGCCACAAAGAATATATGTTAAAAAGTTGGGTACATTTATTATAAAGAATATTGCCTCCATGCATCTTGCTTGAAAAGAATTACTTAAGGTACTTGAGTCCCCAGTCTCCAATTTAGCTGTTATCAAGTACTATAAATGTATTCACCGGTTTATCATCATTTCTCTTCTGTCTGCACGCACCTGAAGGAAAGAACAAGGGGAAACATCAAGCAGGTTTGTAATCTCTTCTGCTACATATTTGTTTATATATCTGTACCTAACAGATGTTTTAAATGTGTCTCATGTGAGTAAAATCGATCAACAAATACAAGATGATTAAAAGTGACCTTTCACAAGATTGCCTGCAGAAGTTGCTGTTTTATTGATTTTTTTCCCCCGCTTTGGGAACACAAGTGTCTTTACCTAACTCACTCACTGCTTTTTACAATCTGCAGGGCATGGAATATTGGGGAGGTGGGGAGAGATAATAATTATAGCCTTTGGTTAGTCCTTGCTACAATTTTTCCAGACAAAAGTCTCACCCAAGTATTCAAATCCCAAGAAGCCGTATAAGATGGACTCCCTTCATCAGGATCCTTCTTTTAGACTGAGATATTAGGGTATTTGTTGGTTTGGCAAACGAAACACTATATAGGAGGTGAGAACAGTCTCTGTAACATCTCAAGCTCATTGAACATTGAGGTTTAGTCAGGTGATCTGATTCAAAAGAAGAGTCTCCCCACCCCCATCCTTCAGGAAAAAGATAATCCTCCCAGAAATGTTACCAAATAATTTATGGTCATTCTTTCATGTTTTAGAAGGGATTGCTTTATCAGATTAAACAGCAGAGAGACCTAGACAGAATAGGAAGTGAAAGACATCATTTTGATCTGTATTAGTACCAGTAAGTACCCCGGAGTCTGGGTTTGGGAGCAAAGCCCTGACAGACAGAGCCTGGTGATGGTGTGATTAATAGCGGAAGCAGAACCAGCAGGAGAATTCCAGGTGCCCACAAGAAAAGAAGGGATATAAGTCTTTTCCCTATTATTGCCATTTGCTTGAGTAATGAGGCAACAGAGGCATCCCCTGCCCTGTTAGCCTCCAGGTGGGGGCCAATGTGGGTCCCAGGATCGTTCTTTTAGCTTTGTTACACTAATGGCATTAATCATAATATATTTATATAATACTGAAACTAGTTTTTAAAGTTCACTTGGGGTGATGAGGCTCTGGGTCAATCATTTCTGCTTTATATTAACACTTTAAAAGATTCACAAACCAAAACATAAATGTATTCATTTATGATGGGCAATGGATGTGGTAGGATGCTCAACATCAAGCACCCCTTTGGGGTGAGTAAGCGTACACACGGGGGCCATTAAAGACCCTTCTCTTATCTGGTACACAGAGCAAATCCTGCCATCCTTCTGTTGTAACAACTTTACTTGAAAAAGTTACACTAAATAAATCATAGCTATTACAAGCCGTTTTAGTGTCTTTGGTGATATTTGAAAAGTTTTCCTTGTCTCAGGAGTTATCCATTTACAAATTATCTCCAAGAACGATCTTCTCTAAATTCTAAGGTCAGAGACCATCTTTGGCACAAACCTCGTAGCTACCTGAGAGTAAGGCCACCTGTCTTGGTTTCATCCTCCAAAACAGAGCTGTTGACACCTAAAAGGGACGTTTGTAAATCATGTGGAGGAGCTTGCTAAAGTGTAACTTCACAGCAGCCCTGAGTGAGGAGGGGTCACCTTGAGCTGACAGGGATATGACATTTTTTTCCCAATGTTAGCAAGGCAGAAAACAATAACAAGATTAAAGTGGAACTCTTGAGCATCAGCTCCTCGGTCCAAAAACGAACCTCCTAGTCAGGTGTCAAGATCAAAAAGGCTGGCAGCCAATTTTTTAAATTTTATAATGCTCACATATACCTGAAACATTAAAATTTATTTTGCATGCTGTGGCTGAGGCTGTCAAAGATAACTTACCTGTAGGTCTGAATATATACGGAACAACAGAGCTAAGTTACTGACTTAGAGAATCACACTCAGAGATTCTTGCTTCTCTGTGGCCATTGGACATTTGGCAAAAACCACCTTGAAACACGTACGTGTATCACTATTTAGCATGCATACCTTACTTAATGCTTCATACTTCATACACTTAGGTCTTCTGTCCCCCAAATATGTATCACATCACCCAATGTAAAGCTCTGACAGAGAATATGCTCACTAAATAATTCTTGAACAGTGTAATAAAATGTTTCTGATCTCGAGTAGTTTATGTAGAGATAAAATGACAAAAGTGGGAAAGAGGAGAAATATGAGATAAAATGGAAAATGAAAAACATTTCAATAGTCTAAAGAAAATAATATGAAGCTCCCATTTCAATATTACCTTAGCTTTCACCTTATTGTGTTGCATAGGCAATGAAATTTATAATATTGTTTAATTAATGCCGAGAGACTATTGTAATAATAATAGCAACAGTACCATCTGAGGATATAACGAATTTGCCTTTACTCAACCAAAATATGCACAAAGGAAAGTGCATTTATAATGAGAATTCTCCCTTAGCAGAGAGCAGATTTGGGTCCAGAATATTGTTGATTAATGTTTGACCCAATTTTAAACAGACAGATTAATACCTCCTACGTGCAGAGCCATTTACTGTTTGGGGCCATTGGGTTATTGGCAGTGATTCCTATAAGCAAAATAGATAAATGTCAGCCAACTCTCCTGGTATCTCAGAGCCGGGAATTTCCTAAATCCTTCCTCCTGGTTTTTCATCGTGTCAAGAACTGGGTGTAACCCAAGTTAGATGAGTTCAATACAGCAGCCAATCAATCCTCTTCTCCTGGTGCCTGGCGCTCGCTCCCTCTGAATGAGAGGGCCACAATTGTAGACTGGGCCATACATACAAAGAGAGGGTTTTTTTCCTCTCTGCAGAATGGATCGAGGCATCACATCCTTAGTTAACTAGGTTCCCTGCTCTGAAATCTTCTTGTTAAAGAGATTTTTGTCTATCTGCATTGAGGTTAAGGTATGTTTAAACAAAATTTATCTACGGCATCTTAGGCCACTAAGGAAGACATCCAGTTTGGAGATGGCATTGCATTATTTGTGACAGATCAAAAAGGTTTTTAAAAATACAAACCATCAGTCTCAAGAAGAGCTCAACTGAACAATGGTGAAAATAATATTTCTTTGACTCTCTTGGTAGAGGGTCAGGTACAAATTATTATTAGTCTCAACTGAGCCTGTTCTGTTCTTCCTCTACTGAGACCATAAATACAACTTCTTTAGCATCATTTAATTTTTCATTTGTTTTCCTCTGTCTTCCCACTAAAACAGTTCTAATCTCATATGTGGTGGTAAATGTAGTTATTAATTTGTTCTAATTAATCATCCATTAGTAATTTTTCCAGCTCACTTTTAAACTGGACAGTTTTTCTTTGCTATGGTATAAATTGTCATTTTCAGAGAAAAAAAAAAATTTGACTTGTAAACCCATCGAACCGGATTAAGCCAGTATTCTCACCTTGAGGTTTTATGACCTCTCCTCTTCCTCCTCAAGGAAGTCAAGCAGTTTGTGAGTTAGTCATCACACTGGTACGAGAAGGCTCTGTTAAATTTCTTTTCTGTCAAATTTCCTCTACCTGTTAAATTTTTATTGCTACAAGAATAGATCATACCCTCAAAGGTTTAGGGCTTATCTATAAAGTTCACTGCCTCTGCTTACCCTGTCTCCTATTCAACTATTATTGGTTAACTGCTTCGCAGTTGAGCTGCCTCAATTGCAGTTTATAAGGCATTGATAGAACCGTCAGACGTCTTAGTAGCTATCTAAAGTTGCTTTAACAGGTACTTGTGAGACTGTTATAAAGATGCATGTCTTAAAAGTTAAAGCATAAATGATATTCTTTTATTACATTACAATCTCGTGTTGTGGTGTGCTGTGTGCTTTGTCCAGATTGCTCCTACGTGGTTGATTTTCTTAGGTTCTGAGGAGATGTGTAGTTTTGGGAGAGGGAACTCTAGAACACTGTATTCTTATATTTCTTCTGCATTTATTTCCATTATTCAAATTTCCTTTCTTCTGTGTGTAACGAATGATCTGCATGTCTTATTAAACTAAACTCAGTAAGACTAGACTTTAATTTTTTTAGCATAGTCACCTTGTGTCCTTATTGACAAAATGTTAGATTGTTTCAAAATTAATTTTTTCAAAATAGTCTCTCCTGTTCACATTTGTGGATAGAGGGGAAGGATTTAGTCTTTTAAAAACACATCATAAGACTTAAAATAAAATTTTTTTAACAAACTAGCAACCTAGAATCTTTTCTTCTGTAATTTTGAACACGTATATATAACTGGCAATTGGTTACCTATATTAACTATAACTGCAGGTGTTTCATACAAATCGAGAACTTATTTTTTATTTCAAAGCAATTAATGTTGTCAACTTCATTGATTCCTATAATATTTATTTTTTTAAGTTCTGAAATATTTTGTTCCATATTAATACTATGTTGCATTGCTATTAATTACAAGCGTTGCTATAGTCTAAAATATTTATATTCTCATTTTTATATGAATCATATGCTAACACATAAACTATCATCATGTGTAATGCCTATTTCAAATCTAATTATGAGCACTAGATATATTTCGAGCAGCACAATTAAACTACACAGTTAGTACTTACTGTTTAAATAGTCTGTATACTTATATCTGGGGAAAAAAAATATAGCAAAATGACTTTGTTTTTCAAAATGGAAAATAAATTCCCTCAGCATTTTTCTGGTGGTGAAATTCTTAGTAATGTGCTGCTCTATTTCCCTCACTCCTAGTAAGTTCTGTAGTAATAAACAGAAGCTCTTCAGAACGTACACCTTACGGAAGCAGAGGTACCCAGCATCCCAGCTATTGACATGAGATTTGAGAATGCCAACTAACCTCAGGTGCATGACCAGGTTACACGCCACCCCACTTGAGCCCTGTTCAGAGACTCACTCTTCCTAGGGACTTCTTGAATGAGGTTTTCAACCCGCTTGTAGTATTCCTTGTTGCTTGTTGCCTGCTTTGATACTCTCTACTCGAGAAACACAGTTGTCTTAATGGCAGGGTCCCGCTCAGTACTGTCAGTCAGCCCCTTGGCGCCTCCTTGTGGTGGGACAACTGCTGAGCTGCTGCACGCACTGGATTGTTATGGCTCAGTTGCCATATTGTGCCTGAGGCGAGAATTTGTAGAATGCTTATCCTATGAAGGGCTAAAACCCCTAATTAAGTATAACAATAACTACAGCATTCTAAGTCCAAGAGGATTAATGTGGGGTTACAGTGATGCCACACAATTCCCTGGCAGGGAACAACCAGTAGTAGACTGCATGCTGAGCTATTTGGGTAACTCGTACATCTGGTTCCTAGAGAGGGAAGAAGTCCCTTGCAGAGCAGTTGTGCAGGCTCCCCCTGAGCAGAGTCCTCAGCTGGGAATGTGAGACTGCATACTAAGAAAGATGCTGCAATTGATGGCCACAGTGACCTTTTGGTTACTGTCTCCCAAGAGAGAGCTCCTTCTTGGTCTCCTGGGGAAAATC
>NW_006494614.1:20876641-20907239 GCF_000325575.1 Pteropus alecto | reverse complement strand
GGCATTCTTTCTAAAAACGCTGTTAGGATAAATCTTCCTCAAAAATCATGTTTATAAATGTCTCTCACACACAAGCGTGCACACACACATAGGAAAATAATGAAAACTTCAATGGGCTAGTGAAGAATCTATATTTTTTAATCAATTTGTGTTTCCAGTAACAGCCACCTAATCAGTTTAATGGCCACCTAATCAAGATGCTCTGTTGATTTCCAAAGGGACATGGAGTAGAAAAACTAATAAAAATGATCTTTTTGTAAGAAGACACAAGAACACATCTTCGCCTTGGAAAAGAAAATTTTGCCTAGTTAAAAAGTTCTGGATTAGGATCTTAATTTTAACTTTCCTACAATTATGTCAATAAAGAAACTGAAAATATTACATGCTTTTTGTAATTTAGTATGTGATATGTTGAGTTCACTTTAGAATAGTTCTTGAGAATTTGTTTAATATTAGACATTGACAAATATTCAGATAGTTAAGAAGGACAAAAAAGGAAATGGTACCTAGAACTCATTTATATCAACTTTACATGCTTTATATGATGCTGATTCAGAGAATAATATTATTTTCACTTTCTATTAATTCTTAAAAATAATATCGAAATATTTCAAATGGGCCATTTTTTAAAATACTTTCACAGGAGCAATTGTCTTTAAAGATTTTTGTTATTGTAAATAAGACATGGTAGATTTGATGTTGATACTCATTTTAGATTTTTTTTTTTTACTCTTTTAAAAAGGAAAAACTAAATTTCATATTAAATGATTTTATGATGTCTTTATCAGTTTCCTGTTCTTTTAGTTGGCATGGGAAAGAGATACATGTTAAAAGTTTGGGGAAATAATTTGACGTTAACTAAACCCAACCTTGTGTAGTAATTGACATGTTAGTGCCAGAAAAGGTAATCGATTAGATAAAGAACAGTGAAAACACTTGTAATGATAGCTATGTCAACTTAAGCCATTCATTAATTTAAATAAAGGCGTAGAGGTGAGCATATGTTCCTGAACCAGATCATCATAAATTTCAATGATAGAACAGATGTGATGAAACTGAAAAGAGATTTGAAATTTTTACTACTTAAAAAAAAAGTTTACAACCATGCCACCCTGAACGTGCCTGATCTCGTCTGACATCGGAAGCTAAGCAGGGTTGGGCCTGGTTAGTACTTGGATGGGAGACCACCTAGGAAGACCAGATGCTGTAGGCATTTAAAAAAATTTTAAAAAGCTTGAGAAGAATAGACACTTTAGTCACTATTCCTTGGAGAATTGGTTCAAATAATTTGAAGGCTTTTTTTAAGATGGGTAACTTAGCCTGAAAATAAAAAAAATGCAGTTTTATGATGTTATTGTTGCTTTTGTTTAATGTAATCCACCATTTAATCACACGAGTCAAGTACAGAAAAACTCTATGACTGAAGGGATTTTTTAAAAGAATTCTTAAACCCACCTGACCCTATCGCAAAACTGCCCAGCCTGTTCTTTGCATGTGCCTTCAGCTACTCATGCTGGATTTAGCTGTGTCTGCATTTCAGAGGAGAGCTGTCAGTTGCATGGTCAATGTGTTTATTGTTACCAGGGTTTTCTGATCACCATAGTTCATTATTTGATTTGCTTTCACGTAACACAGACATAAAGCGTGGTGTCTTTTTAGAATATCATTTGTTAAGCAACTTGGCATGGAAAAATAAATGTTACTGTTTCTTATTAGCTCCAAAATACATATCCACTAAACACATTTGCTGTTGGCATGCTGCAGTTGGGGACAGTGGACACGGCGGTAAGTGGAAAGACAAGGCCTCCACTTTGTCTCAGATAATCCGTCTCCATGAGAACACTGCCTTCATGCCCACAAAGGCTGCAGCATGACTGCAGGTCTCAGCCTCACATTAGCTGTTCCACATGACTCCCCTCAAACCATCGCCCTTCATTTCTTCGGGCCCTGAAAAATCCTGGGCCTCTCACTCAATAATAAATGGTGCTATTTTCTAATGAGTAACACAGTAATTTGTAAACAAAATGAGAACACAAACAAAATAAGTGCATAAAGCTTCATATAGTTCATTTGATTCCCACAAAAATCCCTTAGCTATATTGTTATTTTTGTCTCTGCGTGAGAGATATGGACTCCAAAACCCAAATCTGTTAGACTCTAACCCGCCCTTCCCACCACATCATACCACATCTCTTGATTAAAAAGCATGGAGATGCACTTTGAAATTTGTGGATGTTATTAATGCTTCCTTTTTCAACCCACAATAGTTCAATCCTAGCTGGCATCTGAGGACTGAATGTCTGAACAAATATAATTTACCAGTAGCTGCCACAGCAAATCAATAACCTGTCTAATAACAGGAAATTGTGTTAGTGAACATAACGTTTCATTCCGTTGATCAGTCATCACATTCATTACATGTTGGAATTGTTCTAACCTTGTGTGGTTTTATCTCTTAAGAATGAATGAAGGCATAAAAGAAATGTAGTGTTAAGTGTTGTATGTTTAATATTATGTATGCAGTGCTATCAACTGCTGTGAGATTGCATGAATTTATGGATATCATAATCTTGCCTGGACTATAAAATGCATGCAGAATGTAGTAATGTATGTATATGTAACCGTCTCCCTGTTTTCCTATAGAAATGTTTAGAAATTACAAAAAGATATCCTTCCCCTCCCCCCCCCAAAAAAAACATTTTAAATCTCAAAAGTTGAGGTTAAAGCTAAAATCTATTTTGAAAGTGAGTATCAAATCAGTTCTTGGTTATTTCCAGTGTAATTGTATTCATACTACTGTACTTTATCTCAGTCCTTCTATGATGAATCCAGGAAAGGTGTGTATACCTGTAGTATGAGATTGACTTCAAATGAATGCAGAGAGATTAAACAAAGCTCAAATTTTCAACGAGGGGAAAATATATTTATGTGCTCCTATTTGCTGAAAACATTTTACTTATTGAAATATATGACCATATACCATTTCGTCAAATTATTTACCCAGGTGGAATGGAAGAAATTGTTTGAAATGGAATAATTGTGCCTCTGTTGTCCACAGTCAGAAGCTAAGTTTTAAGGAGCGAGTGCGCATGGCTAGCCCGAGAGGCCAGAGCATTAAGAGCAGACAAGCCTCGGTAGGCGACAGGAGGTCCCCAAGCACCGACATCACTGCCGAGGGCAGCCCTACCAAAGTGCAGAAGAGCTGGAGCTTCAACGACCGAACCCGTTTCCGGCCCTCGCTGCGCCTCAAAAGTTCTCAGCCAAAACCAGTGATAGACGGTAAGCCGTTTTTCCGTAGCCATTTTTAATTTGATAGGCTATAGTGAGTGAGATTACGAAGTAATTAATTCTCCATGGTACCACTTAAAGATAGAAGGAAACAACCCCAGAGAAAGAATTGTTCGTTTTATTGGAAATTTATTCCTTGCCTTGGGCAAATGTACAAAACATACATTTCCTTTTGGAAGCAACTTTGGCAGCTAAATCTAAATTTCAAAGTAATAAAACAAAATGTTACTAATCCTTCACTAGTATCTACAACACATCATTATTTCTCAGACAAGTTCTATATCAAGATCAACGTGACTGGCCTGATGTATAGGTTATATTTGACCAGCAGAGGCCCAGGGCCCAAAGACGAGCAAGTACTCTGAAAGTCTTGAAACACACTAAGAAGGGTGACAGCATCTTCCAGGACAATGATAAAGGTGCTATTCCCCTTCAATCCACCACTAAATCAGAGACCACTGCTTATCTTCCTTAGAAAGATTCCCGTTGAAAGTTCTTATCTAATGATAAGTGGAATCCAAGTTCTTCTCCCAAGAGGAATTAACCTATTTTATTTATCATTCTCTGTGGCAGAAGTTTACTTGCCAACACATTTTATTGAGTGCCACATAACTTTCGTGCTTATAAAATAAAATATTTTCTTTTTCATTTATGATTAGCTTGGCTTTCCCTTTAAGTATGCCCCCTGGGATCTCTTCTACTGGGCAAAGAACCAAAATCCAATAGCATCTTCCATTGATGCATAAAAACTGCAAAGGCTATCAGTCCTTCTGTTCTTGTTCCCAGCATAACCTGTATTTTCCCAGGCCCTGAAAGCCTGAGGGATAAAACTAACAACCAGGGTCACAACCATAGTGCTCTCAGGCTCCCTGCTGTGACATCACTGGACCCTCAGCCCCAGGGTCCCTCCCAGTTCATTCAGAAATCCTTGGGGACATGTCCCACTCTCAAGCAAGCAATATGAATCCCCTCTTGCCACTTCTTCATTCTCTGCAACCCCACGGGCGCCATGCTCTCCAAGTAGATGCCTAGCGGCTGACCCAATGTGACCCCTCCTGGTGTGGCTTGCAGCTCCCATCTCGGCTGCAGGATGTGCTGATCCTGCCAGGCTTCTTGTCACCTGCCACTGTGCTAAGATAGGAAATGTCCCCTCCACCAGCATGGGACACTCCCCCATCAATCCCTGAGTGTCCTGAGTCCCTGGCAGCACAGATTTTCAGTGTCCTCTGGTTTCTACAATCTCCTCCCTCGGAATTGGCTGAAAGCCCATGAACAGCTGAGTCAAGAGTTACCAGTTACAGGGCTTTATGTTGCCCTCAAAATAGACTTTCTGGTTATAAACGAGTGCATCGTTTTGGGAAAGCAATTTGGCAACATATATCAAAAGCCTTTAAATATGTCTAAGCTTGGACACATCTCACCCACCAATTCCTTTTCTAGGATATAATCAATAAAATGAAATAATATCAGACATTAGAATGATGCTATAAACTTAAAATCATTGACATGAAAAGAAGATCACAAAAAGTAAATTATTCCATTTTTGGTGTGTGTGTGTATAAATTCATGTATTTATAAGAAAAGGTCTAGAAAGATTTACATTGCATGAACAGTAACCTCCAAGTGATGAAATCATAGTTATATTTTGTTTCTTCATTTTGTCCATCTGTATTTCCTGTTATTTCTACAAGGAGCATGTAAAGCTTTTGTAATAAGAAAGCAAAAGTGGATTTTCTACTAAAAACTCGGGCCTTCCTTTCACACACTGCCCTCTCCCCCTTCCCAACTCTGGGGGCCCTTGTTCTAACTAGTGGTCACCAAATCCCTCTCTCTTTAGGTCGATTTCCTCCCAAGTAGGAAAAGGAGCACCAGGTCTTCCTACTGGAGACCAGCCTTCATGAATGTAGACATGGATTGTCTAATGAAGTTTAACAGCTCTTATTAAAAATAAAGCTGCCGCATTAGGTTTAGGGCTGCCATAACAAAGTACTTAAACAACAGAAATTTATTTTTTCACAGTTCTGGAGGCTGGAAATCTGAGATCTCCTTGGCTTGTAGATGCCCACCTCCTCCCTGTGTCTTCCTTTTATCTTTCCTCTATGCATGTCTATGTCTAGGTTTCCTCTTCTTATAAGGACATCAGTCATACTGGATTAGGGACCATACAAATGACCTCATTTTAACCTAATTGTCTCTTTAAAGACCTTATCTCCAAATAGAATCATATTCTGAGGTACCGCGGATTAGGACTTCAACATATGAATTTTGGAGGGACACATTTCAGTCCATATCAGAGCTCCAGCCCACTCACATCACAGCATCCTTAGACAGGTTGGGGTATGCCCATATCATCAAGCCTAGCCCTGGGTTCACATTGTGCTAGAAACACATACGTTACCCACAATGGGTCCATATTCTTCCAAAGTAGGCTTCAAGCATTCGACTCTGTGCTGTGAGGTCCCTATGGTGGGCTGAACACATCTAAATATAAAATTCTTAGAATCTGGATTCTGAATATGAAAAATGAATTTTGCTTGTATATTTGGCCAGAGGGAAAGCATTCTTCAAAGACTCCTAGAGACAGCACTATCCATCACAGTATTTTCGGTTAACTCAAAGATGTCTCAGAGGTCAGACAGAAACAGAAGTCCTATTCTCTACCAGATCACAAACTGGAAAGGTCTCCTGCCATACATCATTCCATACAAGTGCAGTCCTGTTTCGTTAGTGAGGGATTGCTTTTCTCTGGTTGACGTCCGTCTCAATTGGTTCTGAGTTCTCCAAGTGACAGGAGGCCTGATTGCTCTTCTGTTGAAGTAGTTTTGTTGGCTGCCCACATGAAGAGATCATGCTTCGTTTGATCTAATAGTTCAGAATCTTTACGTCTGATTTAACTCAACTTTAGGTCTTGGAAAAATGGAAGTTCTCTTTTTACAGGAAAAAAATAATAAAGTAACTTTAATTGAAGTAAACTTCACTCATATATTTTTATTTATAGTCCCTTTCCAGGTTATAAATATTTCTAAAAATCCACTTACCATTCATAGAAAATAATATGTAACACTCCGGCCAGCTCCCAAATATTCCAGATCTATTTGCTTATTTATTTTAAGGGTTCTTTTCTTCTCCTTCTCTCTTTCCTTTACATATTTTAGACATTTCGTTGCCCATTAACAGCTCAGGGAGAGTGGAAGAATAGCAAAAAGAATAATGGAAATTCAGGTTGGCCTTTAAGTTAATAACCATTACATTTGGAAAATAATGGGCCTGTTATTGAAAGATACTATAATAGAAAAACAAAAGAAATTTAGGAAGAAGTAAACTATAAAGAACTGGTGCAGTGTTGCCATAGCGAATTTATTTTGACTGACATGATATGAATAGTATTTTTAGTTTTTAAATCCAATAATAAGAAATAAAAATGTTTCAGTAGTCAATCAATGATATTTAAGACTCTTCATGTAATTTTTTTTAATTAGGTAGGATATGCCTTTTTTAGATTCTACTGGTAAGTGAGATCATGCAGTTTTTTTTTTCCTGTGTCTGTCTTATTTCACTTAGCATAATGTCCTCCAGTTTCATCCATGCTGTTGCAAGTGGCAGGATGTCTTTCTTTTTTAAGATGAATAATGTTCCATTGTATAATTATACCATAACTTCATTTCACTGTGTATATGTATACCAAATCATCATGTAGTACATTTTAAATATATACAATTTTATTTTAAAAATAAAATAAAAAGAAATTAGGTAGTATAGAAAACATTTATTAGATCCTTCTCTATGGCAGACATTGTTCTAAATGCTCTACTATTATTTCAAGTAATTCTTCTAATACCCTTGTGAAGTAGGTTCATTATTATCCCTATTCTATGAGTGAGGAAACTGAGACTGAAGCTAAGTAACTTTCCCAAAGTCTAACACATATAAGTGAGGGAGCCACAGTACACACCTAGGAGTCTAATTTCACAGTCCTCCTTTAGGACATACTTTCAGATGTGCTCCCAAATGTCACATCAGTTTCCCTTTAAGCATCTTTCATTTCTTCTTTTTCTCTGCCATCCCTCCTCCCTCACCTGCATTCACTCTTCTATCTTCAATTGGTCAGATCCCCTTGCCATATAAATCATTTGACCTTGCCACTATCCCATCCTATCTTTCTCCCAACCCAGTGCCCAAATCTCTGAACTATATCACCTTCAAAGACTGCCAGAGCTAAAAGATTAGGCAAATTGGGGAAATGACCTTTAGATGGCCCTTCTCTGTTTTGATCAAATATCTGGGAAGAGGCTCAGAATAGCAGTCATGCTGGTCTGTGTTCGTTTACACAGGGAGAGAGGGAGGTAAATGATGAAATCATCTGAGGCCTGTTTCAAGATGGAAAAGGTAGTGTCAAGATATAAATGGCTGTCAACAGAGGACGAGCAAATGGAAAATAGTAGACGACAAGAAAAAGGAATACCTAGCAGCCAAAATCCACAAAAGTCCAACTAAGGTAGAGCTAGAAGAAAGTCCAGATTTCTGGTGACTAGTTTGCTACCCAGGAGGGCTATACTTGCTGGACCTTGCTGTACTTGGGAACACCTTTCAGAATTACACTCAATACAATAATCTTTATAGAGGAGGATAAGGAGGTAGCTTGAGATAGCTCCACCCTGTAATGCTCATACATTATATCTCCCACATACATGTATAACCTGCATGTTTTAACATGTTTAACATTTTTTCCACTTAAGGGGAACATATCGATTCTGCTGAGCAATCCTCAGGGCCCTTGCTAGCTGCTATGGGAGGTACATCCTCACTAGATGTCGATGAGAAAGAGTAGCCCGATCTGGGTACAGGAGATGTGAAGGATTCACCTGAGCAGAGGCTGGGTGAGCTGAAGATGCGGAATACCTTCTAAATCATGGGTGTCCCTTGAGGCCAGTTTGTTCAGGCACTGCTAATTAATCTCTTCTTTCTTCCATGTTCCTTTCTCCCCTCAGCCAGGTAGGGTGCATTCGGTTGCAGGGCACAAAAGAAGCAGATTCAAATACCTTAAACAAAATGAAATGTATAAAACCACATCAAAAGAAGGTCAGAGGTAGGACATCTCCCAGCAAGGACCGTCAGGATCCCGGCTTCACTCTTCTATGATTCTCAAGTCTTCTTTCAACTCTGCCAGTCTTTGTGCCTGCCTCCCCCTCAGGCGGGGAGCAGGATGGCTACAGCAGCCCCAAGCATCTTATCCAGACAC
The DNA here is from genome assembly GCF_000325575.1 of Pteropus alecto. Taxonomy (NCBI): domain Eukaryota; kingdom Metazoa; phylum Chordata; class Mammalia; order Chiroptera; family Pteropodidae; genus Pteropus; species Pteropus alecto. The sequence goes on along the minus strand of NW_006494614.1, from coordinate 20,898,712 downwards.
AACACTTTGAGAGGTAGAAAAGGGACCATCTTATGTTGGTATCTCCTCTTAAAGTGAAGAGGATTGTCTATTCATATCTTATTTTTGCAGAATTGGGCCTCATGCCTGAAATAGTCACTGGTAATAAGAATGGGCATTGGTGGTCACCAGTCAGGATCCAGCACCCAGATCTGGGGCCAAACTCCCTTTGAAGCACATAGGTCAAAGGGGGGTGACTGGATAGATTTGAGGACTTATGTTCAGAGATCGGATATTGGGAAGCAACCTCTGATCGTGTCTCATAGAGCCAAGAAATTTTTTCTACTTCGTGGTGAAAGTGAGGAGGAAGAATGCCCACACACCACCACCAAGAAAAAACGGGCCCAGTTGCCTCCCTCACCTCCTCACCAGCCCCAGCACGCCTCACTCCTCAAGCTGCTTGCCTTGGAGACTCCTTTTTTTTTTTTAGGCTAATGATAACTAACTTGGTCTCCCCTAAAAATAGTAAAAGAGTAGAAATGCACAGAGTTCCAAAACCCTCAACTACTTTTGAAGATATTAAGTACATCCCCTTCCTCCCTTCTTTAACCTCTGTCTTCTGGGTCCATCAATCTCCTAAAACTCTTGTTTGAGATTATCAATATTAAGTTGATGAGAATACTGACAAAAAGGAAGCATTTTAGTGCCGTGGTTTTGACAACTATCTTGACTAACAGATTCCTTTACCAACAATGGATGTTTTCTTCTAAGTAGTATAAATCGCATGCTATCGATATTTTATATTTGTCTAATTTATGCACATAGACCTTTCATCTTATACTAATCCACTTTTACACTTATTTTCTAATAGCATCTTCCTCTCTCATGTTTTTCTCAGTCTTCCCAGCAGACATTTTTGATGTTAGCACAAAAAAGGCCAAGCACTGCATTGCACTTAACATTTTTCCTGGTTTTCCGTTTTGATGGCCCAGCTTCAGCTAGACTTTGATTATAATTTTCCTCAATATGTGATGCTTCCTGGCACTTTTGGAAATTACGTGAAAATGACTCTGCATTGCGTTGACAGAAATAATTCTTGTTAAAACAGTATTTTAGTCTACGGCCCATGCTACCCTGAACAAGCCCGATTCCGTCTGATCTCGGAAGCTAAGCAGGGTCGGGCCTGGTTAGTACTTGGATGGGAGACCACCTAGGAAGACCAGGTGCTGTAGGTGTAAAAAATTTAAAAAATAAGAGATTGTAAGATGACCAAAAAAAAAAAAAAAAAAAACAGTATTCTATTAGGGCTTCGGCTTAATCTGTTTGTACACATCCCTGGCAGGGAAAATCCTGACTAAGGAGCATCCCACTCCTGTGAGCTGTACCAAAACCTGAGGATTTTCTTTCACAATGAAGCAAAAGGATTTACTGAGAATGACTGGACTCTAAACTCTGGAAATCAACACTCTGTAGCTCTCTCCATACCTGACTTAATAGTTAGCATAATTCTATGCAAAAGCCTACAGAGGATATTCAGTGGGATTCTGAAACACGCTTTCAGTTTTTCTTCACTAAAGAATTCGTGAAAACCATTACCTTGGAGGAATTTTCTGAATTTTGGTCCATAGGTTTCCTTTTCCTTTAGTCATACAGGTTCCTCATTCAGTCAATCAGTAATTTCTTCGTTCAAAGACATCCTAGTCCTCTCCTGTGTGTCTTATACTGTTCCTGTCCCTCTAAGATCTACTTCTGTGTCCCAAGGCTATTATTATTAGTATGGGAAGGGGGGTGTAGAGAAGGAACGTCTCAGTCTCTGGTCATAAAACTCTAAGCAACTAAGTATTTATTATATTTCTGGTAAGCGTTGCTTTTTCCAATACTTTTTGTGAAATGCCTGTTTCTGGTTTTTAATTACTTGGGAAATATATTTCCATTTTGATTGAATCTAAGTTTCTCCTGGATTTCTATTCTATTCCAAGTACTTTTTGTATTATAGAACAGTATTTCTGTCCAGATATTTCTAGCTTCTGCTCCAACATTTGCTATCACCCTAGAGTGATTAGAAAAAATATATTTTGTTCCTACTAGTGGGAGAAATAGTTCCCTGCTTAAGATATAAGCTGTACATGGATTCCATCTCCTCCCTTCCAGCAGAATCTGAGCTGCAAAGTGACCTCTAAGTACAACTTTAAGCCATACCTTTCTGGCTTCCACAGATCCAGAGTTTATTGAGAAATCCAGGGTTGTAAACTGGAGCTCTGAATTCTGTTTCAATAGCAGAGCGAAATGTGTGTGCCTATGTACACTGGTGCTCTAAAATGAATTAGAATGCTGTATTAGTTATCTATCGTTACATAACAATCTGCCCCAAACTTGACAGTTTAAAACACCAGATATAATCTCACAGTTTCTATGGTCAAGAATTCAGCAGCAGCTGGGCTGGATGATTCTGGCACAGAGTCTCTCATGGGGTTGCAGTCAAGCTCTCTCTGGGCACGAAGTCTTCTCAGGGCTCACCTGGGGGAGGATCCATTTCCAAGCTCACTGGAGCATTTGCTAGGTCTCATTTTCTTGCTACATCAGCCACGCCATAGGTTACCTGAATATCCTTATGACATGCAGATAACAAAGAGAGAGTATCCAAGACAGAAGCCGCGGTCTTTTATAGTCTAACCTCATAAGTGACATACCATCATATATGCTAGTGGGCACACAGACCAGGACTGGTACAAAGGGGTAAATACCAGGAGGGGCTGGCTACCCACAAGTGCTTTTAAATTGGGTATGTCTTTCAAGTGGCAGATTTTCACCACTCTCTACTGTCTTTCCAGGAACCCCAACCACCAACCTCCACCCCTTTCAAATGTTTCCTTTACCTGCCTGCCTCTAAAGGCATTTAGGTTTGTGACCTCTAGTTTGACTATTTCATGTCCAGTATTCTATGTATTATAATTTAAAAAAAAAAAAACAAAAACAAAACTCAACCTTAATCGCCTTAGAACTACACGATTATATTCCATTCTTAGTATGTGTTCTAACCTCTACCCCACTGCTCTCTTTTTGACAATGTGCAACCAGGCTTCAGCTGCTTCAGAAGGTTGAAGAGATGTTCTTGGTCACTTCAAAGGGCAGGACCAGACCCAGTGGTGTACTACCAATTTTTATCTCAACATCATGACAGCCTAGCAATTAGAGGCCCCACACCCAAGGAATGAAGTCCGTCATTGAAAATCTTCAAACCAAACATGGATGACCAACACTTGGGAATTTCTGGGCCTTTAACAAAATCAAGCTGACAACCCCTAAGAAATTTTCTTCCAAACCCAAGTTTCTGAAACTGCTGTCTCTTCCTTGGCCATTACCTCTATCTTCCCTGGCAATCCCAAACTGGATTGGGAGGAGAAGAGGGAGGGAAATATTGGCTGAGGAATGACAGGGACACATTTTCTGCCCTGACCCTAGTTTCATCTCTCTTTGACACAGAGAAAAGTGATTTCTATTGCTTCTTACCTCTCACTAGTCTCATTCTTCCTCTTCCCTTTTCACTGTCAGTTGTAGCCCTTAATTTCCTGAGAAGTGTGTCAAGTGTCGTTATCCTCTTATCATTATGAGGTATATGTGTCTGCTCCATAGTGGAGCATTCACAGAATTTGAATAAGTCTTCAACTGGTGGATTTCAATTCAAGTCAGCAAGTATTTGGGGGCTGCTACTCAGGGCTAGCATCTTCCTGGTCACCAAAGGGAGCAAAGTGAGTAGACACGATGACTGCCACTTCAAAGAACCTGCCATTTATCTGTAAGATTTACCACCCAGCCCCATTCTACTTACAATATTGATTGAAACAGGGGAAGGAGGAGGACAAAAGGCATCTTTTTCCTCTTCAGACTTCACACTTTTCAGAAATAACCTGTGAGGGTGAACTCTGAAATTCTCACGAAATAAGCACAAAGTTACCCATTACACAAATCACAGAATTTAGCCCGTATTTAAGAGAAGCACTTTGCAGCTGCACGGTGATTTTTTATTCGTAGATTTCAAATTATTTCCTTCAAAGGCATACTTAGTTGTCTGCTTCACAAAGAGAAACCAATATGACACAATTTTAAAATTGTATTTAATCGCTTTCATGGTGTGCTCTACTTGGTAAAGAAGAAGAAAAAAAAGAAAAAGGTTGGGGAAAGGCCAGGATCCTTTATCTGCAACGGATGGCTGACACAGGAAAAAGACACGTTACCCAGGCTTTGCTTTCTGCAGTATGAAACTCACTTACATTGTCCCAAATTCCTTTTATTTTCAATGTCTAATTTTTCCCAGCATTTCTTCTCTTGCCATCTTTTTCCTCTGTTGCCATGTACAATGCATAACAACAGTTCCTGGCCTCTGAGAATATAGGAACCTCAGAAGAATATTACCTAGGGAAAATTAATCTCTGTACCTCCAGTTACAAAGTTTCATTTGCACATGAAATCCTTAATTCCCAGTGGTGAGAAATTTGCATCTTTCACTAATCTAATGCAATAGCAACTGCTGTACCATATCATTCTGTTGGAGTCGGTGACTGTTCTTTCCCAAAATTGTTTTGAGCCTGTGTTCCCATGATTTTGTTTTGGTTGAAAAATGTCGTGTCCTCATATTTTCTTATATCTGTATCAGTTATCTGTTGCAGCAAAACTATCCTCTCCCCACCCCGATTTAGTGGCATTAACCATTTATCTAGCCCACAGTTCTGTTGGTGGGCAGTATTTCTGGTCTTGGCTGGACTCACTCACACATCCGATCACAGATGCTGGGTTGCCTGGGGGCTGATTGGCCTAAGAAGGGGCCAACTGGGCTGAATCATCTCTGCTCCACATGGTCTCTCAGTCTCCAGCAGCTTGGGCTGCTTCACATGGTGGTGGTGGGTTCCTAAATCAATAAAAGCAGAGCCTACAAGGCCTATTGAGGCTTAGGCTCAAACTCTCACAGAGTGATGTCCACTGCATCCTGTTGGTCAAAGTAAATCACAAGAACAAGCCAAATACAAGGAATGAGGAAAGAGGTTCCACCTCTTAAGGTGAGCTGTGAGTATTGCGGCCAATATTGCAATCTACCATCCCAGTCATTTGTATTTTATTCACTTTTATTCTTTGCAATAATATCCTATTGGTTCTATGTCTGATTTATTTTTTCCTTTTTTAAATTTCCTTCATATCTAGAGCCTAAGAAGGAAAGAGAAGGAAGACAGCATTGTTAGCACCTAATATATGTCAGGCATTGACTAGGCATTTTCTATTGGTTCATTCAATACCCGCACAGTCATTTTGCAGATAAGAAAATCTAGACCTAGAAAACATAAATAACTTGCCCATGTAGCTCAATCTAAATGCCAAAGCTGAGGTTTGAAATTGCATTTAGGTACATTCCTGAGCTCTTTATGTTCTACCATGCTGCTTAGTATGTTTTCTTGCACATAAGTCACATCACTAATAAATGAGTGAATGAAACTTGGTGTAAATCAGCTGTAAGTTTAGTGTTAATTATTTATCTTCTTTTTCAACTAATATGGCAAATCTGCTCAAGCCATGTCCCTTGTCATGATATATACACCAGAAATATTCTCTCCCTTTCTTTTCAAGTGTCGATTAAGGTAATGCACCAGTAATTCCCATTATTTTTTGAAAGCAACATTTATACGTTGCCATCTCTGGCCAGCCTAGCCTAAATGGTATCCAGGTTTACACATTGCCATTTTCTGACAGTATTACTGCTAGGCTAATAAGAATTGAAAGTTGGAAAAAAATTTATCATATCTATTTTGAATTTCCCAAAAGATTTGGTTAATGAATAATGCATATTTATAATTCCACAGTTTGTCAGGCATTGAAAACCATGACTGCTTTGATTGACATCAGATGTCTCTGAATATGATTCAAAGAAGACAGATCTCATATTTTTGGAGACAGGATTAAATAAGTATTTTTTAGTTACTTTGTCATTGATTCAAAATATTTCTCCTTGAGACTGTCTTAGTTTAGAATGGCAAGAGCAATCCATCGATCTCTTCTAATCTGACCTCATTCAATTATTTTGCTGTGAGAGAAGGGTGTCTAAGATGATGCTGTCAGGTGCAGACCACTGACTGCCCCAATTATCTGCATGTGATTGCCCTTTGTTTTGCTATAAATCACTTGGCTTGGCTAAGATTACCTGAACAATCATTCTAATAGAGGCAGTCCTGCTAGGCTGTGAATTTACCTTGCACTGATTACAAACTTAGATAATTTGCTAGTGGAACTACAAAAGTCTGCAAAAGTCAATTAGTGTGTGTATGAGGTTTTTTTTGTTTTTTTTTTTAAATGATTTCACAAAGCTGGGAGTTTTTTCTCTTTCTTTTCAATTGGAAAGACTCGATAACTTGAGTATGGTGAGTTCTCAAGAAATTTATAAAAAACTGAAGTAATTTGACACACTGGTGAGAAAACCAGTCCTGGGATAAAATGTTTCAAATCCTAGTTCCCCCACCAGGTTGAGTGAGATGAGGCAAGTGATTTAACCTCACTGTGGTTTCTATCTGTCTATCTTTAAAGAAGCAGGACTAATACCTACCTAATATGGTATCGTGTGAAATAATGAGATATAATGTATATCAAATCCTTGTACAATGCCCAGCACAGAATAGGTAATAAATTCAATGTATTGTTATTATTTATTAATTCACTAATGTTAATTTCTACATTAATTTTCATGAGTTAAAGTGCTAGGCTTTATTAATTTGCATGTGTTCATCTTCCCTCCTTCCAGTTCCTGATGGCAATTTCTATCTGTAGTAAATGGAAGTGAAAAGTTATTTGTTCAAACTTTATTCCTTCATTCCTTAGACTGAGTTTTAAGAGTCCTCTTGTTGAATAATTTATATAGTCACAAAAAGAATGATGTATCTTTATTATACCTCATGCTATTACTATTTATCAGAGATCATTGCCTTTATTAAAGATGACAATAGTTCATTTATTCTGGAAGAGAGGCATTGGTTTACTATATGACAGTGCAGCGTGAGGCACATAATAGTTACTTTAAAATATTTATTGTAAATGAATGATGAATAGAATGAACAAATAATTGGATTAATATTTAGTTATTTAGTCAATTCAGTAACATTGTTGATAAAAATTGCTTTAAGACTATAAAAAGCCCCCACGCAAATGAGAAGTATCATTGAAGCATAGAGTGCGATATTAGTAAAAGTCTTTATTGCTGAATAACTGAATGCTAAGGTTTCCAATAAAATGGGTATTTGAGTGATTTTTAAGGAGATAACAAAATTCCTGTATTGCTTTATAGTTGCAATAATTTTAAAAGAACACATAAAGTCATACTCCAGTGTTCTCATTTGAATAAAGATAATGAATATACTAACATGAAATTAAAAAGAAGAAAGAAAAAATTTTTACATTTTTTTTTCTTTTTACCTATGGGCAGTTACTAAGCCATTATTATGGTGTGATCAGCAATTTTAGCAGTGAAGACGATACTAATTATTTTCAAAAAATCTCTAGTACTTCATATCATCGCTCAAAACAAAATGACTCCTTTTAATTAAGTGTCAGGAACTATTCCATGAAATTTTGCCAGCATTTCTGCTAACCAGTAAGTAAGGTTAATTGACAATTCTTAATAAAGAATCTTAGAGAAATTTGTATCATAATTAACATAATTTAAGATGCTGATAAGACATGAATTACCTAGTCAATTACCTAGTGTACCTGGGATCTTTGATCTTGAGGAGAAAGTGCAGTAGTAGCTTACATGAGTAAGATCCCTCATTAGTGTGATTTAGTTTTTCTGAATGTTGCTAATTAACAAACCTGAGAACAAATAATAAAAATCAAGTTTTCCAAATCAAAGAGTGCTGGTTAGTGTATTTGGTAAACATGGTAGGTTACTGTTTTGATTGAATCTCCCAGTAACCAAGCTTCGTGCAGTTGGCAGGCACTGTGCATAGTATGCATAGCTACCCATCCGTTAGTCACTTAGTAGCTGACTCGGTTATCAGATGGACTATCATGCTATCACAATGTTTATGTTCAAGTAATGCTTATTTTCCTTAGTAATGACTACCCCTGACAAAATTCAAGAGTAGTGATGCTGCCAATTCAGATACACCAAAGACAAATCATAACGTATACGTACATGTGGAGAAAAACATACAGGGTTTGGTACTATCTGTGGTTTCAGGCATCCACTGGGGTCTTGGAACGTACTCCTCTTGGGTAAGGGGGAACCACTGTACTTGAAGACTCTTATGTGGGTTGAAGACCATGTGCATTGCTGGGTATGTGGTTTCAGGCATCCACTGGGGTCTTGGAACATACTCCTCTGGGAACCATTGTACTTGAAGACTCTTATGTGGGTCGAAGACCATGTGCATTGCTGGGTGCCACCTGATAAGGAAGCATGTGAAAATGGAGCAATAATTTTCCTCACATCTTCCAAAAATCTCTCAGTAAAATTTTCCACAAAGTCAGTTACAACAAGTAACCAATCAGTCCCATCGTGATTTTTCTTGGAGAAGCCCTCCTGAAAACCTCCATCCCCCTTTCAGTTGAGCTGACTGCCCTCCAAGTTTGCTGCATGGCCATTATCTTTTGAATTTCTTTTGATTTCCTTGCAGATTGAATTCCCAGTTTACAGAGTCTCATGTTCTTGTCTTTCTTGATTTATTCTTATTTCAGAAAGTAAAATTCCAATTTTTTTTCCTGCGAAAAGATGGCATGATGACAGAAGGCGTGCTGCTGACAGCTGTCAATGTGCCTGTCCCTTGGTTCTCACTAGTCCTACCGGGACCAATTACCCTCTCTGCCTTCACACTGGGGTCACACAGGGGTTTTCCTTCACCATCATCCTGCGATTCTTGTTGTGTCTCCTGTGCCTGCATTTTCTTCTCTCTTTGTTTACTTTCCCATTTTGATGAGGTGCATCCTCCAGTACAGTACTAAGAAAGAGTGCAAGAAAAGCAAATTTTTTGAGATCTTTCATGCCTGAAAATGGTTTTTGTCCATCCTTATGCTACTTAGGAGTTTGGCTTGATACAGAAGAATTGAGGCTAGAAATAATGTCCCTTCAGACTTTCAAAAGCATTTGAACCCTGTGTGCTTGTTTTCAGTACTGTTAAGTAGAAAGGCATTCTGATTTTTACATGTGAGCAGTGGGTTTTTTGTGTGTTTGTTTATTTTAGAAACTTATAGAATTCACTTCTTGTCTCCAGTATTCTGAATTTTCATGATATTTCTTGGTATGGGTCTATTTTTATCTACTACAGTGGATACTCAAGGGGTCATTTCAAAGTGGTGATTCATGACCGTCTGTTCTGGAATATTTTATTGTTTTTTTGTATAATCGCCTCCCTTCATTTTTTTTGTTGTCTCATATAGAAATCCGTTATTTGGAGGTTCAACTTGTGGACTGGCCTTCTGATTTTCTTATCTTTCTTCTCCTATTTTTCACTTCTTATAGCTCTACTTTCTAGGAGTTTTGGCCAACTTTATCGACCAAACCTCTTATTGAGATTTTTATTTCTGCTGCTATTTCTAAGGTTTCTTATTGTTGTTGTTTACTAAGTGTCCCTGTGTTTTAGCTTCCTATTTTTGTTTCATAGATACAGTATGTTGCTTTATCTCTGTAAAGATATTAATGGCAATGTTTTGAAATTCTTCCTTAATTTCTATTTCCTTCTAGTTTGTTTTGACCTCTATTTTGTATGGGAAGATTTCCTCAGGTATTTAGTAAACCTTGGATGTCTCCTCATAATGAAGTGTGGAAGATGGCAAGGGTGACTAGAATTTTCAACCATTTGATTGAAGCCCATCAACTTTGACCTTTACTGGGTCAAAGGTTGATCTGGATCAGCCATTTCTTGGAAATTTTCTGGTGTCAGTATATTTAGCTCTTTTTTGTTGGGCTGCTCAGATTTCCTGGAGAGTATTTATCCAAACTCTTAGCTGGAGGGTAAAGTGCTGCTGCCATCGTTATGATTGTGACATTCAGGCTGTGTATGGTCACTTGATGCCCTGGTTTTTGGTGTAATACCACCCTTCATTTGTGCCCAATGACCCTTCATCCAAAGACTTCTAGTCTGTCCTCTGCTGGAAAAGGATAGAAGCATATGCCCAAGAGTATGGGGCGGACTGCACACAACCTTCCTTATTTATCTTGTTATCACTGGAGATACCTAGTGGTGCCGATTCCTGAGCCTTTTGAGTTTTCTAAAGTCTAAATTTTGTTGTTTCTCAGCTTTTCCCTGTATTGGCATAGGGTTTTCAGTCTGGTATCAGCTAGTCAGTTACTTGTTCATCTGCTTTCCCACTACCAAAATTATGCTGTTACTGCCTCTTTTTCTATCCTTTCATGAGTTTATGTTTTTTCAGAGGGATCAAGATTAGATGTGTATGTTCAATCTACCATCTTAACCCAAAAGAGAGTCTGTGTATTGTGTGTGTGTGTACATGCGTGCGCGTGTGCACGTGCACAAGCTGGATTGCAATATTAAATGTATTTGTTATTGTGGATGGAAATCAAAAAATTCGAAAACTGCAGCTAGGTCACACCAACAACAAAATGGTCAAGTCCATACAAAGCTAATTGTATTTTCTCTTTACCATGAAAGTCTTCTATGGAACTGATACAGTTTTAAAGGTGTATGGGGCTTTTTTTTCCAGAATGTGGTATTCACAGAACTCTAGATCTAATTCTAGGGAAAAAAAGATAAGCTGAACTTCCTCTGATAGTGTATTCAGATGTGCCTCTTCATTTCTGTGCTAGGTACTAGCATTACTTATTCTGGGTCCCAAATTTTGTTCCATGTCAAAATTGTCATAACATCAAAAAATAAAATAAACAGCAAGCACAGCTAAGTTATGCAATCTTTATTAATCTATAATCTTCAATTGTGCTAGCATTTGCATCTACTTTGGTAAAAATACACAGGAAAATTACCTCTTCAAAACGTTAAAAATATCTTTAACTAAAATATTGCTTTAAAAACTCAATAGCATATTTTATTGATAGCAATGTATGTTGCAGATATGAATACTTGGACTTTTTTTCAATAAAAACAAATTTTTTGTTTATCAAATTTAGTTTCAAATGCTGTGGCATTTTAATTCTACAACCTAGAAAATATTTAATGGGAATATGTTCATAGATGCATCAAAAATTTTCATATAGGATTATCTTTTATCTCTATGGGAATTCAATAAGATTATTTCTTAATTCTTTTTTTAACATTGTTTTAATTTATTTATTTTAATTAGTTTCAAGTATACAATACAATGGTTAGACATCTATATAACTCATAAAATGATCCCCCCAATTGTTCCCTCCCTCCTCTGACCCTCCACTTAGCCAAAGTATTAATGCTAACTGCATTTCCTATGCTGTGCTCCCCATCCCCGTAACCATCCATCAGCTACTAATTTGTACTTCTTTAACCCTTCGCCCCATTCTCTCAGGCCCCCAACTCCCTCTCTCCTCTGTCAGTCACCAAATTTTCCACTCTATTTGTGAGTCTGTTTTTGATCAGTTTATTCTTTTTCTTCCTTCGATTCTACATATAAGTGAAATCATATAGTGTTTATCTTTCTCTGTCTGACTTAAATACCTTCTAGGTCCATCAAAGCAATATCTTTTTCCATCCTCTTCTTTTTCATATATAGGAGTCTTGTTTTCTTATCCTTTCTGCCCCTCTATCTTTTAGTTGGAGCACTTAATTTGTTTTCATTTAAGGTACTTATTGAATTCTTTATTCCTGTTTTTGATACATGTTTTTTCTTCTTAAAGAAATCTCTCTAACATTTCCTGTAATACTGGCTTGGTGGTGATAAATTCCTTTAGCTTATTTTTGTCTCAGAAGCTCTTTATCTGTCCTTCAACTCTAAATGATAGCTCGGCTGGATAAATTATTCTTAGTTGTAGATCCTGGGTCTTCATCCTGTCAAACATTTTTTGCCAAGTCCTTCTGTCCCACATAGTTTCTTTTGAGAAATCAGCTGCCAGTCTTATGGGTGTTCCCTTATAAGTAATTATCTGTTTTTCTCTTGCAGCTTTTAATAGTCTTTCTTTGTATTTAAAATTTAGCATTTTAATTATGATGTGTCTTGGTATGGGCCTCTTTGGATCCCTTATTTTTGGAATTCTCTGAGTTTCTCAGTTTTGTCTGTCCATTGCCTTCACCAGGTTAGGGAAGTTTTCCATCATTATTCCTTCAAACAGCTGTTCAACATCTTGATTTTCTTCAGTTATGCCGATCAGATGGGTATTATCTAATTCTTAATATAAACTCACTTTCAAGCTATTTAACTCCAAATCTCCTAAGATTCAGAATTGAGTAAACAATGGTCAGATGACTGAAATTTCACAATATGTCCCTATGGTACTAGCAATATAAGGTACTAGGATTAAGGTGACATTTAGAAAAATATAAGGGAGTGAATATCCAAAAGTGACATACGAAGTTACATTATATCTCACTGTAATATATTTACATATATTTACATTAATGTTACACTATTTCTGAAGAGAAAAAAATAAGTCTAGGTTGCCTTCTTTATTATATTACTATGAATGATATAGATATAGATAATTAGTAAGAGATCCCTTTTGCTTGTTGTACTAATGTTAAAATTTTTCTATTATTTACTAATGAACTTATAGGCCCAAGAATTTAAAGTGGACCTAGAGGTTCCATTTCTACCTAAAAATTGCAATGTGATTTTATTCAACAAGCATTTCCTGAGTTCTACTATAGAAGTTATTCATTCTTTTACTTTGAACTCATTTGCTTTTTAAATATTTTCATGGGCCACTGAAGGAAAATCCTATGTTAAACTCCTATAAAAATTAAACATTATGAGGAAAATTGATTTTTTTTTTTACAGTAGGATCTTGAGGTATACCTAGTCAAGAAAGATCATCAAAAATAAAAAAATAAGAAGAAGAAGAAGAAACAAACAAATGAGAGAACACTATCTGGCCAAAATTCAAAGGTTAGCTAATGAGTTATTTGAGGGGTATCAAATACCTTGACTGGTCCTTTCAATAAATATTAGCACACTGTTCTAATCAGACAACAAGATTAGTGAACAAGATCCTGGTCTTTGTGGAGCTCACATTCTAATAGAGAAGATAAATAAAAAACACAAACAAGTGAATTGTTTTGTATGCTAGAAGGAAACAAGTGCTATTAAAAAAAAAAAGGGAGAGCAGGGTAAGGAGATTCAGAATGGTGGAGAGGGGACATACGTAACCTTAAGTAGGGTAGTCTGGGTGGTTCTCCTGGAAAACTGATATTGAACTAAAGCAGCTAAGGAGCCTTAAGGCTTCTGGAGAGGAACATTCCCCAAAGGGAACCCTACAGACAGCGGCTTCTGCTCTTTCACGGAGCAACTAGGAGACCTAGGGGCAGAGAAGGGAGCCTGGAGAGAAACAGCAAGCTGGAGAGTGATGGGAAATGAGGTCAGAAAGAAAGTGGGGAGGGGACAGACACACAGGGCCTGTAGGCCTTGTAAAGACTTAGGCTTTTACTGTGGAAAAAACAGGACACCATTGGAGAATTGTGTGCAGAGAGCCATGATCTCAATTTTAAAAGGATTGTTTTGCCCTTAATAACCCTGTATGTTGGGCAGGCTATTTAACCTTGATGAGCTGCAGTTTCTTCACTTGTAAAATGAGCATAATATTTCCAATATGACAGTATTATATTTTGAATTACAGTTTGTATTTATAAACCACCTCATATGCAAGGACTGAATAAATGACAGCTATCATTAATTAAAAAAAAAAAAAGGGCCTACACCTTCATGCTACAAAGTGCTTCAGGCAAAGGCCTTGAATTCAGCCATCTCTGAACACAAAGTTTAGAATCAGGGGCCTTCATGGCCTCTCAGCTGACAGCTTCTTCAGTGAAGACACTCGTCCGTCGACTTCTGGGAGCTGATTCACCGAGTAAACAAGGACACGGTGAAGGGCCATCTACCCAACCACAGAGTTCATGTATTTTTAAAATCCTAAATCTAGACATTATTTAATTCAAGGCACTGCTGTCCTGGTGCTAAGGGAAAATGCTTTATCATTCATGAAGCAAACGAGTCTTGAGTATCTTCTTTGTACCACCCAGTGTTCCAGGGGTAGAAAATGGATGAGGTGATATACAGTAGATAGATACATGGATAAGAAGACATCGTCCCTGCCCTTACAGAGCTTTCTGTCTAGCAAGGAAAGGAGCTTGTAAACAACCAAATATAATACTGTGTAATAACAATCATAAGAGATAACATGTCCACAGTACAGGAAGACAAGGCTGAGTTGGTCTCGGGGATTAGGCTGAGTTACATGGAGGTGATAGACTCTTGAAGGGCTTGTAATTGTAGAATTGAATCTGAGGCTGTAAACTCTTTCATGCTGTCCTCTACACCTCATCCTCATATGCTGAAATTTAAGTGGTATGTTCTAAATATTCTGATGGTCTCTCATTTTTTGGTGCCCTTTGGTTTTGCAGGACTGTATGCATATTATAATCTGTTCACTCCAAATTCAGTGCCCAGAGGTTGCCAGCCAAAAAATAAAAATAAAAGGGAAAGGAAAAGAGGTTAGGTAGGGGTGTGTAGATAATATCCTTTGGGAGAGTATCCAAAGGTAATGATGCTTAAACAGCATCTCAAGAAACTGTTAGTAGTTGGTGTAGTTGGAGCATGGTCCAGAAAAGCAATAATAAGATGAGGCCGAATGAGGGTTTCTGAGCTATCAGAATAAAGTTCCCTCACCTAACAATATCAATTTGATATTAAACATCAGTTGACGCAGAGGAAAAGAGACTGGAAAGAAATACAGTAAAATTTAATAGAGTTTACCTCAGAGTGTTAGAACTATGTAAATTTTTTCTCATTCTTCATGATGTAATTTAAAATTTAAATGTACAAGGTTTCTACGGAGAGCAAGTATTATGATTATGAGAAAAAAACAAAGATAAAATAAAAAGTATTTGAAAAGAAAAAAGTCTACAACAAAAAATATATAGAGTATTTTTTCTGGGTTCCTTAATAGTGTCTTGAGGGCCCAGTATATCTCTTGGTGACTTAGCAGCATCTAGCATAGAATTGAAAAAAAAAAAAAAAAAGGTCTGAGCCAAGAACATAGCGAAATAAAATTGTGCTACTACATCAGGGCCCAAGCAGTTATTCTAAACTCCAGCTGGATTAAAAGAATTGCCTTTGGACTAGCACATGACTAAAATGGAGCCTCTAAATTTAGGATGATATTTAAGGTGTTGGGAAATGATAGCAGGGAAAAGGTATTTGAAATACAAACAGCAGCAGAAGGAAGGAACCCTTAGAAAATAAATTATGATTCAAAACAGGATGTAATTAATTCGTCATTGCCACCATTAATAGTGGCCATTTTAAAGTGAGTTCCCCATAGGATAATGGAACAGAATCATTACCTGCTTCATTTAAATTCTTAAAATAAAAATGTGTTGTGAACTTCCAGCCCTCACATTTTCACTACAAGAAACATATTACAATAGTCTTGCCTTTTAGTACTAGAATTCAGGAAGGTTTTTTTTCTTCATTTTAAAAGCATACATTATTTTTATGATGGAAAAGCTTCTTTAAATTTCTTAAGAAATTTTAAGAGAAATACAAATCATTTATGATCTTATACACTAGTATAGTTGATTTCACTTAACATATTCTCTTCTAGCTGGTTTTCTTTTCACATATCATTGTACATAGTTATAATCAACATGAACATTAGTTTCACAGCTTATTTTATTAACATTAAAAATACTTTCATATTATTATATATTATCAATAGATATCTTTTTTGTAGCTGTGTGGTACACCATCATGATCAAATACTATAATTTACAGTTTTTTACTTTGGGACATTGAAATTTATATAACTACTTTTCTACAGTGGGCAATGTTGCAATAAACATTATTGCATTAATCTATCTTTATTTTTTAATTACTTTCCAAAGAAAATCTCTTGTGTAAATTTATAAATTGCCGATCAAACTTTTATAATTTTTACTGCCATAAAAATTGTTCCAATTTATATTATCACTAGCAATATCAAAGTGTACCAGACTCACTTCAATTTGATTAGTATGTTATTATTCTTTTGCTAATTAGTTATAAATCCATACTTTCACATAATTTTAACTTAATTTTTTATTTCTAATAAAGTTGAATAGTTTTCAATCATTTTTTATTATTAAGTGGTCTCTCTTGACTGACTTATTTGCACACTTGTATTTTGGACTATGACCCATTCAAATATTTACACTTTATAAATATTAAACCTCTTTATATCTTCTAATTTTTTTTCTAATCAAGCATTTTTCTTTGAATCATAATTTAGTTATTTCAAGTAGTAACATTTTCTGTCTTCATGATCAAAGCTGTCAGGTGTCCCCTTTATTTCTTCTGTTGGTCCTAACATTCGGACATTATCATTCCTCCACAGACAGAAAAAGTGTTTTCTGCTAGGTTTTGACAATTTGATTTTGGCCTATGAATGTGTAAGCTTCCTATGTATAAAAACAGTAGTGATTCTTTTCAGAGAGAACAGTACCAAGGCCTGAACAGAATGGGATCTCAGAGGGCTGAGGAACAGAGGACAATAACCAGAATTAAGAAAGCTGAGGCCTTTCGGCTGAATAAAAACATGATGAAAACTTGTTCATATAACACCGATTTCTCAAGGGATTTTTTGGGGGGAAGGGGGTGTTGTTGTTTTGTTTGTTTTTGTTTCTGTTTTTTATGATTCAGTCATTTCCTGTTGTTGCATGTAGTAAATTGTTCCTGTGGAAAATATACTACTGGCACCAGGGGAAACGTGGAGAATCAGTCCAAACTCAATGGCAAATTAGTCAAACACACCCCTCGGCACAGCTGAAAGAAGCCAGGGGATGTCATTTTTCTACTTACAATGGTGGTCCTGGCCTCTTGGCTGCACTGGATTTCTCTGAGGAGTTTTAAAAAAGTGATGCCTAGGTTACAACCCTCCATTTCCTAGTGTTATTGGTCTTGAGGGCATTATGGGTATTGAGATTTTTTTTTTAACACTCCCCAGGTGATTCTAATGTGTAGCCAAAGTTGAAAACTATTGTAATTATTTCATCAGGAAATGTAAAAAAGAAATATAATCCATTAAAGAAGGTGACAAAGAGAAAGAACTAGAAACGACATGTCCTTTTTTCAGAAATATCTGCATCTTAAAGGCAAAATTGCATAGTGGGAACAGAAAAACAGTCTTTGGATACAGCAGAAGTTCCCAGAATGTATCTTTACCTCCTCCCTCTTCATCATCTAAGGTCCAAGTGATCCTTTCCAAATACTATAAAATAGATTTTCCAAAATGTGGGTGAACATAGTACTTGAAAGCAAATCTTGAACACTGCTAATTAATAGGAAACAGAAGAGGGTTGGGACAGATAAAAGATTGTATTTTATACTTCTTTTTCTGCAGGCATAGATTGTGCACTGGGGCAGGCTCACAGTCCTAGGAGGACTGCCCCAGGGAGCACTTCACTCCATTGGCATTTTGCCCTTCATGACTAGGTTTTGTTCAAATTGGTGTTCACATGTGCTTATGGTCCCATAGCCCACATTTTCTAAAATGCCAGGACAGAAAGCCAGCTATGTGGTTGGAGAGCAGAGGGCCAGCCTTGGCTGAAAATTTAGCCCCACCCAGGTGCCTTAGAGTTCACAGAGAGTTTTAAGCTTCTAGGAATCATAAGGAAGACATTTAATGTGGTGTTAACCTCATTGGAAAGAAAATTGACATCTCAAGATACTTATGAAGCAGAAAGATGGCATTTTCTCCATTTTTGTGGCTTTAAAATAAAGAGAAAACTTTTCTAACTCAACCCTAGCTGCAGTACATGCCAGCAAAGATATATTTCCTATTCATTTGCTCTGACCAAATTTACAAAGAAAATTTTTTAAAGACTGAGAGTTCAATTTATGCCATGAACAATCAAGTTTAAACGGTATAATAAAATTCCACAATACGATACATTTGAATATAATGCCATTCAAGACTGCCTCCCATCTTCTGCCTAGTCCTGTTTCCTAAACAAGATGGATAGACTGAAGCTCTTTTCGAGGTACAGGACAGGGGTGAGAGGGAGCAGCATTAAGCTGGGAGGAAACTCTTTTACTCATTTGGGATGTTCCCAGCTCCATTTACAGTCAGTGCGAACATTATAATTTCAGTCTTTACTTTTGTGCTTATTGTGATAGTACACACCCACTGAAAAAGTTTTCCATTAACCTCTTAATAAAAGGACTCTGCATTTTATACTGTTTAATTGTTTGGACCTGCATCATCGTGTTATGGTTGGTTATATTGCATTTTCAAGCAGATAAGTCATTAATACAGGCATTGCACTATCTGCCTTCCCTGTAACCTCTCCAGTGTTCTCCAGTTTTCTGAGGTATAAGAAGGGACCATGTTTAGAATTGGTCCTCACTAGAGTTCAGATACGGGAAAGCAGGCATTTGCCTCTATTTTGAAAGGCAGCATAAAATACTTTTGTGAATTCTGTACTGGGAATCCTAATAAAGTGCATTATTTGATATTTCCTTTGGGGAGCTAACATCACAGGACTCCATAATGGTGCCTGGTGGTCTTGGCTCCGTCAGCCACTCAGCCTGTATGTGAGCTTCCCCACCCCCTTCTCCCACACCACACTCACCCTCCTTGCAGTTCCAGGGTAAGTGTATTTGCTGGTCTCCTTTGGAGTGTGGACTGGCTCGGCACATGGCCATGGTAACCACGCTGCTCCGAATCTGATCCTCTCTTAAGATTGGGGGATCACTTTACCTGAGACCACAATAGCCAGATACACAGAGCCATGTGAAAGAAAACATAATGCAGGAGAAGGGAATCCAGGTGACAACAACAGAAGCAAGAAAGACAAAGCTGGAAGGAGTTGGAAGTTGAGACTTAGGGTCAGGCAGTGGTTAATAGTGCAGCTCCAAACCAACTGCCTAGATTTAAATTCTGGTTCTGTCACTTACTCTTCATGTGTCCTTGGGCAACTTTCTTAGCTTTTTGTGCCTCACTTTCATAATCTGTATAACAGGAGGTAAAAATAATACATACTTCATGGGGTGGGTTTGTAGCAATTAATTAAAGTTCTTGGCACATAATTTAATTTCCCTAAAAAGCACTTACTATTATTATCATCATAATTATTGTTCTTGAGTGAAGACTTGGCAACCATGAAGAAAAGTTTTCCCAATTGTATTAGTTTCCAAGGGATGACATAACAAATTACTACTGGGTGACTTGAAACAACAGGAATCTTTTCTCTCACAGTTCAAGAAATCAGGGTGTCACCAGGGTTGGTTTCTTCTGGAGTCTCTAAAGGAGAAACCATCATGTGCCTCCCTCAGCTTCTAGTGGTTGCCAGCCATCTTCAGTGCTCGTGGCTTATAGACACATCACTCCAGTCTCTGCTGCCGTTTTCTCTGTGTTCCTGTGTCTTCTTTTCTATCTTACAGGGACGCTTATTGTCGGGTTTAGGGCCCACCTTAATCCAGTATGACCTCATCTCAAACTTTATTTTAATTACATCTGCAAAGCCCCTTATTCTAAATGTCATATTCTGATGTTCCAAGTGGACACGAATTGGGGGGCGACACTATTCAGCCTACTACATCAACTAAGAGCAGGTTGGGATCAAATTGGAGGCTGAAATCATGAACAGATCCTGAAAGAATGTCATCTTGGGCATAATGTTATTCACTAAAAGTGTTGTGTTTTGTGGGTAATCAAGCAAAATGGGCTGGCTACCCTCAAGGTCATCACTGAGCCAGAACTCTGTCAAACACAGAATTAATCTATGTACTCTTGTTCAAACAGTGGTGAACTTCTCTGGAGAGAAGTTGAATGTACCCAGCAGGCACAGGCTGTACCCATCAGGCAGCACTTGTGCTGAGCTTGCCCGCTGCCCTCTCCTGACATGCTGCATGACACTACTGAACCACTGTTGAACACATTCCGACACTGAGTAATGCCATGGCAAGGGCGAGGGCTTTGGAGCCTGAGGGGACTGGATGCTCTGCAAATTACTAGCTCCACTTATCACTTTTATCTTCTCTGAGCCTCAATTTCAGCATCTAAGTATCAGGCATAATATCACCACCAACTTGTTGAGTTGCTGTGAGTAAGAATACTAACTAGCTTCACCCAGGTGCCTGGCATAAATTTTAGTGCGTGGTTGCTATTATTGTAAGGTGGTAGTTCTGACTCTCCCCACTTCCTAGGCTATAGGGCACCAGACCAGAGGGACCATGAGGAAGAGCTGTGAAAACCTGTTTCCACTACCACTTCCACTCTCAGCACACAGCAAACTTAGTAAACACACAGCAAACAGAGGCAGCTGAACAAAATGGCGCATCAACTGCATTTCATTACAAGCACTGCTTCAATGAATGGATCCCCAATAGGTTTTCAGGATTTTTAACCCAATCAGGACAGCGCATGGCAATGTACCTTTCACAACCTAGCAAATGAACACTGGGCAGAGCAAAGACAACAGAAAGCAGTGTTAGTCCTTTAGCGCATGTCAGGGTTTAAAGAAGCTTAAATAGAATTTGAAGGCAATTTTTATTCATAAGTGAATTTTTATTACTTTAATACCAAAGTAATACATGTTCATTGTAGAAATTTTAGAAAGATAGCCAAGCAAAAATAATAAAATCATTCTTAATCCCAGATGTATAGATTTATTTCTTTTATATTGTGACATTTTTTTCCAGTCATTGGTCTTCAACATCATTTTTAACAGCTTTCCAATATTCCACTGTATAAACCTACCAATATTTATTTAATTCATCCTCCATTCCAAGAACTTTAATTTGTTTTCAATTATTTGTTGCTGAAAACAAAGCTTCAGTGATATGAGTGTATTCTTTATTAATCTTATAAACTTCTACTAATTTGGTATTTACTATAACCCAAGCCCCTTTCTAAACTTTGCAATTAACCCAAAAGTTAATTTGCTCGGTTTATGAGGAACCAATTTTATTAGCCAATCTGAAAATCTCTCAGCATTAGCTGTTATCTTAAGCATGCTCTCTCTCCTGGGCTACCTGTGTTCAATAACTGATAAGTAGTCAGTGTTCTTGGGTCTGATTGCTTGCTCATTTGTTCAGGGCTTGGAGCTAACAGGGTCAATATCATAGGTTTCGAGCTCTGCATATACAGGTCATTTAGTTAAGTGTACGTAGACTGGTCCCCTAACCGCAAACGACTATTATTTAAATACTGGCTGTTAGTTTCAAAGAACTGGGCAAAAGAGCATGGGTGGATCAATACAAATCCACCACCACTAAATGAAATACAATGCGCCAACATCTTCATCTTCCCCATGGTGAGATTGTAGAAAAGGAGAAGAAATAATATTGAGGAAGAACAACTTGCTGACCTGATATATATCTTGATTTATAAGCTTAGTCTTTGAGTTCCCCCTATTCTTATGTGAGACCAAGTTCAGTTGCATGTTTGAAATTGCTGACGGTGGTATTTAACCAGCAGTTTTTCTTTCCAGCTGACACAGCCCTTGGCACTGATGATGTATATGATGAAAAAGGATGCCAGTGTGATGTATCTGTAGAAGACCTCACCCCACCACTTAAAACTGTCATTCGAGCTATCAGGTTGGTGGAAAACTGTTGAAGAAATGATTCAGAGACCTACCTCTGGTTATTTGAATTACTATATTGTTAAGTTATTTTCCCCGCAGGTAAATTTCCTGGAATAATTGCTTCCTCTTTTCCTATTCATCCACATGCCTATTAAATTCTGAAATATTTTTTCTTAATACGAAACTCTACTGTGTTCAACACAAAGTATGTTATAAAATGTGGGTTAGATTTGAAAAACCAGGCCACGTCAGCAAGATTACATGAGAATTGACTTGTCATGTGGATTGGTTTCTTTAAGGACATTTAGTGTATAGATGCAACTGGACTTTTTAAAATTATTTTTTATGACGTTCCAATCCACGTTCTGTACTTTGTATTAAAGAAAAAGCCCTCTAGATTATTTCAAAACAGGTTCTG
>NW_006494614.1:20855016-20876531 GCF_000325575.1 Pteropus alecto | reverse complement strand
AAATACCCAAAGCAACTCATATCCAGGATCCACTCTCCAGAAAAAAAAAAAAAAAAAATCGGAATCTAGACTAAATGAACTGCCACGTGCTCAGCCTTTAATCCCTTTGGGAAAATTTTTGTCTGTCAGGAAATGCTGAGTAACTCTCTATTGCAAAGAAATTGCTCTGATCTTTTTGGCTCTTTCTGCCCTTGCCAAAAAGCCAGAAGAAAGCTTAACTATGCAACCCAATTTAGCTATTCAGATACTTGGTCTAAACTCAGATATCAGTAAGATTGATTATTTACTTCCATTTTGAATTGGTCATTTGGCATCATGTTAGACACTGCTTTACTTTGTGGTTGGAAGTCCCCGGGAAAGCAGAAATGAGTTATAGAGGTTTTGGTAAATGTTTGTGGGAGAAGATTATGGTTTGATGAAATGTGTGTCCCAGAAGATGCTTAAATGTTATCTATAACCTAAAAAGAAGTGATGTATAGCCCAGTTACTTCCCAATAGAACCTGCAAGCAACAATCCCTATGCGTTGGGGGAACAACCGTCTTCTGTGCCATAGACCATCTCAGATTATGCTTATTGTCTCATCGTAATTGTTAGTAACACTCATTGTCTTTCTCAAAATATCCCAGTTTAGACAATTACATGATCACCATACCTCTGAGGAACTGAGAAGCCTTGGACAATATTTAATCCCAGAAAACACAGCGATATGTAGTAAGATGATGCCTGAAGCCTTCATTTAAAGAGGCAGAAGGGATCTAGAACTGCACTGCCCAATACGATAACCACTGGCCACGTGAGGCTATTTAAATTTGAATTAATTAAAATTAAATAAAATTTAAAATTCAGTTCATCGGTAGCACCAACATTTAAAGTGCTCAGTAGCCATAGGTGATTAGTGGCTACTCTGTTGGGCAGAGAAGATATAGTACATTTCCACCATTGCGGCAAGTTCTGTTGGACATTGCTAGAAGTCACCTTGAAATTGTTTAGATTCATTCATTATACCCATCAAAGACCCTAAAGTGAGGGTAAGGCAATTCATTCACAGATTAGTCTGACTTGCAACAAGTAAGGTAATAATGTTATCTAATGGGAGCAGATTAGGTTTCCTAAAAGTCACACTTAATCCAGTTTGTGCCATTTCTCAAGACCTGCAGAAGCTTTCTACTTTTGCCTCGCAACCTATAAAAAGAGCTGCAAGAAAGAAAATGAAACAGGTTTATTCTGCTAGCTAAGCACTTTAGTAGCAGCTTAAGATTTACTTTCTTATACCTTCCTACTGAAACTTGACTGATTTTTGTAAAGACCTTTGCAGAATTCCCTTCTTTTCAGAATTCTTTCTCGGTTCTTATTTTTAACAGGACTTTGTTATTTACATGTCTCTCCTTTTTGTGGATTTTGGAAGCCTTCTGCTTGCTACTTGGTGACACTTGAGAGGGATGTTTTTCTCCTCCATGTCATGATTCCTATTAGTGGGTAATTTTTTTCTAACTTCCAAGTTCTGCTTAAAATTGTTGGACTCTATTAAAACATAACAACTGCATTCAATAGTTAATAACTAATTTGAAGTTTTTGACTCAAGATAGCACTTAATTCCTAAAAATAGCAACCAATACAATTAGCAGTTCTGAAAAGCAGTTTGCAAACATATGTCCCTAAATCTTATGAATGTGTCCTTTTCTTAAGTTTAATTACTTAAATAAACTGAACATCAGTTGACTGGAATATTTTTTGCCAAAACATGCTCACTTCTTACAGCTCACCTAAAATAATATCCTGTATGTATATTACTGATTGCAGGCATGAACCATCTATTATTCATCTCTAAAATAGCAACTTTGTTTTGGCATTTTCCTTGATCTTTTTGGTTGTTGTATTATTTAATATGACTACTTGAACATGCCTTTTGTCTTCCGGTAGTTTTTCTTAAAAACCAAATTAAAATGTGTAACAGAAAATATGTATTCCATTGCAAGGATGATAGCAGGGAAAATGACATTGTTATCTTCACAAAAAGCAAAGTAGGAATTCTCATTTTCAGTTATTAATATTTAGTAAGCATCTGCCATTTTATAGTTATTTCTGAGAGTAAAAATTCTCAGGTAATAAGGTGATGATTAAGGCTACTCCTCAAACTTGTCTGGGTTCTATTACCTGAATATACTTTGAGACTTTTTTTTTAATGAATGACATCACTTTTTGTAGTACTGAACAATGGCTATTCTTAGACATTTTCAAAATATATCTTAAGAGACAAAAGAATACATAGTTTTGTATAGTTCCTCCAAGGTTACTACAGATTAGTCTCAAAATATTAGTTAGTGGGAATGCACAGTTACTGGAAATATGTTTTCAAACTCATGTCTGCAAGTGAAGACTGTGCTTATTTTTAACAAAAGTTCTATATCTTGTTAATGATTTAATTCAAACAATGTTAAGTGTCTTTTCATCCACTCAGAAATTAATTTCTACATAGAAAGATGAAATTAGCAGAGAAGTAAACAGGTTGACAAGCAAATTAATAAACGCCTGAACATTTTGCACACTCACTTTTCACTCTATTATGGTATATTCATTTGATATGGCTGCCATAACAAAATACCACAGACTGGAGAGCTTAGCCAACAGAAACTTATTTTCTCCTAGTTCTGGAGACTTGAACTCCAAGATCACAGGGTCAGCAGGGTTGGTTTCTTCTGAGGCCTCTCTCCTTGGCTTGCAGGTGGCCATCTTCTCACAATATTTTCACATGGTCTTTCCTCTGTGCACCCACTTGTCTGTGTCCAAACTTCCCCTTCTTATGACACCAGTCAGATTGGATTAGGGCCTACCCTAAAAGTTTCATTTTAATTTAATCGCCTCTTTAAAGGCCCTATCTCCAAATACAGTCACATTCTGAGGTATGGAGGTTAGGGCTTTAACATGTGAATTTTGGGGCTACACAACTCAGCCCATAACACATGGCAAGACATCTGTTTTCGTATCACTGGAAAATATTTTCTCAGACACAATATCAAAATTTTCAGATTAAAAAAAAAGTCCATCAATTACCTAGATATGTTCCATCACAATATCAAACATCTAGCTATTTAGGACTATCTGAAGAAACTGACTGACTTATCTTTTAGGTTTGCACTTGGCATTGTGTAAACACTATGTAAGTGTGAATCCTGGGCAAAATTCCACACAAAAATTAATATGTCATTTAATTGAAATAATAAATAGATTTTTTAAAGTTATAGCCAGTACATCTCTATATTTATAAAAAGGTCACAGGATAATATTTTTTTAAGTACAAAAGAAACGTTTGTATTTGTTTTCCTGTACCAAACTGACTAGATAAATTCTTAGATATGCATATCCAGGCAACATACAAGTGCTAGGCAATTGGGGAGAGAACTTTGTCAGTTAAAATGTTGCAATGCAAAGCTTACCCGCTTCTCGCCAGTATTTTTTCATAGAATTACTTTAGGATCAAGGCCACACTTAACAAGATCCTCAACAACAATTGTTCTCTTGTCAGCTTGTTTTATACAACCATGTTTTCTGCCAGTCACCAAGAAATGAATCAGAATACTGTACAACCTGTTCTTGTGATGATAACCTGAACAAACCAGTGGAGCTTACTCATTATTTTGAAAAGAAATGCCCAAGAAGTTGTTGATTGTATCATGTTCTTAACTTCTCTTAGTATCTCTGTGCCATAATCACTGTGCCTGCTGTGCTTCACTTATATCCAACCTTTTATTTCCCAGGCCGAACCAGCCATCTAGAGAAATAAGTAAATAAGGTCTTGGGTGATAGCCCAAAGAATTCTTTAGCTGAAGCTGCAGCCCAACTTCACCTGGCACCGCTGGCTCATTCCACCCCACCCTTAACCCTCCCCAGAGCTGCTCAGAAAAGGTAGTCCAAGAAACAAAAGCCTCTGTGTGACCTCTGTGCCTCATTTTCTCATTGGTGGAGTGAGGATGGTAATAATATTGATCTTGTGGGGTTTTGGGGAGGATTCAATAAATTAACATTTGCAGAGCACTTAGGACAGTGCTGGGCCCATGGTGAGCACTATGTAAACGCTAGCTGTTACAGCCTCTGGGCTCCTTAGTACCTTCCCAGCATGCTGCCTCCACTGCCTGTCTTCCATTGAGGCAAGACCCTCTCCTTTCTGAGCCCCACCTGCTCCCATGGTGCATACATGAGAGGAGCACTTCTTTCTCTCTTCTGAAGGGGTGCTCCCAACTTCCAAACATTTGCAACTTTGCCCACCTGCACCCTCTGCAGGAAGCATTTGCTGTTACCCCTTGAAGTTACCTCCTCACCACCTACACTGAAGAGTCACTCAGACTAATGCCACTCAAGGCTGGAAGAGCAATTTTTTCACTCAACCATGAGGCAGTGTTCCAAATAGCCCTCTCCCCCTTTGTCCACTGGGTGAGCTTGCTGCCCGCCCAGGCACCTTTCCAAGAAGTAAGAAGACAATGAAAGGTAGAGGGTACCTGTCTTCTCCCTCACCCACCCACACAGAGGCCTGACCATAAACCCTCTAAAGTTCCTCCCAGACTTCATGCACTCAAAAAACTATGTTGAGCTTCTAGCCTGCACCAGGCACAGGGTTAAATGTTAACAAGAAAGATGCATCCCTGCATCTTTGGAGGAGTTGCCAGAAAAGTAAAGGGTCAGTTAAGATGCAGAGTAACACATCACTGCAATAACAGAAGTCTGGATGTTTGGGCAGACATAACGTCGGCACTTACATGGGAGGGGGCATTCAGGAAGACTTTCTGGAAGAAAGGGTATCCGAGCAGAGATCTGGTAGATGTATGTGTAGGCTCCAGGCAGGTTAGTGAAGAGGTGTATGTTTAGGCAGAGGGAACTGCAATGGCCAGGAACCAGAGGAGAAAGTGACATTAGAAAGTATTCATGTTGGAGGAGGACAGAGGATGTGGGGAGGGCAAGTTAGACTGAAAAGAGGAGCAGAGACCATTATAACAAGCAGGAAGGCATGCAGGCTTTTAAGTACAGAAGTAAATTTATCAGATTGGTGCTTTATCCTAACACTTAGAAAGATGGTTTTGATTGCAATGTAAAGAACAGACTGGAAAGAAGCGACTGTTAGAATACCTGGATCTGCTTAGGGCCTGAGCCAGGCAGTCATGGTGAAGAGTAGTGAAGGATGGATTTCAGAGCTCCTCAGGTATAAAAAATAATAGGATTTGGATATATACTGGTTGGAGACGATGGAGTAAAAGAGGAAGAGGAATCGAGGGTGATACATCTAGGTGCCTGGTCAGACAGAGGCCGGCTTTGGGGAAGATGGTACGTTGTTGCAGGTGTCAAGTTTGGGGGTCACAGTGAAGCCCAGCAGGCAGGTGATCCCTACCTAGATCTGAGGCCCTGGGGGAAAATCTGGCATGAGGACAGACTTGTTAGTCATCAGTACGGAAGTATCACCCTGGGGAGAGTGTGGGAGTAAAGAAAGAAGGGTGATCGGCAAGCACAGAAGCTGAGGCTCACAAATACATAAGGAGCAGCAAGAGGAAGAAGGTTCTGATAGAGACAGACTCGAAGCAGCCACGCAGGTGGAAACCAGGAGAGTGTGGTGGAAGTGAAGCCAGAGGAGTGTTTCAGGTAGGAGGCAGAGTGGTCAACTGCGTAAATGTCGCCTAGGGGTCAAAAAGATAAAGCGTGAGAAGGTCCTTCAAAAGTGGCAACATGGAAGTCACCAGTGACTTTGGAGAAAAATACAGTAGAGGCAAAAACGTTTGGAGTCAGAGCATGAACTTTTAAAAACAATCTATCAGAATCTTGCACTCTAATAGAAACATAGATGAGGTGTCAAGAATTCCTTTATAACTAGCAAAGACTCATCAGCTCTTCTAAATTGCTCAGATCTGATCATCGAAGAGAAGAACTGCTGCTGACATGTCAGCGTTTCGGAGGTGGGTTATGCAAATCAGTCCTCGGTGTAACCCTGGAATAAGCGATGAGGTTTCCCAGTTTTCTCGCTCTTGTAATCCTTCCTTTTCTGAAAGGCAGGGATGGGACCATGCTCTTGACCATCCCCTAAAATGCATTTTCAACTCTGAATTTTTCTTAGATCTCACTTCATACTTCAGACAAGAATATTCCACAAATAGAGAAGAGGCATGTGTTTGCCATTGTAGGTTTTTGTTAAATCTACAAGCTGTTTAATCATCACCAGCTCTTAATTGTGCTGATGGCATTTCTGCTATTTCAGCAGAGGTGAGGAGTCTTTGTTTGCAAGTCACCAGTAAGGCGTTCTTGACAGCCAAGGCTATGACTTGTTACAGTAAAAGACACTGCTGGAAGAACATTTCATGGATCATTTAGCACATATTTTTAAAATCAGCTAATATATTCCCTAGAATATTCTTTTTGTTTGTTTCTGTTCTGAAGATAATCGTGGCCACGTTTGGCTCTGAGGCTGCATTAAACTAATGTTTTCACTGAAGATGAACTTACTTTGCAGCATCTAATTTTTAATTTTATATTTGGTTGTAATTTAAACTGAATCTCCTATTCATTGCTGTGACTGAAAATACTTAAGAGCAATCAGCATGTGTGGGCATTTACTTATTTATTTACTTGTTACTAAGATTTTATACTCCTAGGAAAAAAAAATTCCCAAATTTAGGTACTAAATTAGCGTTCACAAAATCCTGAGAGAAAAGTTACCATTTACAGACTTGCTTGGATCCAAAAGTTATCGCTTGGGTTTTATTCTTTACCCTATCTCTTTAAAAGAAAACCTAACGAAATGTACAGGAGAGCCTACTAGATCCTGAATATGAAGCACAATAATGACAAGCATTAGAAAAATATCCCTACTCCCAGTGGTGAAAACAGTGTGGCACAGAACTTTCTTGATCTCTCAGTCAGCCAAGTGAGGCATCTGCTCACCCCTGCAGTGGACTATATACAAATGAAGCTAATTTGCATGTCCCTATGAAGAGTTGAAAGTAAGAAAATGAGACAAGTCGGTATATCCAGAAACTCCTGGGGTTCCCTAGTCACTGGCTAGGAGCCCAATCTGAGATGAAAGAAGGGTGGAGTGGTCTTGGATATATAATTCTATAACCAGCTCTGAAGGGTTTTCAAAGTCTGAATACTATATATTTGACCCTTGAACAACATAGAGATTAGAGATGCAAACCCCTGCCCCCATGCAGTCAAAAATCTGCATATAACTTCAGAAACTTTACTGCAAATAGCCCACTGTTGACCAGAAGCCTTACCTATAACATATACAATTAACTCATGTTTTGTATGTTATATGTATTACATACTGTATTCTTACAATAAAGTAAGCTATAGAAAAAATATTAAGAACATCATAAGGAAAATACATTTGCAGTATTTATTGAAAAAATCTGCATATGAGTGGGCCTAAGCACGTTGTTTAAGGGTCAATTGTATACACAAGTGCAATCTCTATTATTGAATCATGTTTCTGTATTGATAGGAAAATAGCATTAATAAATCATCCAAACAAGTAATACATATACCTTCGATAGTGATCCAAATTATCAACTTCCATAGGCCTAGCTGTCTGCTGAATTTGCCCTATGATCAATACCATACTTTGTCCAATCTCTAAAAAGCGAGAGAAGGCTACCTTGGGAGAGATTCAGTGATCAGAAGGGTCACCTCACGAATGAGCCCTGAGATCCTTGCTTTCAAGGCAAATAGTGGCTATGTTTCTCACAGAGAGTCAGAAATCAAGGGATAGTTTTCCAAACTGGGAAGGAAGGGGATGTGGAATGCACGTCAGTAGAGTAAATCAACCCAATTAGCCAACATAAAGTCAAAGAGGGGTCGAGAGGAGAAACACACATCCACTCAAAAATATAAGATCTAGGAATATAATGGGGCCATTCCTGGAGCCTGGAGGAATTCGGCAATTATACTGCAGAGGTAGGGGAGCAAAGTGGGTAAAGGACTGTCATCTCCTCCAGCAATTGTTTCCTATCACCTCTACCAACCGAGGGTAAACTCTCCTCTTCTGCACACCCTCATCAGCCTGTGCTTCTCACCACCTTTCATTCACTGAGTGGATTATGACTGCCTGCTTGTCTGTCAGCCCCACACAACTGGAGTGCTCAAGCAGCAGGGTATGTTTCTTCATTGATGTGTCCACAGCATCTAGCACAGGGCCTGGCTCTTGGCAGGCATGCTATAAATGTCTGATGAGTGAGTGAGTGAATGAATGAATGAACTCTTGAGTCCCACTCGGCAGGCACACCTTTGGCATTATTTGGGGAAGCAGTGGCACTGAGCTCATCTAAAAAGCTCCAGGCTGTGAGGAATCAGA
Source organism: Pteropus alecto (assembly GCF_000325575.1). Taxonomy (NCBI): domain Eukaryota; kingdom Metazoa; phylum Chordata; class Mammalia; order Chiroptera; family Pteropodidae; genus Pteropus; species Pteropus alecto. The sequence continues at coordinate 20,868,201 of NW_006494614.1, read as the reverse complement.
CTCTTGAATCCCATCAGAGCTCCCAGTGCAGGACTGTTGCCTTCCACCAGGACTACAGAGAGAAAGAGACTGTAGACCAAGTGATCGTTGGAGGCTTCTTCAACTCTGCCAGCTCCTTTTCAGCAGAGTCAGTGCACCTCAACGCCTAGCACAGTGGCCAGCACACCTAGGAGGTGCTCGATAAATATTCATTGAAAGAATGAATCAATCATTCACCTGGCACTCTCCTGCACTTCCAAGGTAGCCTTTTGAAAAACTAATTGATCTTAACTAATTCTTGCATGCAAACTGCAGTCCTGACTCCGGCGAGGAGGCCCAGAAAGCATTTGGGTTCTGATTGGAGGCCTGACACCAAGCCACACTGACACTTTGCCTAATGGATATAATTTGTGTGACTTAAAAGACTTATGCAAAACCCACCGTCACTTCTTTGCATGAAGGCAGGGAGTACGGAGATTGTTCTACCTCCACCACCACCCCAATCCCACCTCCATTTCAGTCGTTCTCAATCTGAGCTACACTTTAGAATCACCTAGAGTTTTATAAAATCTCTGGACCACACCCTGGAGCAATTAAAACAGAATTTCTGAATGTGCCACCCAGGCATCGGCATTTTTTAAGCTCCCTGTCTGATTCCAATGAGCAGCCAAGCTTGAGAAGAACTGCTGTCTTTATAGTCAATCAATCTGCCTCTTCAGTTCACAGTCGGCTGAGCCCTCTCCACCCTGCACATGGTTTGGCTGCTGGCCGGGCCCGTCCATCTGTTTGGTGGCGGCAACAGTCACTGCCACTTCTGTTTCTAATCATTCTTATCTTTGCATATTCATGCGCAATGTTTTTACCCTGATTTAGAGGGCTGGAACAAGACTTTTGCAAGATTTTATAACTCATGGCAGCACAACAAATGCACCTACATTTCCTTATAAGTGCACATGTGTTTGAGTGTATATATAGATATATTCTACCCAGAGTTTAACTTTGCCGTAGTTATTTTTTCATGCTCAGAAAATTGTATAAGCAGTTTTAAGACCAGTTGCCAGTTTAGGTTTGTCATGAATCTTTTCCCCCCTCTAGTGGTAGTACTGAGGCATGTCAGCTTTGTGCAATAGCTTGCCTTCTCTTAGACTCCTAGCCTCTTAGTTCCCCCACCACATCAGTGAGGCTAGCTTTAGGGCCTTTTGCTCTTGCTATTTGCATTAGCTCCGGTGGTGCAAATTATCCTCATAAAGAGAAGAAGCCAATGAGAGTGTGACTTACTCCTCAGCATTTTGTCGTTCCTCCAAAGGACCTTCCAACAACACCGGTAAGAATAAGCCATTCACGTAGCAAAATTTTATTGAGCACCTATTACGAGCAAAGCACAAATGAGTAAAAAGAGCTGTTTCATATCAAAGTATCTTTTCTGTTGTCATGATTTTGTGTTAAAATAGTATCTTAATATTAAGACAATAGTAGAACATCATGATTAAGAGCTCAGCACTAGAGCCAGACTGATTCAAATCCCAGTCCTATACTTACTAACCATTTAAACCCAAGCAAGTTACCTAACCTCTTTGTGCTTCAGTCTCCTTATCTGCAAAATGGAGATGACGAATAGTACCTTTCTCATGGATTATACTATAAAGTACTGCCTGACATTATCATCATCTTAATCATTAAATGTATCTAAAGGCCCTAATTTTACTTTAAAATGATTTACTCAAACACTTCTTTCTACCAGGCAATACATAGTTTATATTAAACTTCTTTTATAAGCATGCAAGAGGCCATCAAGGTCTTCTGCCTCTTTTTCCCAGGCCAGTTCACAGGCTTTAGTTTATTCCTGGCTTCAAAGCATTTCCTCATGACTCTTATCTAGAACAGGGGTTGGCAAACTACATTGGGGGCCAAAAGCCAACCCGATGCTTGTTTCTGTAAATAGTTTTATTGGAACAGATCTACACTCATTGGTGTGTGTGTGGTCTGCGGTTGCTCCCATGCTATAATGCAGAGTTGAGTGGTTTCGACAGAGACCATACGACCCATAAAGCATAAAATATTTACTATCTGGCCCTTTACAGAAAATGCTTGCAGCCCCTTGTCTAGACTATGAGTTGCTCTGGATGTATGCCCAGCTGCATTTGAAGAATGAAGATCTGTAACATTCAGGCTAGCCTATGCAAGAACCAAGATGGAAAATCAGCTTTTTCTCTTCCGCCTGCCAAGCCAGGACTCCCCTAACTCCCAGCTCTCCTTTCTCCTCATCACTCTGTAATTATGTCTTAATATCTGAAATTCAATGATCTTAAAGAGAACAAAAATCAAAAAATTGAAAGACCTTTCAAACGCATGGTGTGACAGCTACTTTGAACATTTTCTTCAATTTCAGTACCCTCATATGTTTCCTGAAATTGAGAATTATTGGACTCTGGACCTCATTTCTTCCTGCAAATAACCAGAAAATGGCCTACTGGCTCCTTCTGTTCACAAAAGCTCATTGTGCAGTTGTAGCTACTGGCTGGGAAATATACACTGTTAAGCAAACTGATGACTACAGTGAAACTGATATGTATATCCTACAACTGGGGTACAGTCAGCAAAAGGCTCCTAGGATTAGAAAACATTACAGTTATTGGAGGTAAGGAAGCACATTAGCCATGGCCTGGATCCTGGAGAGAGGGCCCTTTGAGAGAATGGAGGTGGCTAATTTGAAGGGCAGAGCACATTCCAAGCATGAGATCCCCTTTGGGAAGACAGAGATGGAGTTGGGTTGAACAGACTAATGTGGCCTCAGACTTACTTGTGTGAAGAGTGTCAGAAAGTACAGGAAACAGTAGGAGTTCAGACAAGTAGACAGCCTAGACGTTCTCCTTAACCTTTAATAGGCTAAGTGCTGTGACCCACTCTGTCATGCTAGCTTAGTGGAATGGTAAAAACACAGGCCTTGGCATCAGCAATAACCTGCTTCTTACTAGTTGTGTGACTTTGAACAAGTTACTCATCCTCCTGAGCTTTCACTTGACTCAAATATGAAAGGTGGGAAATTCTTAAGAGTTTTGAGTTGGCATAATGCAGATAAAGTGCTTAACATAGCGCCAGCCATCCGGTAGAGTCATCACTACTGGAGACCCAATCGACATTAAATTGATCTTCCTTAAGAAGATCTGTGTCTTGCTCATGAAGATAAGCAAGACATATCCTCACTATCCAGCTCTGTGTCCGGTAGATGGAAACTGTGCTCTCATGTCAAGTTCATTGCATTGTAGAGACAGAAGCAGTTTTAGACATCCCAGTGACAGCCAGAGAAATGAGGAAATGCTGCAGGGAACGAGGATGACAAGACTAACAAGTCGGAGGTGCTTTCTCGGGTTTAGCTTGTTCTCTCAGGTTTTCTGCTCTCTACCTTCTGATTTCTACCATAAAAATCATGTCCAGTCCCTGGAGAAGTGCAAGGGGATTGGGTAGAGGGAGGGAGGCTTAGGTTATTGAATGATATACACATTTCAGATCACCTGATTCTGATGACCAAGGGTCTTACCTCAAAAAGGATCATCTTATAATGGCTAAAATGGTCAGAAACCCCAGGTAGTGCGCCTCACACTCACTATCCCTTAGATGGACATGACTGTTGGAAGCACTTAGAGTAGTCTCCTAGGAACAAAAAACTGAAGTTTTACTCTTTTTAGACTTTAACCACTTATTTTCATCTCTGTTTCCTTGATAGTCCTATGATACTGTGAAATTCATTCGGCCAACATAATTTCTATTCATTCAAACTCTTCCCCCTCCCCACCCTGAACAGTTCCATTTTGCCATTAGCTCTCACTTCACATTTGGCACTTATTGGGTTACAGTATGATTTATTCCTTGACTTTCAATGTTTTTGTCTTTCTCCTTCCTCATAATAACAGCTTATTGTGGTGATTTAATTGCTTGTGAGATGCAAATTGTATTGGTTATCTAAGGAAAAAAATATATTTTTATGATTTTCAGAAGCAATTCTATTTAAATAACTCTTTTCTAAACCAGGCAGGGTCTTAACTATCAATGAATAAATACTTCTTTTACTTTTGAAAGTTTTTTGTATTCATGGAAAAGCGTTAAAAGCTTATGCTGTCCCCAAAATGTGCCTGAAGACCTCAGATCTATTCTAAGGGATTCTTTTTAGAGGATCTCTACAAGAGTCTGCCTCATCACAAACACAATACACTTTGAACAACTAAAGAGTAGCTGATTCTCATTCATTTGTTCAGCCAGCATTTATTGAATCTTGAATCCTTCCCAGGGGATGTGGTAAAAACCACAGTCTCTGACATCAGTAAAACAATGGATGAGATGAATGTCACAGATTTAGCTACATAACAGCACATTTGAGGGCACGGAGCAAGACCATCTACCCCCGTGGGAGAGGTCAGGAAAGATTTCCTAGAGAAGTCAATGCTCGAACTAAACCCAGAACAGTGAGCATTTTAGGTAGAGTGCAAAGACAGAATCCTAATAAATGAGCACTTTTGGTGACAAGAAAATCCTGAAGGGCTAGAGTGCAGGCTGCGTACTGAGGAATGAATAGAGATGATCACCTGGAGAGAGAGAAGGCAGGAGCTCTTGCCATCAGTTACTCTCTTCTCTCTCCAGTTGCCCACCCAGTCTCCTTGGTAGAGCTTCTAGACAAACAAACCTCTTTTGTTCATTAAACTCTATGACAAGTGTTGGATTATCAAGGGGAAAAGACAAGCCTGCATTCCAGGTCTTCATACAGTCTGGTGGAGGAGGCTGATATGTAAGCAAATAATTACAATGTGGTCCGTTAGGCACTAAAATAGAGGTTGATAGACAAGTGATAACTGCTTTGAAAGAATCACAGAAATTTCTATAAAAGAAGTGACTTAAGAGCTGAGTTTTAAAGATATTATAGGATTTTAGAAAGAGGAAATAACATGGGCAAATAATTGAATGGTGTTTTGTGGACCCACAGGTATTTTATTATTTTTGGAACCTCAAGTTCCAAGGAAGTGGGAGAGGATGAGGTGAGAGAAGTAGATAGAGGCCAGTCCATAAACAGCCTTATAGGATATGCTAAAGAATTTGATGTTTACCCAATAGGCACCATGGAAAACCAATGAAGGCTGTTGGAGGGAGGGGTTACAGTAATATGGATGGTCATCTTTGCATTTCGAAAGGTTTATTCTTTTTAAGGCTAGAGTAGTGCAGATGGAAAGGAGGGAACAGTTTCAAGAGCTATTGGTACATGCTTGGTCTGCCCTTAAAAAAGGCAAAATGACTGTTGATCCTTGATATAAATTATTGATTTCAAAAATACTTATGCTTTTAAACACTCCCTCTACATTTATAAAACATATTACCTGATTCAGAATTCTCATATCTCACCTCAGATCTCTTTCATGTTTTTGTTTACAACTCACAACAAGCCAGTAAAGAAAACCTACTTGATCTCCATCTTAGAAAACTTAACCCTTTTTTTCATTTCCATATATAAGTATAGCTGGTATACAATCTTATACTGATTATATTGGTTTCAGGTAATTAGGCATTTTTATACCTTACAGTGTGATCACACCACTAATTCTAGTAATCATTTGTCACTGTTCGAACATATCACAATATTGACTATAATCCACTTCCCCTTTTCACCCATCTAAGTGTTAAGAGTTTGAATTAGAATAGATTTCCTTTACTTTCTGCTGATAACTTTGCTTAAACGTCTTTGCAAAAAAACAAACCTGAATAAAGAAAAGATTGGTGGAGAAGATGTGATAGAGAGGAAGAACAAGAATATTATTGATATTCTTGGATATCTATATTCTTATGGCTACTATGTATGGGAACGGATATTAACTAGACTTACTGTGGTGGTAATTTTATAATATATACAAATATCGTCATTATTTTGCTCACCTGAAACTAATATAAAGTTACATGTCAATTATACCTCAATTAAAAAAAAGAATATGTATTATGGATAAATGATTCAGGAATAATTGGGATACAATTAATTTAAAGTTAGTAAGACAATTACAAGATAGAGTTTGGGGCCTTTTAATGAATAAAGCAATTTGGATGCCTTGTAATCAGCTATCGCTTAGGATAGCTAATGAGTATATCCTATTTAAACTCTACATTTGTTCCTAATCTTCTCACTTTCCGCCAAGGGACAATAAATTTTGGTTCATAGAGCCTCATTGTCTAATTCCCAGCCTGAGATCCATGAATGTGATAATGGGAGTCTATGAGCCATTTAATAGTTGAAAAAAGCACCAAGACTTAACATTTACCTGCAGTAAGGCTGCACAGACTCATTAAAATGTTATGCTTCTTTGCTTTCTTCAGGAATTTATATCAAGTTACCACAGTCACTGGTTATCTTAGGCAGCTTAGCTATTTATGGCATTATAGAATTTATCGAAAAAATATTGTTTTAAAACATGGGGTCCAAATCCACGAGGCTACAGCCCTCTCTGGTGTAGCCCATTTCTCTCTTGAAATGTACTTCAATAAATATTACTTTTCCTAAAAAAAAAAAAAAAATGGGTACCATGTTGGGGGAGGCATTGTAATCAAAGATTTCTGGTTCTGAAAAGCTTAGACATCCAAGCTTGGTTATAAGTGTATTATGTTTGAAACCAATGGAATTTGGCTAGCTAATTGAGCAGTATTCTGCAAAAATAATTTATGAAGCTTTTGTTTCATAAATGTACATCTATACAAATGTACACTTCTCTAGAGGGAATAAGAGAGTTTTGCAGATACATCTGCATCTCAAAAATAAATATAGTTACATAAAAGACCATTTTAACAATTTTTATATTTTATAAGAGATGCAACCACTAGATGTTATATCTTGGACTTCTGTAGATCACGTGGAAAAGGTAGAATTGCATTCTGACTTTGATTTTAATCCAGAGTTTCAGTGAATATTAAAAAGGTACAACATTTAGCATTTAGTCTCTTTTTTAGTGTATTTTTTACTCTCAAGGTGTGCCTCACATGAGATATTCTGAAATTGTCCTCTGTAATCTCAGGCTTTTATGTTGCATTTTCATAGGAGCTTAAAACAATTTGATGCATGACTTTTTTTTCCCCAGAGTTTCTTATATTTACTAGTAAGCTATTCTTGTGACTTCTTTTAATTAAATTATGAAAATTAATATGTGATATGCTGCTCTTACAGAATAATGAAATTCCACGTCGCAAAACGGAAGTTTAAAGAAACATTACGCCCATACGATGTAAAAGATGTCATTGAACAATATTCTGCTGGCCATCTCGACATGTTGTGTAGAATTAAAAGCCTTCAAACACGGTAAGCAATGAAAATAGCATTTGTTGAAAAGGAGAGGCATATAAACTATCAGAGGAACTCTGTAGTAGAGAAAACTCTTAAATTTCATGTTTCTAATGCATTTCTAGTGGACAACTGGACTTTGCTTTTAACATAAATTTTATTTAAGGATGTAAATCAAGTGCTAACAGCCTCCAACTATACAGTGTCTCAGTTTCCTCATCTGTACTAATGGTGATATTGTTAGTGCTTGTATCATAGGGTTGTCACAAAGACTGAATGAGTCAACACAAGTTAACTGCTTGCACAATAAATGTTAATGGTTGTTCTGGTGTCATTTGAATTATTGCTGCTCCTGTTGTTTTTGTTATTATCTTGGTATACTGCACCAGAGAGTTGAGACTGAGAAATGACTCGTTGGCTCTTGTATTCTTTCCTGGTTGCAAGTTTGTTCTCCTTGTTTGTGGCTAAGACTGGGCCTTTCCCTTCCTCCATGTCCTGTATAATGCTAGAGACACACTGTCTTTCCAGTGAACATGTTATTGAGTGATTAAAAGAAATGAGTTCAACATATTATTCCAACTATATGTGTTTGATTGTGTTATCTGAAAGCCAAATTATTTAGTAGATTCAGTTTTTTAAGAATCTTGCTTCACTATCAGGTATAAATTACCAGCATTTGTGATTGAACAGTTCTTAAAATACAAGGACTAAGTCTGAAACATTCATTTATATGCCCATAGCACACTTATCCCAGGGTGAGGCATATACTAGGCCTTTAGTAGAACATCTGTTCATCAATTATTTTTTAAAAAATCACAATTTGTTTATTCATTCATTAATTTAGCAGATAATTATTGAGCCTATAATACGTGCCAGGCATTGTGGACATCCAAATATTAATAAAATAATGACCTCTGTCCTTCTGAGCTTGCAATTTAATAGGTAGGCACTGCCTGTATTTCTATGCAGAAAAAGTAAACCAGAAAGTTGAGTCAGTAGTCTTGATAATTCAGTTGTAAAAAACACAAAAAAGAAGAAAGTATTGTAATTCTCATTTAGATTGATCAAGTATTTTTGGAAATTATTTCAACTCATCCTGTGGTCATGTTACAGCCTCATACATGGTAACAATCTTCCAAGTCCTATAATAGAACTATCTGTGGCTCTCACAGTTTTTATAAAATCAACTGCTACAGAATTTGCAGAACAAATCCTGAGTTTCTAGCTTATGTAGAATATATTCTCCAAATGGAATTCCAATAGCTTTCTTATCCGCTTATCTCCCAAATATTAGATGTACAATAAGTGTTCATTGAATAATCTAGTCTATTAACATTAAATAATCATAATTATGATTTTGTTATATTTTAAGTAGCTGAATTCAGGAAATACTTGGTCAGAGATGGAAACAGACAAATCGCTTTGTAGTTTAAGACAATTTTTCCTCTAGAAGATCACCCATAAATGATTTTATCATGGATTGGAATAATGAAAAAATTAATCTCGTGTAATTCTCATGTTAAGAAAATAAGCACATCAACTGAAACAAGTTCATTTTTGCTTCTTCTTACATAAATTAAAGATAATTGTATTTAATTTTTCTTTTCAAAACACTTCATTCTGGCCTAAGGCAACCTCCATCTTTAGCACTCACATCATATCTCCTCTTTCTCTGATAGTGTTGATCAAATTCTTGGAAAAGGGCAAATCACATCAGATAAGAAGAGCCGAGAGAAAATAACGGCAGAACATGAGACCACAGATGATCTCAGTATGCTTGGCCGGGTGGTCAAGGTTGAAAAACAGGTACAACTCAAAAATACTAGTTAACTTTTTAGCCAGAATTTTTTTAAAATCAAACTGATTATAGGCAATTGGATATGTTTAGTGATTAGTATATTTAAAGAGAAATAAAATCAAGAAAGAATGAATGAAATTAATTTTTCTTTGTGTGTAGAAAGTGTTCTCTAAACACCTGGATTTCCATATAAGGAATAGAAAATTTCATCCCATCAAGCAGGTAGCAACTGTATATTTTCAACAGTAAGATTAAAAGTATCTATTTTTCATTTGTGTTTTGGTTATTTTCATTGTCTTTTAGGTCACTCTTTAAAAAAAACTCATTATTGCTATTATGATAAATTGAATGTTTATTAACCCTCAAGCTGTATCTCATACAAATTTTCCAGAAATCAAATTGCTCCCTCAGTTTAGTTATAAATATCCTAGGTATTAATTCTGAAGCATTTTGTACCTTTATTTTTAAGTTTACCTAGACTGACATTTAAGGTCTTGTTTTTATTACAGAATAAGTTCCTTACTACACTGCAGTACAATTCCAGAATGTCTTCACAGAAGAGGCTTAGGAAAGGCAAACTGAGTAGGCTGGGGAGTCGGAGTTGCATTTGTATAAAGTGCTTATATGTTTCTTGAGAACATCAATTGTCCATTTTAAAGACTTGGGGGAGAGGGGTGCCAATGGAGATTAGGTAGATGCCAAAGCATCTCTCTCCTCTCAAGTTTTCCTTTGGCCCCACCATTGCTAGACGTCACTCTCTAAAACAGCACTGTGTCAGGACTGTATTATACCTTACACTCAATATTTAACTATATTGACACACCTTGACTTCATTTTTTAATCCTAGACAGGAAGCCCATTCTTACTAACAGGTTATACTCATCTGTAATCATTTTCCCCATTTTTAGGTACAGTCCATAGAGTCCAAGCTGGACTGCCTACTAGACATATATCAACAGGTCCTCCGGAAAGGCTCAGCTTCAGCCCTCACTTTGGCCTCATTCCAGATCCCACCCTTCGAATGTGAACAGACGTCTGACTATCAAAGCCCCGTTGACAGCAAGGACCTGTCCAGTTCCGCACAGAACAGTGGCTGCTTAACCAGATCAGCTAGTGCCAACATCTCTCGTGGCCTGCAGTTCATTCTGACGCCAAATGAGTTCAGCGCTCAGACTTTCTACGCGCTTAGCCCTACTATGCACAGTCAAACAACACAGGTGCCAATGAGTCAAAGCGATGGCTCTGCAGTGGCAGCCACCAACAATATTGCAAACCAAATAAACGCGGCACCTAAGCCGGCAGCCCCAACAACTTTACAGATCCCGCCTCCTCTCCCAGCCATCAAGCTTCTGCCCAGGCCAGACACCCTGCACCCAACCCCCCCAGGCTTACAGGAAAGCATTTCAGATGTCACCACCTGCCTTGTTGCTTCCAAGGAAAATGTTCAGGTTGCACAGTCGAATCTGACCAAGGACCGTTCTTTGAGGAAAAGCTTTGACATGGGAGGAGAAACTCTGCTATCTGTCCACCCTGTAGGGCCCAAGGACTTGGGCAAATCTTTGTCTGTACAAAACTTGATCAGGTCGACAGAGGAACTGAATATACAGCTTTCAGGGAGCGAGTCAAGTGGCTCCAGAGGCAGCCAAGATTTTTACCCCAAATGGAGGGAATCCAAATTGTTTATAACTGATGAAGAGGTGGGTCCGGAAGAGACTGAGACAGACGCTTTTGATGCCATGCCGCAGCCGGCCAGGGAATCGGCTTTGGCGTCAGACTCTCTAAGGACTGGAAGATCACGATCATCTCAGAGCATTTGTAAGGCCGGAGAAAGTACGGATGCCCTCAGCTTGCCTCATGTCAAACTGAAATAAGTTCCTCGTTTTCTTTCTAAGCATAGCAGTTCCTTTAGCCATACATATCATTGCATGAACTATTTTGAAAGCCCTTCTAAAATTCAATTTGCAAGAATCAGGAAGAACGTGAAAGGCGGTTTATAAGCCCATTATCTTTTAATTGCATGAAAATGCATGTTTAGGGATGGCTGAAATTCCAAGGTACATCAACATTAACCCACTCATTTAGTAACGTACCTTGAGTTAAAAATCCTGAGAAATCGAACACTGCTAACGCTGTGGGGTGTGTGAAAATTAGGTCATTTAGAAGATTTGATTCTGTGTTTTGAAATTATGGGAGTAAACACCTTCAAATTTCAGCCATTTCTGCTTTGCGATTAAATACAAAATACATTTTCAAAATTAGGCCATGATGTATATTTAAACACAATGGTTATCAACAACAGCTGCTAACAAGGTATCAAGTAAAGCAGAATTTGAGAATAATAGAAATGGCTGCTTATTTCGAGATATATTTGCCAACCCATTCCTATTCAGTCATGTTATTATTAATGTAATTTGAATGTCGATTTGTATGCTTTTGGTGATTTAACGCTGTGGCAAGCAATTTTGCACATCATTTTCATGTTGTTGTTCTTTATGACGAGAATGTTCTTCAACTAGAAAATGTGCAAAGCGTGAAATTCAGGGCCAGTGGGGCAAATAGACTGACTATTTGACACATTTGACTTCATGGAAACATATTCCCTAATGGCTGGATCAACTTTCTAAGTGGTCAACTTCTACACAAGCAAATGAAATACCGATCAATAGAACGGCCAGTGTGACTGGGCTGATCTCTCTGCAATGGCGCCACCCCAGGCTTGCCAGTACCGCCCACATAAAGGGGAAGTGTGAGGAGCTATTCCCACTAAGCTGATACACAGGCAGGATCCCAGGGAATGAGACATGTGAGTGAGACTGAGATGGGAAAGGCTGGGGAAGAACCCAGACACAACACCAGGAAGTAAGTGAAGTTCAAGAAAACGACTTCCCCTCAAAGGGCAAGGAGAAGGACAGGAACAAACCAAAATAAAGGAACTTGATTTTTTAGAAAATGAATACTGCTAAGGAGTTCAACTGCCTAAACATCTTATTCTTATATATAAACAGAGAATTTTGCAAGTTATTTATTTTTTAATATGCCCTGAATGTTTTTTGCTATTATGGAGTACATTTTGCATATGAAAGGCTAAAACTAAACCTCCTTTACCTTTTATACCATAGTGAACATTTGCTGTTCTTTCCAAGAATGTTGCCCCAAATCTGAAATTATCGGTTCAGCTTCCTGGTATAAATGTTTACTGTTGGAAGTCAGGTAGCACTGGCAAGGTCTGCAGATCAAAACACTTTATCATTCAGCTTGACGGCAAAAAGCCCAAGAGAAACAAAATGAAAAATGTATTGACCAGAAAGCAAGCAATGCTGACTGCTTGTTAGAAACCAGTCTAGTAATCTCAGATCGGCAAAACTTCGGCCAAGGTAATGGCCTTCAAAAGGTAAGGAGAAGTGCCTCCAGACAAACTTCTCCAGCAGTCCAGAAGAATGAGCAGGGATATCAGCCGGGTACCCAAAGGTGGGAGGAAGCCCTGAAATCCACCAGTCCTTCCTAGCTCTCTTCCACAACCAGCTTTCTCCATCCTCGACTCTCTTTACCTTTCTTCTCCATTAACTGCTTGTCAATTCCCTGTCACTATTTTACTTCTGAACTTCACCAGGCCTTAATCAGCCTCCGTCCCCAAGTAAACCACTTCTCCACTCTACCAAAATGTGCTTCTCAACCTTTTAAAATCCTTGTCTCTTTTGATGGACACTGAAATTTTGAAAGCTCTCTCTTCTCAAACACCCCTGAATTCTAGCATACTGCCCTGGAGTGTACCATTCAGGATCTTCTTGGTTGCTGGAGACACAGAGGAAATAGAGTCTAAATTTTCCACTTTAGTTAAAAAAATTTATCAAGCTTTTAAAGTAAGTGTTTTCATTTTTGAAACAGACTCTTAGTAAATTATTAAATGTGATTTTTTTTTATCTACCCACCTCTCCACTCAACCTGAAGTTGTGATACGCCCTCCAGAGGAGGCTGCACACGCACACGCACACACACACACACACGCACATACACGCCTCCACTGACCTAAAGCCAGACACCTGCCATGCACTTGGAGGTAGAGGATGGAGGCAGCAACTTTCAGGGAGCACTGATTCTTGGACAT
>NW_006494614.1:20844394-20854990 GCF_000325575.1 Pteropus alecto | reverse complement strand
GAATTCTGAATGTATTGGGGACCCCTCCTTGGGCCTCATTAGGCCTCAAACACAGTAGAGTTCATCCAGAATTGCTGAGGACAGAAGATTCAAAAACAAAATCTATAAGCATCACTGAGGTCTTAATCACAGAAAAATGTGATAAACCATATTGTGAAAAACTTATGCATTGAAGCCAATGGCCATTTTGTGTCTATCTTACTCGAGCAAAAAAACTCTTGGATGTTAAAAGATAGTTGTATTATGTGAAAACCATAGGATTCAACTGTTGTGTTACTCTCTGTGGAGTTGAGAGGGGTCTCCCATTTACACTTAGCAAGGTCCCATTGGTCAATCCCAAATGGTGTCTTGAAGCACAGTTTAACTAAGCGCTGAGTAGCCATGTGCTTTCTCAGTTCAAGGTTGTCTGCCTTCTACAATGTGCAGGGTTAATCAAGCTAACACTTAATTGCAAACATCCCTTGTATGAGGTTAACAAAAGAATGTTGCTATGTCTGATCTAAACGTTTGCATTGTGTTCAACTAAATCGATATCCATAGATAGCAAGTTTTGTTTAAAGACACTTTATTGAGTTTTTAATTTTTTATCTCTTGCTCTAAGGTGCCTTTCTCACCTCCCATTGACTCAGTGATTCTGAACATTCTTAATTTGCAGGTTAAACAAGTCTAATAGGAGGAAATCAGGCACAAAGTGGCTAATTCTCACGTCCATTTGCAAAACAAAACTATAAGGAATGATGAAACCTAAGCAACTAAATTAACGGGTCGCTTAAGAAAATATCATAAATATTACCTTATCTCCCCCAGAAGCTGATATTTTTTTTTGCCTTAAAATGACTTGGTTATGTTTTTGTAAGAGAAACTTAATTTATATAATTATGTGCATTTAAGTGAGCAGTTCTAAAAGTCATGTATGACAATGCAATTGTCTGTTTCCTGAAAACAAATAAATCAGGAATACCATATCCATTTCAAGCTACCATTAAAATGTAATTTCCTTTGCTCTCTTTTACTGAGATTATTTGTTTTAAAGTAAAACATTAAAAAGATGTCTATAAATAGCTAATGTGACTGTTTTTATCTGGAACTAACTGTTTGAGTCTGAACTGACTGGTCCCAGTCAACCGAACTGACTATATACAAATTTTGGTATAAAATATAAAACTATCTTTTTGCAATGTTGCTGAAGAAATAATTGGAAAGAGAGAGATTTGTAAATGTTTTTGAGGGTATTATAAGAAAAATAATTTGATATAAATTTGATTTTTTTTTTTTTTTTAGTTTGACATGTCAAAACTCAGATACCAGTGCATGTGAGCTTTGTGCTAACTGTCATTAAAAAAGTTTGCTAAACAAATGATAAGAAATGGTGACCAGGCAGGTACCCAAATGCTGCAGTCCCTGGCCACTCAGAATAACCATTTTTAGCACCTACTCAGCTCTGTCTTTCCAGGGGAGGGCTCCTGCTCCAAAATGGATTTTTTCCCTCTTCTCTAAAAAATCCCATTCCTTCTATTCCACTAGCAATTTTGCACTATGTGTCCATGATTAATTCCAAGGGAATTATTTTAATGGAGTCTCAGAATGTTAGAACTCTGGAATACAAAGCAACAAAGTCCTAACAGAGACATTTCATACGTTTCAGACAAGAGGAAAATTAATGAGGCAGTATTATCCTGGAGGATAATGTGAGGGGATCACCCAGCATGGTTCTAATGAGATCAGACTGGTATGTGTCGATTCTACCACCTTCTAGAGAGACCAGTGACAACAACACTGTATGAAACAGGCTTGCTTGACCAACTTAAAAGTGTAAGCCACTTCCAAACACTTTTGCAACTACATACGTTAGCAGTACCTCTCAGCACCACCATTTAAAAGCAAAATATACTCACAACGATTATTCTGTCCTAATCATGATAAAAATAAGCTCCCAGACCTTAGAGCAGCCACTTTTGTTAGCCTGGTTTCAACTGCTTTAAGAATCTAGTACAGAAAAAATTGTTTTTTTAAACTTTTTAAATTCTCATTAATTACAATAAGACTTCACCCTCAAGCCTACCTAATTCCAAATCGTTGAGATTTTTACTACATTTCGAAGCAGAAATTTATCAGATACTATGCAAACTATAGGTTTATGCACTGCCTTAAATCACAGCACCACAAACCTGGTGAATGGAAAAAAATTTCCTGCTCAGACAAATAGAAATTCCAAAGATACATTTGTATGATATATTTCTCTTTGCTCATTCACATGAATCATAATTTTTTTACTATTTTAAGTCCTGTACGCTTTAGGATAGACATGGGGGTTCTAGCGTTCCCAAACACTGTCAGGACACCTGCACCTACTTTTTCAACTTTTCACTGATCTGCCCTTTCTCTTATTGTTTGGATGCTCACCTGTCCACTACTTGCTGCTTCTTCCTTCCTTTTTTCTTCGTCCACATCACTGTGACTCCCTTCCCAGAGTTCCGATCCCGGCCCATCCTGTGCCCTCGAGTAAGTAGCTACTCACACCTTCCCTTTGCTATAGCTCAGGGTGCCGCTCGTCCTCATATGAGTCATGAAGACATCATACCACACACACTCAGGTCACAGACGCTTTTGAGCATCTCTGAAGTGCTTCACCTGAGCCCTCTGGGCAATGTTCCAACACTATCTCCAGTTATCAGAGGTCCCACCGCGGCGCCTGGTGGTGGGGAGACCTCTGCCACTCCAGGATGGGAACTCCTTGCCTTTAAAGAGGTCTGTTCAGCTCTAGATCCCAAGCCCCTGGTTGTCCCTGTTGCCTCTCTCCTTCCTCTTATCGGTAACATCTCCCTCTCACTCTTTAACCTCATAAACTGAGTAAGCTTCTCCCATGCTATTAGCAACACTCGAGAACTTAACCTTCCTCTTTGTTTTGCTATACATCTCACTTTCCTTTTATAACCAAACTACTTATAAAATAAATTACATGAGGTTTTCCCATTTCCATAACATCCGTCTGCTAACCAGCACGTGAGAGTCAAACCCACAGTCTACCCAACACCACGGAAAACTGGTCTGAGCTCATCCATGACTTTCTAGAAACAGATTCAATGGACACATTCAGTCAGCATCCCTTTTGGACTTTCTGAGGTAGCTGACACGGCAACTACTTAAAACTGCTTCCCAGTTTGTCTCCTACCTCTCTGGCTCAATTATCTTTATTCACTTTTCCAACCTCCTTGTTTTTCATCACTTAACTGTCAGAGTCCCCACAGATTCTATCATGCCCCACTTCCCTTTGCTCCTCACCTTTCACACTCTCCCCCGGGTGGTCTTATCTATGATCTCAAGTACTAACGCAGAATAAGCCCACCCAATCATATATCTCCTGCCTAGATTTTCCTCCTGAGCATTACCCTGAAATGTCTTCACTTGGGCCCAGAGTCACTTTAAATGCCTCAGACTGAAACTGCTTGAGGGCAGGGACATCTCACTCACATTATAACTTGGGCTTCTTATACCATGCCATGCAGTAGGCACTCAATAATGTCAAATGAATGGAAGTGCCTCGGTCTCCCTGGGCCTATTACTCAGCTTTCAGCAACTTCTAACCTGCAAATTCAGAAGTCTTTCAGTCAAGAAAAAGAACAATCATCAAGCTTCATTTACATTGTCACAGATTTAATCTGTTACTTCTCTCAAAGGTCTTTGTATTTTAAAGGGGTCTGACAAAAAAATTAATTAATGCCAAATAACTGGTAATCATGTTTCTACAGGACTTAAAATAGCAGCCCCTCTCTCAACCCCACTGAGGCCTCAGCATCTTTGGCCTCTATCCCTCTCCATCCCCAAGACACCATATATGACATCCATGCCTAAACTTTGCTAGTTCATTGGGAAGACTGACTTCTCTCAACTTCGCTATAGGCTCCAAAGAAAATCAGGGGGTCTAGTCTTCTTTCCCCTGTTCCTGAGCCCTGGAATATCACATTCATGCTCCCCACTTATCTTTACTCTGTATCCTACCCATGCCAGGCCCAGAGCCAGAGCCAGCCTACAGAGTGTTTGGGTCCCAGACTTTAGAATAACAGCCCATGCTTGGTGAACTGCCCAGTACTGTGCCAATAAATGCTTCTCATGTATTATCTCATTTAATCCTCCTCTCATTCCCACAGGTAATGTACCACTTAGGGTGTATTTGGCTATAGGTATAAGAAAACCCTGGCTGAAACAACTTTAAACATAAGGACTTTCTATTATCTAACATAAATGACGTCCAGAGGTACGGTGGCTCCAGGCGAAATACGATTTGCTCAGTTACAACATTGAGGTCCCAAGTTCTTTCTCTGCTTTCTTCCTCATCAGCAGGGTACTACTGGTGGTTTCTCTTATTGTCCAAAAGATGGCTTCCGGGGCCAGTTGGTGTCACAGACCTCCTTGATCACATCTAACAGGAGAGCAAATGAGGTGGGAACTCTCCACCCAACTGTGAAATATAAATCCTTTCCTGACACCTGATTACACTGATTAGACACCTGATTAGATCACATGCTCATTCCTGAATCTGGTAGCAGTCACTATGTATATGCCCTGACTGGCTTCAGCCAATCAGAACTCCTCCTTTGAAACTAGGGAGGAGAATCCTACAAAACTATAACTGTTAGAAGAAAGTTAATGAATGGATGTGTGTGTGTGTGTGTGTGTGTGTATGTGTGTATCACCTGTATAGTTATAGGTAGTTACTATTAGTTGAGAGAAATAATGCACTGAGAAATCATTAAATTGCCAAAGATCACAAAGCTATTTAGTGGTAAAGATAAGATTTAAATGCATTTAGTCTCTCTCCATTGTTCAAGATATAAACTACATTAATACCTGAGCTGTGCCCACACAGCAATCTTTGGTGACTGAGATGTAGCAATCAAAATTACAGCCCTGAGAAGGCAGAATGTCAATTTGATAATTCCTGGTACGAAACTTAATTAAGGGAGACAATAGTGTCTTTTTGCACAAGTCTTTAATACACACAAAAATGTTTTTCCCCCTACTTTATGAGCCATTAATCTTTAAATTACCCATGAGAAAGTAAGCATGATATTTCCTTTGAGAATAGTATGCTTTGGTTTTCTTCCAGATTCATGAGTGTTTTTCTACCACGAACCTGATGTAATTTTTGTTTAATAACTGGCCAAAAACCATGAAATTAGAAAAAATCTTGCTGGCTTCAAAATATATTCCAAATTCAATCATTTCTTAGCACTTCCACCTTTCCACGGTAGTCCAAGACACCATCTTCTCTGACCTAGAGCACTACAATGGCCTCATTGTGAGATGCAGGCTGCCGGAGAAGGTTGAAGAGGAGGAGTTCAAGTGAGGACATGTTTAGCATGCCGTAATCTTGGGCAAAGAGATCCAAATGTGGATTTGGCACTCGGGAAAATTCTGGAATGAAGGTTCAAGAAGCCTTACTCATCAATTTATTCATGGCTTGAGGGACCTCAAGGATCCTTTGCTCCAGAACCCCCCACTTCCCAATCCCACCCTCTAATTTCTGACAGTCAAGGACAATGCTTGGGCACACGGTGTTCACCAGGCTTCCTGACTGCTACTTCCCCAGGCAGTTGGGGTGGGACCACTTTATCTCCATCTAAATACACTCCTCCACACATGTCCCTTCTCTCATTTGTCTGTTTCTTAAGATATGGGAAGTGGGGGAATCCTAGGGTTCCTAGGAGGGTCTTTTCTAGAAGCCCCTGTTTTCAATCCAGAGCAGTCTGACCAAGCTCTGGGTCTGAGAGAAGCTGTCTTTTCTGTTTGTATAAGAGCTGTCTTTTCTGTTTCATACTCTTTTACTGGGCTGTCTCCTGGAGGCAGCAAATGCAGTACATCATGGTTCTCCAAATCTCAGCACCAAACCTGCGCAGAAGCCCCTGCTCAGATAGATAAGCTTATTCAAAGAAAAGAGGACAGCACGCTAAAGGCTGTGCATATTGAGCCACTTATTTTATTGAATTTCTTTGCCCACAGAACACTTTCTTACATTTCAGAGACATGTCTCTCAGACCTGCCTGGAACATCTGAGGAAAGCATTAGGCTACAAATGCAAACTTCCATCAATGCCTTTCACCTCTTTCTCAACAACGGCTAAGCCAAAGCTTCCCCTATATCTCAACTGCCCAGGGAAGATCAGTCTTTTGTTACTGACAGTGAAATCTAATGGAATCCAGAAGAACCAAGCAACTGGTAAGTGGAAGTCTAGCAAAACCTGGAATGGACAGTCCTGCCCCTCCTGACTGGCAAAGACAGGGCCGTAGGGTAGAGCTGCATGCTGGGGGCCGCTGCCAGGTCGTCCTTGGTCAGTGCCTGGCTCCGGACACGCTGCAGCATCTTGAGGCCTGCAGAGAGTGTCCTAGTGAAGCAGAACTCACAACTGGGACCCCAGGGTAGGCCAGGATCCCCAAGGGAACGCTGAAGGGTGTTACCCCAGCCCAGGCCTTTCCAGGTGCTCCATCCACATCTTGCCACTTCCTTCCCATAACTCCCAGACTGCGCACCACAAAAATAGCTGTGTCTCCAGATCCCTGCTTCTCAAGGGCTCCAGGGAGCACCTGGATTCCCAGGCACCCAAGTGATTCTTGAAGAAACCAAGATGCCACACAACTCCATCATCAAGCTTTCAACCACCTACCTCGGGCCTGCTGGTCCAAATCCCAGCTCCCCATGCTCAAGATCATAAGGAACAGCCACTGCCTTGCCTCAGGTGGTCCGACTATGGTGACACGTGTCTGGCCTGTGGCCGTGAACCACCCCTCCAGTTGAATGAAGGTGTGGCTGTGCACCTCAATGCAATGAAGGTCTGTGTCAAGGCGGCCTGTGAGCCCAGGGAGAAGCACAGTAAACTACTAGCATAGGCGGGTGGGGGGAGGCAGAAAGTGGGAGGTCATTTGGAGATAGAGACCTGGGACAGATGGAAGGTTGGCAGCCTGGAAGAGAGGAGTAGGGGAAGGACATGGGCAAGGGCCACCCACCAAAGATGCGCTCCTCCTGGTCCTCTTCCATGTAAAATACCAATGGAAGGTAAAAGTTTTCAGGGTTAATCCACCATGGCTCCTCACTGCAAGTCCTTGTTTCCATGTCGTGATTCAGAATAGGGGAAAGCTCAATTGATCTGTCAAAAAAAAAAAAAACTAGAAGATCAGGAAAGTACTGGGCCATGTGTGTCTAAATAACCCCATGTCTTGGACCACCTTAGGGAGGGGTGGCCTATCCCTATAGCATTTCTCAAAAAAATCCACTCCAAGCTTAATTCTTTCATATGAAATTGGATTATCTGATTAGTACTTGCCTCTCTGATGCTCAGGAATTCAAAATCATTTTCATTCTAATTTCAAAAGATTTTGGAGCAGGGCAACTGGCAGGGGTTGAGGGATGGAAGGTACTAGGGCAAGAAGGTCCTAAAATGGCCTCCAGGACTTGGACAGGAAATGGTTTAGTCTGTTCACACTGCTGTTACAAAATATCATAGACTGGGTGGCCTATAAACGAGCATTTATTTCTCATAGGTGAGAGAACTAAACAGAGGCTGCGAAGTCCAAGATCACAGCACCAGCAGATTTGGTATCTGGTGAGAGCTTCATGGTTCCTAGACAGCCTTCTTTTCAATGTGTCCTTATGTGGCCAAAGGAGCAAGCAAGCTCTCTGGGGACTCTTTCATAAGGACACTAATTATATTAATGAGGAGGAGCCCTTCCAAAGGCCTCACCTCCTGATACCATCACCAACATGTGAATTTTGGGGGTACACAAACATTCAGACCAGAGCAGTTACTGCCGGCCAACCAATGACTATACATGTGTAGCAAATAAAACTGAGCTTATTTAGTGTGTTGCATGGAGAGGAAACAACACAGGAATACAGAGCCTCTTCATTGATGGGGGTTGTGGGAAGCTTATCACAGCATTTGGTCGAGTGATTCTAAGGAGTGATTAGAGAAACACAGGCCAGTTTAGTAAAAATGGGGCAATTTGGTGGTTACCGTAGCAATTTTCATCTAGGAAGCAGGGAGATTATGGGTTTTGACTTCAGAGTGTCATTGTCACTATCTAATTTCAAACACAGTTATAGAGTGGTCTTTCTATGTCTTGTTCCACCACAATCACTAAGGTCTTGACTGGTTAAAATATTCTGCAAGAGATGTATTATGTTTGGTAGGGAACATTGGCATTTACCTGTCAGCTAGCAGCAGCATGCTCCTAAGTCTGGGTTTGTTTGGTTTTTTTATTCTCCTATCTCCCTTTTTGACCTAAAGTAAAGTCAACCCTTAGGACATTCATCTGCAGGGTTCAGATTCACAATATCATCAGAATCCATTGATCACAAGGTTATTTGGAGAACACCGTCTGCATCTGAACCACCGTGATTCTCTCATGTGCCTTCTGTTGCGAGATGAGTTATTGAATCACGTAAATTGACAATGAATGCACAGTAGCGTTTAAGCCTGAACAGGACACATGGATCAACTACAGTACAGGTAATTACCAGAAACAAAATGATTATTAATCTTATTACTACCCTGCAAAAGAAAGAGCCTAGATTCCAAAACCAGGCCATGAAATCAGGTTCCCAAATCCATCTGAATCTAGATGATCCTAGAGAGCCAGGTAGTCTTTTTTTTAACTTAACTACAAATTATTCTACCTGACCGATAGTATTTTAAGTAGGTGCTGCAGTATTTGCTATAAAACAAAGTTCTTAGGTAGCCAAGAAAGAGCTAAAGTCTGTATAATCATCCATAACCACCATGAAACTTTAAGCTAGTTTATTGGATCTCTTGAGCAGAGGTAGTGTCATTTATGACTTCTGCTAGGGTCAGAGACAAATTTTAGACCATCTTCTCTAATTGTATTCTTACTATTAGAATTGAAGCAGCCAGAGTATAGATGAAGAGAGAATCAGTTCTCTCTTTTGGAGCTTCCTGAATAGTCCATGTTTCCCTCATTTTAGGTTTCTGACTATCTTTTTCAGAGAAGCATAGTTTCCTGCAGGACTAGGTGTTTTAAATATTAGAAAGTCTTTAAAATTTACTCCATATACACAAGATAGTTAGTATAATAATCAGGTGAAAGCTTGATGTCCACATAAAGAGGAGTACATTAATATTGCACAAGCTGAATGGATAATACAAGTATCAGTGATCACAATGAAAGTGGAACAATTATCAGTCTCTTAATATTAAGCTTGAGTAGAGGCTGGGGAGTCACTGAAGAGAACAAATTTATATGGCAAGAATAGCCTCAATATTTGTTTCTACTCCCGTACGTGTGCTTCGTAAGTCAGCATAAGTATTTTGTTATTTGGGGTCAATGTCCAATTTTTATAGCAGTAAAGTTTAGAATTAATACTGTGAGGAAAATTCAAATTCCAGAAGGAACCAGTAGAAGAAAATTTACCTTTCAAAGTGTTGGAAAGAACAGCTATTAAATTTTTGTTAGTCAAATCAGGTAGAGGATAACAAATCCATTAATCTATTAGATTTAGAACAATAGCTACAGTCTGAGAAAAACACACGAGTTTTGCATTTCCTGAGGTAGCAGAGAAATACTACAGATGGTTAGAATAAAATGTGTAGATATGTGAAAGAACCGTGAAAATTTTTGGTTGACCTCTAGGGGGCACCAAAGTACAATGATAAGTACAGCAAAATGAAAAAGGAGGGCAGAGAGCAAAAATATCTATCTTGTTTTATTGTCTTGAGAGGAAGCTATCTACTTCATGTCATCATTGGCTTGATCTGAAGGTCTTGGTTCACTAGTCTTTCTCTAAAGAGCATTTACTTCTGGAGGATGCTTAAGAATCTTCAGTTTAGGGTTTTCCAATGAAGTCCTTTCTATCCAGGCCAAGGGTAGAGTTTTTCCAGATTTTTGGAAGTTTAGTCTCATTCAAAAGACTAAATTTCCATGTTTCCAATAAACATGGCTAATTAGGGGGATATTGCATATCCCTATAATAACAAAGCTGGATGTGTCAAATGAGTCCTTTGTAATACTTATAATTGTAAGCTTGCAATATGTCAGAGTACAGGCTCAAAATGAACTCCTAAAGGAATCTTCTGAATCCCAGGAGTTGATCTCATTGTCATCAAAGCTAATAGCAATTCTCAGAATATGGAAGTTCAAGAGTCTTGGAGGGTATTCTCAAGTTTAGTTTTAGAGTTCATTTTTTCTTTCTAGTTTTGGAGCTTTTTTTTTTTTTTTTGAGAAACAACCACAGCAGAAATGTGTGCCTCACATCACCAAAGAAATCAGCTGGAATTCCTTAGGTCCAGAATAACTTTCAAGCAATTTACCATTAGTATCTTGGCTAACCATCAGGAATGTCCTCGATCCATCCTGAAAATAAGCAAACAATGACCAGTACATAGTTATAAGCCCTCACTGGGGACAATCGCTTTGGTCTGTGCTACTTGTTCAGCATAGTGGTAAGTTAAGGAATTACCTCAGAGTTTTGGGTCATCTGACTTTAAATGAACTGGCACTTTTTTATTATGGCTACCCTTGTGAGAATAGCAAAACTTCTAAAAGTTCTTTAATTTCTTGCCATTTTTAGTGAGATTTCCACAAGAGG
>NW_006494614.1:20830631-20844232 GCF_000325575.1 Pteropus alecto | reverse complement strand
GGAGGGAGGGAGGAAGGAAGGAAGGAAGGAAGGAAGGAAGGAAGGAAGGAAGGAAGGAAGGAAGGATGAACCTCTCTATTTCCAAAGTTTCCTAAAACAGGCCAATCTAATCATATGCCTTCATAAATACTTAGTTTTTTAATTTCTTGTGAGCTTACAAGCTCAAGTAAGGGAGAACAATTCAGTCATTTGAGCTCATTTCACCTCTGAGAGAAGGTGATATGTATGTATTCTACTGGCAAGAGTTTATCTGTGATAGCATAGAATGCTTGAAAATTTCTACTTTATATTTTTAAGTATGGACTATTAACAAGCAACAGTAAATAATCTTAAGCAAAGGAGTTTTAAGCAAATATATATATATATAATTGTACCCTATTATTGGTGAAAAATAATCACGAACTCTTCCTCCTCAAGTAAGGAGAGGAGAGTTGCCAGGAAAGTTAATAAGGGCACTAACAAACACTCAAGGACTTTAATTCATTCCATGTAGTGTATTATGAATGTCACCGGTCGACAAAGAATTTTCCTTTTCAAAATTGGTGTGTTGACAGTTATTATATCAGTCTATATAATTAGCAAGAGAGTTTTTTTTTTTAACTTTAGAAGTACACAATTATTTTATTATAATTAAGTTAGAAAAACTCAACTTTTGTTTTGATTTATAAGTTTTGTTAACCAAAAAAATCCATAATATGGTTGTTACTCAAAATTTGGAGAATGTTAAGGAAACCTGAATATTCCTATTATTCTTTCCTTTATAAGCTAAAAGAGCAAAAACTCGGATAAAAGACATCTTAATGGTTTCATTATTTTGGATTCGGAGGCTGAATTTTAGGGATAAAAATAGAAGAATATACATCTTAGACTAGAGTGTTAGTGGTTGAAAAAGTAGGAATTTGGAGTGTATTTTGAAGATAGAGCCAGCAGGATTTCAAGATTTTGGGTAAGGGGCTCAAAAAATTGTTTTTAAAAATAAGATCTGAGACCGAGTAATGCCCCCAGAGTCTTTCTACTCCTGCAGCAGAGGCAGTTAGCAGCTGCAATTTGAGTCTGCCCCACCACCCCCAACACCGACACCGCCCCACCCCCCAGCATGTCCTCCAGGGTGCTGCTCAGATGAGAGGGGAGATTAGCACCCCGAAAGAATGTGCGTAGGAGGAGATGACCAGCTGGGACCAGCTGCTGGCCCCGTAAAACCTCCTGTACACACACACACACACCCCTTTTGTGTTGCACCCGGAGCATCCAAGAGCTGAGGCAATGAGAGACCCTGTGGGCCTTCAACTCGTCTGTGCCACCTCCTGGTCTGCCCTCCACGTAAGGCTGCCAAACCGCGGCGCGGCTCCCTTGGTGCTATTTATTTGAACCTGTCCACGAGATTTTCTTCTTGGTACACTGGGTTTGGGTAGTAGTAGACTGAATCCTGGGGAGGGAGCTCCAGTGGCCTATTGTGAGAAATACAGTGAGACCACATCCGCATCTGCTGGAAAAGCGCTTTGCACAGCTCCTGAGCCTTAGAGCCTGGAGCCTCCCCCCATCTTCTTCCTCCTTCTTTCCTTCTCTCCTTCTCTCTCCTCCGTCCCCCACGTCCCAATCTCTCCGCCTCTCTCTCTCCTTCACCCTCCTCCCATCTTGAGCATTCACAGGGTTTCTCTCTCCTCCTGGGGAGAACTGCTTTTTCTCAGAGAAAAGAGGTGAAGAAAGGAGAAAGCTGGAATACGACCTCTGCGGAAAATTAAGAGTACTGAACATACAGCAATTAAGTTGAATAAGGATCATCCTGCCCTCTCTATCAGAGAGAGGAAGTGTCAAGTCTGACATGATCTCCCCCTTGCAAGAGACTTTAACTCTCACTTGATTCCTTCATATGGAACAAAAATTATCCAACAATCCAACCCACTTTCAAGTAAGTGCTTAATTACTGTCCCTTTTAAGTGCCAACCGTCTGACTTTTTCTATTTCCGTCTGTCCCATAAGGCTATTTGGTGTTGCACATCAGTGTCTGAACTGAGTGATTTCTTTAAAAATAATTACTTTCCTGAGGTTCCCTGGTGTGGCCTTTTATGTTGCAGGTGTGGGGGAGATGTAAAGTTTTAAAACATTTGTAAGTGACACCAGTATTATCAGGAGGCTTGGATTTCTGCTTTGAGAAAGCTGACCTAGTTAGCTTTGTATACATGTTGATATTCATTTTCTCCGATATTAACCCTTTAGTGACATAAAGCAACCATTTAACTTTTGTGGTAAAGCTAAACAAAAATCAGATTCGAGGTAGAAAAATTATCTTTGAAAAAAACAAGCCACTTATCAATTCATTCATGTAAAATTACACAAATAACAATTCCAAAGAACCACAATGGGACCAGAAATAGTCAGAGTGTGCAGTCGATTATCAAATGCTAATAATGCACAAACTTTGTTAACACATATTTTAGAGCAATAAAAAAGGCAGGGTTACAAGTATAACCTATGAGCAAGTAACCACTTTGATTTAATATAATCATGTGAATGTGCACACTAAGAACGGGATTCTTTTTTAATGCCAAAATTTTAAAGTTTTAATTTAATGTTTTACAAAAAAAAAAGATGTGCTAAATAAATCTAAAATACAAGCTATAAGGTAGAGAATATTGGCAACATAGTCAACAAAGAATTACCTTCTAAACTATATCATGAAAATTTTTAAAAGAATAGGACAGGATCCTTAGTGCTCTTGGGTTTGCCTGTCTCCTGATGGATGTGGACTCACAGCAACAACTACAGCTGAATCCAGAAATGTCAATAATTTTCTGATTGCAGAGTTTTTTAAAAGCAGAAAAATATGCTAACAAATGAGCATTCAAAATATAGTTTCTTCCAAATTCCATATGAGATTCTGGAGGTTCCTTAGCCTTGGGAAAACAGACAATCTATGAGAAATAGACATTTTCAGAGTTTTGGATTTCATTTCATATGGCTTCTCAGGTTCCCGGATTGGTCAGGGAAGTCTATTTCTTATTCAATAGCTTTTTCACTCTGCCAAACTCTGGCTAACAATAGAAACGTCTTCAACTCCTACATGACTTCAAAATGCAGATCTAAAAGAGAATCCTGTGGTGATGATGGTAACTCCTACTATCAGTTCAACTCCAGATGATTAGTTTAGACTAATCATGATAATCTCATTTCCCTTGCCTGTGATAGGTTTAGAAATGGCACACGCCCCAATTTTGGATAGGTTTTATAAAGAGAAATAAAGAAGACTTTGTCCTTTTTCTTCTGGTAGTTATGACTGAATATGATTTGGGAAAGAGCTACAAGCATCTTACTACCAGTCTGAAATGAAGATGAAGCTAACACAACACGAAGTGAGAAGGGAGAAATACGGAGAAACAATCTGAGCACTGACATACTCTCCCTGGACTGACTGTTATTGGCAATATATTTTTTTCATTTGAATCTACATATCTTGGGAGTTTTTTTCCCACCTTTACTGAGGTATGATTGACAAATAAAATGCCTACATTTAAGGTGTAGAATATGATAATTGTGTTTGTTTGTTATTCAATAAATATTTATTGATTTTGACCTTAGAGGAAACTTTGCAAGACACTGGGATACATAGATGGTTCCTACAAATCAAGGAGCTTACATTTTAGCAGATAACCTTGAACAGCATCTGAAAATGTCATTTTCTTTTTCTTTCCTTCTTTCTTTTTTCTTTGAGGTATAGTCGACATTTAACATTGGATTAGTTTCAGGTGTGCAACATAATGATTCAATGTTTGTATATATTCGGAAATGATCACCACAATAAGTCTATTAACATACATCACTACACAGTTTTTTTTTCTTGTGTTGAGAACTTTTAAAATCTCTCAGCAACTTTCGGATTCATAATACAGTATTATTAACCATAACCACCATATAGCACATTACTTCTCTAGGACTTATTTATTTTATAACTGGAAGTTGGTATCTTTTAACTATCTTCACCCTTTTTGCCCCCTCTTCTGCACAATGTGATATTTTGATAGGTGTATACATTATGAAATAATTATCATAATCAAGTTAATTAACATTATATATCTACTCTCTTAGCAAATATCAAGCATTCAACACATTGTTATTAACTATAGTCACCAGGCCACACATTAATTCTCCAGAACTTGTTAACTTTATAACCTAAAGTTCCTACCATTTGATCATTTCCCCCACCCCCCACTCCAGTAACCACTATTCTTACTCTCTGTTTCTATGAATTAAACTTTTTTAGATTCCACATATAAGGGAGATCATGCAGTATTTGTCTTATTTCACTTAGCATAATGCCCTCCACATTCATCCATGTTATCACAAAAGGCAGAATTTTCTTTCTTAAAGTTGAATAATATTTTTTTGATACGTAGGTTGTTTCTGTATCTTGGTTCTTGTGAATCATGTAATAATGAACATGAAAGTGAAGCTATCTCTTCTAGATAGCGACTTTATTTCCTCTGGATATATATACAGAAGTGAGGTTGCTGGATCATATGGTAGTTCTATTTTAATTTTTGAGAAGCCTCCATACTGTTTTCCATAATGGCTGTACCAATTTACATTCCCACCAGCAGGATAGAAGGGTTCCCTTTTCTCCACATTCTCACCAACACTTATCTTTTGACTTTTTGATAGCCATCCTAACAGATGTGAGAGAATTTTGCATAGTGGTTTTTATTTGCATTTCGCCTGATGATTACTGATGTTGAATTCCTTCTTAAATATCTGTTGGCCATTTGTATGTCTTCTTTGGAAATTTTTCAATTCAAGGTCTTTGCCCATTTTTTAATCAGATTTCTTGAGGGTTTATTTTTTTTTCACTGGTATGAGGTCTTTAAATATTTACCCCTTATCACACTATAGCTTACAAATATTTTCTCCCATTCTGTAGACTGCCTTTTAATTTCATTGGTTATTTCCTTTGCTGTGCAAAGCTTTTTAGTTTGGTGCAGTTCCACTTGTTTATTTTGCTTTTATTACCTGTGCTTTTGGTATTGTATCCAAAAAATTATTGCTAAGACCAATGTCAAGGAGCTTTTCCCCTGTTTTCTTCCAGGAATTTTATGGTTTCAGGTTATATAGCTAAGTCTTTAATCCATTTTGAGTTGATTTTTGTGTGTGGTATAAGATAAGGGTTCAATTTCATGCTTCCGCATGTGGATATCCAGTTTTCCCAACACCACTTATTGAAAAGATTATTATTTCCCCATTGTGTATTTTTGGCACCTTTGTTAATAATTAATTGACTGTATGTGCATAGATTTATTTCTGGGCTCTCTATTCCATTCCATTGGCCTATGCGTCTGTTTTTCTTATTCCAGTACCATACTATTTTGATTACTATAGCTTTGCAACATAATTTGAAATCAGGAAGTGTGATATCACCAGTTTTGTTCTTCTTGCTCAAAATTGTTTTAGCTATTCAGGCTCTTTTGTGATTCCACATGAATTTTTAGGATTGCTTTTTTCCTGTGGAAAATGCCATTGAAATCTTGACAGGGATTGCATTGTATCTATAGATTGCATTGAGTAGTATGGACATGTTAACAATATTAATTCTTCCAACCTACTATAAATACAGTAGTATTTCCATTTGTGTCTTCTTTCCATTTGTGTCTTCTTCCATTTCTTTATAGTTTTTGGTGTACAGATCTTTCGCCTCCTTGGTTATATAAGTATTTGATTCCTTTTTATGCTACTGTAAATGGGATTATTTTCTTAATTGTTTTTTCAGATAGTTCATTGCTAGTATATAGTAACACAGCTAGTTTTTGTATGTTACTTTTGTATCTTACAGCTTTGCTGAATTCATTTATTCTACAGCTTTTTGGTGAAGTCTTTAGGGTTTTCTATATATATAAGATTATGTCATCTGCAAACAGACAATTTTTCTTCTTTTTTTCTGATTTGATTGACTTTTATTTTTCTTGCCTAATTGGTCTGGCTAGGACTTCCAATACTATATTGAACAGAAGTGGTGAGCATCCTTGTCTTGTTATTGACCTAAGAGGAAAACTTTCAGCTTTTAACTGTTGAATATGATACTATCTGTGGCTTATCATATATGGCTTTTATTATATTGAGGTACATTCTTTCTATAACAAATTTGTTGAGAGTTGTTACCATGAAAGGATGATGAGTTTTGTCAATAATACTTTCTTAACATCCAGCTTAACCTTTCTTCTCACTTGCAGTACAAAACATCCTATGTGATTCCTGTACCTTTTGCATACTTTTCATTTTGACTAAAAGGGCTCACCAATGTTCTGCTTTTTGAAGCACAATGAATAAACTATAGGTAACCAATATTTTATCATATGATATCTTAATAGTGTAAAGTACAAGGTATATCTTGATTATTTTTAATTTATAGGCACTTTCTAAATAATATAATCTTTAATATAATCTATTATCAAAATATATATACTCAGCAGTCTGGGCCCACTGAGTATCAGAAAACTAATACTGTAGAAAATCTTATTTAAACATTGTGTCAAAAGCCCTTTAGTTAGAATTCCTTTAGTATGCATCTTGCTAGGGAGAAATCCTATTAATGCAACTAATATGAGCATTTGCAGTGGTATTTATATCAAACTTGAGAAAATATACTGTAAATAAGTCCAACCAATGTAATGAAAGTAAAAAATTATTTCTCAAGAACATTACACTATAGTTACTGTTGCATCATAATACTATAGGAAATCAATATGAAAAGCCAATCACTGGCTCTCTATCTTAAACATGTACCAGGAAAAAATTGCTTACATATAGTCAGTCAGTGGCAAAGTTTAAGTCTCATCTCAATTTATTTGATATCGCTGAATGCACACTGAAAAATACTCTAAACATAATTAATGAGAAATGTTTCAATGTCCTTTCATCCTATTTTAAACATGAGAAAACTTGCATTTTAATAAATTATAACTATACTGAAGCCATTGATTTAGGTATTTTGCACTCGAAGAAGCATACAGTTCGATGGTGAAAATTTTGTAATTAAATTACATCCTTAAATAATCACTTTGTTGGAAGTTTTTTTACAGATACCACAATTTATTTAAAGTAACTTAGCCCTTCTTGATGATTTAGAGCAAAAGTCAGGCAAATTTTTTCTATAAAGGGCCAGATAGTAAATATTTTATGCTTTATAGCCATGCAGTCTCTGTCAAAAGTACTCAACTCAGCTATTGTAGTACAAAGCAGCCAGAGACAATACATAAACAAAGAGTACAGCTGTGTCCCAATAAAACTTTATGTATAAACACAGAAATAAAATTTTATATAATTATATGTGTAATGAAATACTATGCTTCTTTTGATTTTCTTATGCCATTTAAAAATGTACAAAGTATTTTTAAACTACAGGCAATACAAAAACAGGCATAAAAAAGATTAGTCCTATCCCAGTACTAAATATTATAAAATTTCAATAGATTAAAGAGTGTGTTTATTGATTCATGAATAGAAAGACATATCAATAGAATGAAATAAAAAATTCAAAAATACACTCAAATATATATGTAAATGTTCAGTATATCTGAGTATATCTCATGTATACATGAGGTATACATGTTATTAAACTTCTGTTTGTTTCTCTCCTGTTAATCCAGCTTTTATTACAGAGCATCTCAGCCACAAGAGCCTAAAAGGTAGAGGGAATATTATTTTTCTTCCCCTACAAAAGTCAACAACAAAAGACATACTGGAAAGAAATATTTGTAACTTCTAGACAGACAAAGCAGTAATTTTCATAATGTAACAAGAGATATCACAAATCAATAACAACCTAATGGGTAGTGGCCTAAATATTTCACAGAAATGGAATATAAATTGTCATTATACATATGAGAAGATATTCAGTGCCACTTGTAATAAGATAAATACAAATTAAAACAGAACTAAAAAATCACTTTTTATCTATCAGACTGATTAAAAATGTACAATATTTGATACATATTGTTGATGAGGGTGTAGAGAAATAGATACTCAAATACACACATGGTAGAGAAATTGGTCAACTTCTATGGAAAGAAATTTGGCTCTATCTATTAATGCACCTGTAGGGATTTATACCACAGATGTATTCACAGGTGTGCAAACTGATGCACAAGGTTATTCACTATATTATTGCTCGTTACAATGAAAGATTAGAAATAATCTAAAAGTCTATCGGTATGGGATGGGTTAAATGCTACATACGTACAATGAAATATTATTTATGTAGCTGTAAGAAATTATGAGAAAGTTTTTAATGCTCTAAAATTAAACCACCTTTGTGTATATTATTAAGGGGAGGGAAAGCAAAGTGCTAAAGAGTGTATTGTATGATGCTATCTGTATAGAAAAGAAGAAAAAAATATGTATATATGTGTATTTATCTAGGGACTAAGATTATACAAGAAATTAGAAACAGATTTCTGTAGGAAATGAAACTATGAGTGAAGAACAGGGTCTGGAAGGTATCTTTTTCACTAAAAGTATTTTTTGAATTTTGAGCCCTATGAAAGTGTTACCTATTCAAAAAAATTTTTTTAATTGAATAAAAATGACCTCTCTGATATTAAATTATCTGATATTAAGTAAAAAGTAGTTCCAGGTGGAAAACATATTTTATTAAGTCTTAAGTAAACATTTTTTTTAGGAAAAAATATTATTGCACCTATTGAACAGGAAATGACATATTAAACAAAAGGAAATCTAGAGAGGGTACTTTTTACATGGGAGATTTATTTCCTGTTTTCAGGGAGACAAAGGAGGGTCAGCTCTTTCTTAAGTAATTTTAATTCGAAATAATCAATATGTCAAAGTGGCACATTTGAGGGCAGCCTTCCTTGAGCCCCATCAGAGGTATGTAAAGACCTATTGTGACAAAAAGTATTTTCTGCTAATTTGTGTAATGAAAACACGTAGCACAGAGCCAGAGTGGCTGTGCCAGCAGTTTGAATAGAGTTGGGAATACTTTAGTACCTTCAGCAATCGTGAAATTCTTCCCTAGGGATGTTTTTGTAAAATCAGTGTTGATTCTTGTCCAAAGATCAAGCATTCACGTTTATCTCCATATGCCTAGTAACCGAGAATGTGCTTCATGCCTTTACAGGTTTTTCCCTCCAATATTAGGATAAATTCCTAGACTTTCATTTGTGTCAACTATAATTGAAAAAATATAAAATTTAAAAATAAAAATAAAAAGACTTTCATTCATTTATTCAACAAATAATTATTGAGTGTCTATTATATGGCAGACACTATCCTAGTCTTCAGGACTACAATATTAAACAATTAGTATTTAGAAAATAGCTTCATTGAACAATTGTTTAGTATTTGTACAGGTATACAAAATAACATTTTCCCATTGAAAAGTAGCTTATGTGCAAACTATTCATATTGCCAACCTGTGAACAGCTTAAATATTTTACACATATTTTCTATAGCCCAGCTTTAGATTCAGACCACTTGGATTTACAAATAAACCTATCAGGGAGCTAATTATGATAGTTGATCATCAAGAAGCAATAAGCAGAAAGTTCCTAGAACAGCCAATTTACCAATGAGTATGAATAATCTATCAAGCATAATGGTGTAACTAGTGATTCCACATAATAGTATTCTACATTTTCTTTTTAGCCAAAGTCAAATATGTAACAATAATAATACCAACATGAGGGGAGGATAACTATCGATTTATAAACTGTTTCCATGTTTCTCATCTCTTGTAATCCACACTCTTGTTATCCCCACATTACTATAAAGAAACTGCTTTTAAGACAAGTATCACTAGGTGTCTAACTAGTTATGGTAGAGTTAGGACTGGAACCCAATTCTCCTGGTGCTACGATTTATATTCCTTCCACTATGGTAGCTGCTTAATGTTTTGTTGTTTTTTTGTTTTTAATAGTAAATGCCACTCCACTATTTTGACTAGAATCCTGACTTCTCTCGCAATGTTTATAAAACAATATACTTTAAGTAAATTCTCTAGAGGTGCACCTGAATTAGCATAATTAAAAGTACCATCTTCAAAGAGGTTATGGCTAATATGCATTACAAAGGCATGACCTTTCTTAGGTACTTGGTTTGTGAATTCTCTAATAATGATAAGCCATTGAGGCTGTCTGTGGTTGTTGTTGAAACTCTTTTGTCTTGGTTCTTGCTTATTATTTGTTCCTCAACAGCTAATTAGCAACTTGCAGGGTTTAATATTTGTAGCCAATTAAAACTCTTTGACCCTGGGACAAAATTATATAATTCTATTTATACAAAAGGCCTAGAGTAAGCAAATTCATAGAAACAGAAAGTAGATTAGAGGTTACCAGGAGCTTGGGGAAGAAGGGAATAGAGGGTTTTTGTTTAACAATTAGACTTCCTGTTTGAAACATTGTAGTGATGGTTGCACACAACTTCTGAATGTAATTAATGAATGTAACTAATGCCACTGTATTGTACACTTTAAAATTGGTTAAATTTTACCTCAATTTAAAAATAAAAACAAAAAATCCTTTGATCTTCAAGGATGTAGTAGTAAGAGAAAGTTGACTTTGATCCTAATATACCAGCGAAAAATCTAACTACTGCCTGGCCAACAAAAAAGAGTCATGTAAGTGTTAGTCCAGTAAAAATGAATGTTGAGGCTCTGTCACAGCTGAAGCTGTTGGTAAAAGAAGTGTGCATTTGATTATTCCAAAAGCTTAGAAAATTTCTTATAGAGAATCCAAGAGATGAAGGAGAATGACAAACTTTGAAGCCTAGATTCAAAAAGCACTTCTATGTGATTTCAGAGAAGTTATTAATCTCTCTGAGGCTCAGTTTCCTTACCTGCAAAATGGCATTAATAATTCCTAATTATCAAGAGTTGTTGAATCACATAAGTTAATGTGCCTAACTGCCAGGCTGTGCTGGCTCACCCCGAGACACAGGTGGGCTGCTCACAACGGCACTGGATTCCCAGGTGGAGATTGTCTGGTGGGGACTGCTGGGCTGCCTACTGTGGTCCCAAGCTTTGAGTTATCAGGGGCCCTGACTCTGTGGGAGCCCACTGGTGAGAGGAGTGCCAGCAATTTTCTTGCATAAAGAATTTTAAGGATGCGATTCCAATGTAGTGGTTAGCACGTCTGCTTTACATGCAGAAGGTCCTGGGTTCATGCCCCAGTGGAGCTATAGTCCATGGTCTATGGCCATGCCACCTTGAACAAGCCCAATGTCTGATCTCAGAAACTAAGCGGGGTTGGGCCTGGTTAGTACTTGGATGGGAGACCACCCAGGAAGACCAGGTGCTGTAGGCATAAATAACAATAAATAATAAAAATAAATAAATAAATAGAGTTTTAAATAAGGCCTGCTGCTCAGGAGTCTTCTTGAGCTTCCCTGAAGACCTGCTTCTTCCTTTTCTCAGCCAGGACAATCTGGGGACCCCCAGAGCTCCTAGAGGAACCTGGTTCTGAGGTTTGGGTAGTGTTTTACCTCAGGTGTGATGATGGAGGTGAGCCTAGAGTTGGGCCCCAAGTGCCTGTATCTCACCTTCCTCATCTTGGTCATAGAAAGGCTCCTTGCAGACAAATATCCAATGTTGTAACTTATTTAAAAGAAGAATGATATTGGAGCTCTTTTTATTTCCCCTTGAGAACACATCTGGTCTCCCATTTTTAGAGCAAAACTCCTTACATTCAGAAAGCTCTGGATAAATAAAAAGGAGAGCCTTAGAGGCATCAGGAAAGTCATCTTTTAGATTTGTTAACTCCTTGAGGTGTTGTTCACTCACTTGGCCTCTTTCCCACACTTTTTAAACTAGCATGTTATGGTCTAAGTTGAGAGCTTGCCAAGGTTTTGGGAATGGCTGAAACACCAATCTCTTTCCTAATTGAATCTATTCTCCAGAGGCCGTTTAAGCACCAGAACGGAGCTCTTTGTCTTTGTCCTAACTAGATATTAACATAAAACACAATAACAAATTGGTCCCTTGAAGTCTTTCTCCTTAACCAATTATTTGGCAATTTCCTGGCTTCATTGAAAGCAGTTTAGGGAGTAAGGCACAAATCTTTGGAAGCATATTTAAGAAGCCAATGTTTTTGCATTTCAGTGAAAAATCATCCAGGCAGTTGGGACATCTTCCGGCTTTTCTTGATGGTCAGTAGAGGCATGGAACTCTCCTTTCCAGCTTTCCTCAACCCTATTTTAGAATTCTCTATTGTTCCTTTATACTTTCAAATGGTGGCATACCTAAATACATACATAAACAAAGTTTTTGTTTTTGCAGTGATTATATGGGGATCCAGTGTGATTGACGGAGCAGGTTGAAATAATTCTATCAAAGTCCTAGGAAAGAATTAAGGCAGAGGGTCTGGGCTGTAAACGAAACCTTATATGGAAGCTTAGTCAGCCCCTGCTTCATCCTATCATCTTCCTCTAGTTCATAAAGATAATTGTCAACTTATTCTCAATGATCAGAATAATGGCTAGTGCCTAGTAAGCAATAATATTTGTTTAGTGTGAAGGGGAGCAGAGTTTACCACTAAAATAAGCCTCTTTGGGATACAGATTACTTTAAGCTGGCTATTTTTAAGAAACAAAAGTCAGGAAAAACCTTGACCTTCCTACTAACTGCCTAAAAAAATTTAAATAGAGGACCTGCTCCAGAAAGGGAGCTATCGTCATAGATTAACTACAGTTTAATAGAAACTAGTAAGTGACATACAAGGATGCCCTAACAAAGTCCTTTCTGTCCCATTGTTAAGATGGCCCAGCAAACATTTGTTTACCAAACATTTGCTTTTCTATCTCCATGTGAATTGCCTTCTTGCCCTTCAAAGTCCCAAACCACAACTTCCCCCCTCTTCTTCTTAGCTCAAGATAATGTGTAAACCTCACTGCCGATTTCTCCTGGAGTCTCATAATCTTATGGAAGCCTCGTATGTACACACAGAAGTAAATTTTGTTATTTTCTCCTAATAATTTGTCTCTTGTCAATTTGATTATTAGACCAGCCAGCAAAACTAAGAGAGAAAAGAAGGAAAAATTTCCTCTGCCCCACAAATGAATGAGTAAATTATTACCATAGTTTATCTATTTCCGTGTTGAAATTTAAAATTTTTTTAATTTTAAACTATTATGCAAAAACTGTTTCCAATTAAATATTTTGCATACCTTCTTTTGAACACCTGTTTAGCTATACATATGAAAACTTGAAATTAGAATGTCTAAAGCAATGTTTTTAATTGTAATCAATATTATTTTAAATATTTTTATTTTAATATTTTAACCTGAATTAATGCTGCCAAAATGTCCCTCCAAGTACTGATACTGATTTATATTCTTACCAAGAATATCCACATGACCTCAAAATTCATATTTCATATCTTCAGTTTGGCCAGAGTGGGAGAAATGGCATCTCTCTATAGTTTTGCTTTGCAATGCCAGCAGTCTCTAGTACAGTTGCCTATTTTTCTGAAAGGTTATTTGTCTTTTTCTTACATATATATATTCTCCACTGTCTATTCTAATATTCATATATATATATTCTTCCACTGTCTATTAATCCTTTGTTCACTATATATATATTTTTTTCACTATATATATATATTTTTTCA
>NW_006494614.1:20791325-20830538 GCF_000325575.1 Pteropus alecto | reverse complement strand
TATTTTTTTCACTATATATATATATATATTTTTTTTTTTTTTTTAAATGCCTGCAGCACTTGGTATTCCTAGATGGTCTCCCATCCAACTACTAACCAGGCCCAACCCTGCTTAGCTTCTGAGATCAGACAAGGTCAGGCATGCTCAGGGTAGCATGGCCATAGACTCACTGTATATATTTTATCTCCCTTTTAACTGTATTTACGGTCTCGTTGTCCTATGCACATCCTAGCCCATGCCCTCCATCCTCTGCATAGGAATGGAATGACACTTGAAACCTCTCTTGTTTACTCCCACCCTGTAACATCAAATACAATTGATTCAAGTCTTTCTCTTTTAGAGCAAATAAAGCATGGTGGTTAGAAGCATAGACTCTGGAGGCAGATTGCTAATCTTCAAAGGTTTAGACACTTAACTATGTAACCTTGGGCCAGTTGCTTAATTAACCTCTCTAGACCTCACTTACCTTCTTTGTAAAACAGGAGTGACAACAGCACACCCACTTCATAGAGTTGTGGTGAGGATTAGATGAGTTTAAGAGCTTAAAACAGTGTCTGGCACATAGTAGGTGCTATCTTAAGAGTTAACTCTTCCTGCCCTTTTCATATGCTCCTTCTTTCCTTTTTTCTTATTAGAGGATTCTTTTTCACTTTTTTCCTTACTATTTCCACACTATTCCTTTGACTGAATATTGTCCCACTCTAGCAGTGGCCAACATTTCATGTCATAATTTTAAGTGACAGAATAAACTAAATATATCAAAATTTACATGGTTTGCATTTTAAAGGTGTTTGATCATTTTGAGACATCTCAGTAGAAACCTGTGTTTCTGTTTCTTGATTTAAAATATCCCAAATCAATGGGCAATAGAGTAGAAATCAGGCTACCTGGATTAATTTTCTCTACATTACTATCTTCTATTTCCACTGTTTCTTCACTTCTTTGGAGCTCAATTTCCTTATCTGTAAAATATCCTTGGGGAGGGACTTAATAAGAAATGTGCAAGATCTAGATGAATCCACTTGACAGGATGCTTTCTGCAGATCCACAACTCAAACTGAGTCGGCCAGTGAGGAATTTATCCCACAAAGCATATACTTCCGTGGAGGGCACACTCAGGACTGAGCATTTCAGTAATGCCACCAGGACCCAGGTATTTCCACCCTTTTACTGAAGCTGACCTGAGTACAAGACTACTTTGGGTTGGGTCACCACCAAGGCCAAGTTTGGCAGGCAGAAATGAGGAGGTAAGAGCTGATTTCCATCTGCCAATGCAAAAATGAAAGTACCCTGTTGCTAGAGCATGTTGCTAAGGAATGAAGATGCCAGTGTTGGTAGGCAAGTTGGTCGTTTTCACTACAGTTGTGTGGTTTCTCACCATGGTCCAGGAGGAGTGCCTGGCCATGATGGGAGCTAGCGCCCCAAGGGTCTTTGGAGTGTTTTGGGGTTGGCAAAGGGTTGCCTCATCCAAACCCAAACTCTCAAATAGTCCTCACAAACTCTTAGTATTTATAGTCTAAATGTCCCCTTGCCATAGTTACTCTTCCACGTGTTTGTTCTTATCCATAAGCCCCCAGCAGGGCCACTCAGCAGCTGGGCTGCTGACTGCTTATTAAAAACATGTAGTCTATGGCCATGCCACCCTGAACGCGCCCGATCTCCTCTGATCTTGGAAGCTAAGCAGGGTTAGGCCTGGTTAGTACTTGGATGGGAGACTACCTAGGAATACCAGGTGCTGTAGGTGCTAAAAAAAAATAATAAAACAATAAAATAAAATTTAAAATCATTCGTGTGTAGATTTTTATTTAAAAAAAAAAAAACAGATGCAGAATGG
Organism: Pteropus alecto; assembly: GCF_000325575.1. NCBI lineage: Eukaryota > Metazoa > Chordata > Mammalia > Chiroptera > Pteropodidae > Pteropus > Pteropus alecto. Next base: position 20,828,704 of record NW_006494614.1, on the reverse strand, counting down.
TATAGAATGACATTCTGGCATGACTTACTTAAAGAAACTTTTTTTCTTTGTCATAAAGTGGATTAAAATAACTTTGCTTAAATCATAAATAAGTAGATTTCAGATCATATTAAACCAAAATACTACAATCCACCCTGTGATTTCAAATCACTCACATACTTATTAATCCTAAGGATGTAATGCCTGGGTCAAATCTAAGTTCAGCAAAAATATCGATCCACCCTGTGATTCTATTATCAGTTACAGTCTAATCACAAACACTCATATTTTATGGGAATTTTTCTTTTGACAGACATTTTTTTACACCATAGTTTAATAATCAGTTTAGACAACCAAATCCCTAATATTATTGATAGAGATATAGGAAAAAACTCTTTAACATGATGCCATATCCATTCACCAAAAGATCAAAAATAAATTTCTTCAACCACTCAGTTAAGCTTCCTTTACAACTGGGTTTTCACGTAAAAGCCATTTTTGTAAAGTGAGTACAAACTTGCATAGCACTGTCAGGCACGTGTTTTATTACCAAACTCAAGGGGTTCATTTTGCCTGCATGTGTCAAAGCCAAAAGAGATACAGATAGGAGTTTGCAGCAATGAAAGCAGAGGTTTATTTAAGGAAATGGCACCAAGCCCAAAGACACAGGTGAGCTAGTGCTCGAAGACCTGTCTCCCCGATGGCCTCTAGGGAATAGGTTATACAAGGGAGAACTCATTAGTAAGTAAGGGAGTTGGGGTCGTGGGCTCTATTGATTGATCAGGGTAGGATAGGAGGCAGTTCATCATTGCATCAGGTCCTGATGTCAGTCATGGCATCCTTCTGTCTGGTTTCAAGGGGATGCCAGTAGGGTCCAGTCGTTTTGCCCTTATGGGTGTGGAGCTGCAAGATGTTATCTTTAGTTTGACTCTGTTTCTGTGGTCCACAGACTTGAGGCTTTGTTCCTAAGACTGTTTGATGTTGATCTAAGGGCTTAATGATTAAGGGTGTGGTTCCTGCGGTATTCAGAAGGATAAGGAAAGAAAAACAAGTGAGCCCAAGGCCAGTTTGAATTGAGGAGAAAGAGAGGTAATTTTAAAGAAATGATCTTCACAGTTACAGTTTGATTGCCATAACTTTAGAATTCAAAGCTGTCATAACTTTGGGGAAAGCATGTTTTTGTTCTTTTTTCAATTCCTGCAGTTATTTTGACTTTATTAGTCTCATTTTCCAGATGTGCTTCTACTTGTCTTAAGTTTTCTAATGTATGACTTAATATTTATTAGAATAATTTTAGCATTTTCAGTGTGGAATGTTTCTCCAGTTATTTTAATAGCTCCTTTATCTTCTATTGACCTTGAATATTATCTTTTTCCTAATATTGTCCCTAAGGAGAAGCTGAGTTTGCCATCCCAAAATGTGCCTCTTTAGGGAAATTATTTTAGGCTGGTTACTTTTAAGAAAAAACAAGGGAGAAGCTCTGAAAACTAATAAGTTATCCTTTGTAAAAGGACATTTATATTTGTAAGGGAAATTTCCATTTGTAAGGGTGATTCCCTCACAGTAGGAGGCCTGGACTTAAATCTGCATAACAATCTTACTTTTGTTTACTGTGCTTTTCCTGGTAACTTTCCATAACTGACTCTCTACCTTGTTGAAAGAAGTACTTAAGGTAATGGCTTCTGCCATTTTACTGAGTTACTCAGTTTTCCTGGGTCTCTCCCATGTTTACATTATTAAACTTTTAATTCGTTTTTCTCCTGATATTCTGTCTCGTTTCAATTTTATTACTAGAACGGACAGAAGAACCTAGAATAGTAGAGAGAAATTTTTACTGCTCGACAGTTGGTTTAGTCAGCAGGATAAAATTTACTGGCTGGATCCCTGTGCCCCCTGCCCCGCCCCAGAATGCTGCAGCTGACAGATCCTGTGACATCTGAGGAACAGCAGACAAGAAGTAAGCATCTTACCGAGTCAGCCTCCCAGATCTTTCTGCAGCTTTGGGGAGGAGTTAGAAGTCTTTCTCCTTCTAAATTCGGTTTAGCAGAAGAAAATATCTGTGGAACTAGTTCCCGGGGTTTAGCAGCTCTTCGTTATTTGGGATGAGTACTCAAGGGTTTTCTTAATTCTTTTCCTCTCACAGATGGTAAAAACAGGCCCCTCATCGTTCTTTTTTGCCAGTCGGAAGATGTAGATGCATCTGGAGCACAGCCAAATGGGTTGTGTATCCGAACATAGTGGATCTAAGAAAAAATGAGTTATCTTTTGGCTTGGGAAGTCATCATATTCTGTTCAAAAAGGGGGAAAACAAGGGATTCCCTGTGTTTTGGAACAGCTGTTTCTAACTCTGAGAATGAACTGTTTGCCTTGGTTAAACCATGAAAAAGCTTATTGGTTTGACTCACTATTAAGATCCTTGTACATGGCAACTTTGCTATAGATCCTTTCTCCTCCCAGAGATGGTCATTGTTTCTCTTTGTCATCTATCTGATATATCGTTTGTCTTCTGTGTTTTGAGAGCTTGGTTTCGAGCTATGAGAATACCCTCTTTGGTCTCTGCCATCCAGAAGGTGCAGGTATCACTGTGTGTTTGGCAGCCAGCCAAACAGACTGCGGATTCTTGGCAGCAGTATTCAGTAGAACATGTGCACAGGAATTTAAACTGGGCTTGCGGCTAGGTCAGTTGTTGTCAGTAGGCTGAAGCACAGGATTTTACCTGGAGCTTGCAACTGGTATCTCTTTGTCTTTATGTCTCACTGTGCCAGCTCTCAAGAGAATTTGTCATGAAGGGTCCCATTCCATAGCGGGCCAATTGTCATCTCAACCTCGTTGCTTTACTGCCTGCAGCAACAAAGGGCTTTTACTGTCTGAGACTACTCTGGAAGTGAAATTTTTAGATCTTGCGAGGCTGCATCTTTTCCTCTCTAGCAGAAGCCTCTAGCTTCCTTGGTTAAGCCATAAAAGCCTTATTAAAGTTACTATGGAGATTAATAGGTCATCAATGGCCAGACTATGGATCCTCTGAATTTATAAACTTCTAAATTGGAAATTTTTAGAGAGCTCTCATTTTAAACAGCTGTATCATTGGTACCTATAGAAAGACCAAATTAAAAAGTGGATGCAAAGAAATATAATGGCTAGCCTTTGAGTACTCATTCTAGTAATCCTTTGTCTAAATTGCCTTTCCACTCTGAAGAGACTATTAAAATAAAACTACCTGAGGCTACACGTGATCCTCCTCAGCTATCTTTCACTCCTAGGTCAAGGCCAAAGGGCCCAAGCGAAAGAATTTCTTAAACCAAGGGAGAATCTTCAAAAGTTATTGAAAATGAATTACTTCCTGAGATTAATGAATAGATGAAAAGACAGAATAAGATGGAAGGCCACCAGTCTCACTAAACTTGTGAAAATAGCTGATATATCAGAGCTTGACAGAAATTTTTTTCAAGCCTCCTCCCCTAAGCTAAAATGAAACGAAAAGATTTTATTAAAGAAAGATAATGTAGTTATATAAATGGATCATCCTATGATGTCATTTAGACAACTCAATTCTTTGAGGAATTGAAAACTGCTGTCCTTTACAAATCTAGTCCTTACAGGATCCAGGGGTGTGGCACTTTATATAAACAATTCAAAGCCCACCAATCCTTTTTACTACCCCCAAACTTCTAAAATTACTTACTCTAAAACACAGGTTTCTGGTAAGTTTTCAGATCTTACCATTGAACTAGGTAAAAATTTTAAGATCTCTAATGGAAGAACTGATGGCTTCATAAAACTGCCAACAAGATCAAATTAAATTATATGGTTCTGAATGAACTGATGAGGATGACTAATTTTTATGACTTGTTTGGAACATTGCTAATTTTTAACGTTTGTCTTCTAAATTTAAGAAAGTTTTTTTTTCTATTAAGCTACCTATAACTTAGAGCAGTTTGGTAAATTATATCTTTGGAATGTTAAAAAAAATTCAGCTCAGTAACTACGAAGCTTGAATTGGCTTTATTCAGTGATTCGTGTATCAGGCAACATCCCAACTAGCAATTTAGAAGGGCCCTCTAGTTTGTAGGGGTTGTACAAAATGGAAAGTTTTTATAGGCAGAAAGAAGGTGTGACTAAGTAGTTAAGAGCTGGATTATTTCAATCTAAAACATCTTCTCTTAGGGGAATGCAGGGGGTCCTATCAAGCAGATTACCTCACTAGTCTGGATTAGGAAATTACAAACTAATTGAGAGGCAGAAACTGCAATTAAATATTAAATCTGGGTTTGATATCATGGGCTTTTAGCACAGGCTTTTTATGGCTTAACCAAGAAAGATAGGGGCTTCCACTAGAGAGGAAAAGATGCAGCCTCACAAGATCTAAAAAGTTCACTTCCAGAGTAGTCTCAGACAGTAAAAGCCCTTTGTTGCTATGGCAGTAAAACAACGAGGTTGAGATGACAATTGGCCTCTTACGGTCTGGGACCCCTCATGACAAATTCTCCTGAGAGCTGGCACAGTGGGACATAAAGACAAAGAGATACCGGTTGCAAGCTCCAGGTAAAAGCCTGTGCTTCAGCCTACTGACAACAGCTGACCTAGCTGCAAGCCCAGTGTAAATTCCTGTGCACAAGTCCTACTTGATACAGCTGCTCAGAATCCGCAGTCTGTTTGGCTGGCTGCCAAATACACACTGATACCTGCACCCTCTGGACGTCAGATACCATTTCCATATTGGGACTTTATGGTCAGAGTAGAATCCCTTTGTCAGGAGTCTATTTTACCCACTCCAAAATAGGCTGTTGGAGTTTTAAGTATAACGAGTTTATTTACTGTTAGTGGCTCTGTGTTTTGCAGAGCCTCACAGAGTGCCCTGGTGAGCTTTTCAATTGGTCGGTGTCTATTCTCAGACCATGGGAACTTTTGGGTCCAAAACACAATCGGGTAAAATTTGGGGTCCTGTTGTATTTTAGTCCACAGTGACCGTGTTGCGAACCCTTGAGAGTATAGGCATTCTAGTTTGTATTTGAGAGTTCACATTAGCTGGTACCAATGTGTTAAAAGTTCTGACAGCATTTTTCAAATAAGTAAATTCTGCCTCTTGAATCTCTGTCCATCTAAGGTTTCTACTCTTCCTAGTTGTTTCATAGATGGGTTTTAATATTATCCTTATATAAGGTATATTCTGTTTCCAATATCCAAACAATTTTTTTGTGGTAGGAGTTGATATACAATCTATCTTGTTTATGACTGGATTTGGTATTTTCTTACCTTCAGAGGACCAAATTATGTCTAGATATTTCACTGTAATTTGAGGTCCTTGAACTTTACCTAGGTTGACTGTCCATCCTCTGAGTGTAAGGAATTTAATTAAGTCTATCTTTACCCTCATCTGGTCTTACAAGTTATCACCATAGATAAGGACGTCATCATTATAGGAAATAATAGTTTGTATGTGTGTCGTGTGTTCCTGAAAAGCCTGGATATCTTGTGTCAGAAGGTTATGGATTATCATTGGCTGTTAAGGTAGCCTTATACTAATTTAGTCAATTTACTGTCTACCTTCCCATGTGTATGCAGTCATGAGTTGGCTCTCCTCATCGATTGTTATAGCAAAGAACATGTCATATAACAAAGAACAAGTCATATAACAAAGAACAAGTCCATCACTGTATGATAAGTTCCAAATCCAGTAGTGGTGATATTGTTATGTTAGTGCCTGTAACTGAGAATATAACTTCAATTTTGGGAGAGTGTTTAAATTTCTATAATCCACTGTAAATCTATTATCCATTTGGTTTTTTAACAGACTAGATTGAGATATCATATGGTAAAACAGTAGGAGTTCTTTTAGGAGTTTTTGGAATTTTTTCCTTAATTTGAGTACGTCCTTCCTTAAGATTGTATTATAAAGCATACTTGTTATTTTAAATAGGACAGGCAATTTAATTGTAGTCCATTTTGCGGTAGCCAACTTAGTTTTAGGAATTGTTACATCCTTGTTATATGGTATCCTATTACATCCGTTCCAAAAATTTTTTCTAAATCGGGACCTGTAAAGCAGTTAGCCTTAATGGGTAGTCTATCATCAACTGTTAGGAATCTATGTACCCATGTCCCTGGGATTAATTTTCCTCCCAATCTTTTGATTACTCCTATTTTATTTTAAAAGTTTTCTAAATTAGTAGGATTATCCTTGTATCATTGCTACTTGGAACCCTGTATCTAACAACATAATAGTACACGTGTTTATATTTACAAAGGGGATTTCTATTGAAATGGCCACTGTAACTTGGCATTTGTCTCCAGCTTGTGCCAGTAGACTGCCAGTCCCTATATAGGGGGATTTTCTCTCCTTTGTCTATCAACGGCTTGTCTATTAATGACATTATGTTTAATAAAGTGGTTATTATTTATAGTAAATGGGTTCTTAAGTCTTTTTTCTGAGGTATACTTCCTCTAACAGATTTTTTATTTCCCTGTAAATAGCTTCTTGGGTTTCTATTTGGGTTTTTGTAATTTGGACTAAAGAGTAGGCTGAATTGTTTAGATGACCAAAAAAAGCTTTGTAGATTTAGGTCTACATGGACTATTTTGATTGGATCTATTTACTTTAGGTATAGGCCTGTTCTGGCTATATACGTTGGTGTTAAAGCTATAGCTTTGATTTTGACTTAGTTCCTTAGCTCTTTTTATCAAGTCAATGAGCACTTCTGTGTTTCTGGCACCTGCAAATACTGTAAATAATGCTGTTCTGTCTTGTGGGAGTGCAGCTTTTAGGATAACCTTTTAAATTTGTTCTTTTGCTTCAGCATGTAATGGTGAGAGTGTCCCTATCATAAATCATAGTTAATACTCTTGATTTCGTTATTACATTAGTAGCTTCCCCTGCTGTTTTCCATGAAGATGTTTTAAGGGATAATATATTAGGTATAGGCCATCTTAATCTTCAGGCTGTTGCTACCCAAACAAAGATCTTTGTAAATTAAAATTATGTTCTCTAAATGCTCTAAGGTTTGATTCAATTTATCAGCTGGGGAATGGGTCTGAGTTGCATGATCTCTGCTCCTGTGAGGATCAGATGTGTCCTCCTTTGGATCATAAATCTAATAGCCACTGGGTTTCTGTGTCTAAATCAGTTTGTTGGGATTCCATTCTAATTTTCATCATTTGTCTAGCATAAGCTCTCTTTGGTAACTCTGATTGGTTCCATATTAGCATTTGTTGTAGTTTTGTGTATTCTCATGGGCCTAGCTTCTAGTAGATTAAAGTTATCAGTTTCAAAAGGTTTAAAGTAATCATTATCCTTGGGGTTTGGATTAGTGCCCTTAGGAGCAAAAGGGCTTGGGTTTATTCTCACTCTGAAGATTACTTTTTCTGCTAGCATCCTTTACTTTTTAAGCTAGCACTTTTCTTTTCTGCCCACAGGCATCCAGGTGACTTAATGCTTCTAATAAGAGAGCTGGAATTTGCCAGCATTTTATTTAGCACGTGGGAATTATAATAATTTTATAAGCCAATAGAGTACAGGATAATATATCTTAATAAACCAAATAAAGAAATAATATCTTCCAAATGATAGATTAGTCACGCTATTGTTCCAGGCAAGGGGAGATGAGAGGAATAAAGTCCAAATTTTAACAGAGGTGTACCTTTTTATAAGCGCAGGCACTCGGGAGAGAGATAGTATCTAGTTGCCAGGGAAAAAGTGAAAGTCCCCTGTTGCTAGAGCACACTGCTGTGGAGTGAATACTCCGGTGTTGGTAGGTGGGCTGATCTCTTTTATTAGGCCACTGGGAGGTTTCTCACCACTGTCTACAAGGAGTGCCTGGCCAACATGGGAGCTAGTGCCTCAAAGGTCTTTGGAGAGTTTTTAGGTTGGCAAAATGATGCCTCACCCAAATTAAAACTCTCAGTCTTCACCAGCTCTCAATATTTATAGTCTAAATGTCCCATCACCATACTTACTTTCCACATGCTCTTATCTACAGGCCCCCAGCAGAGCCCTTTAGCAGCTGGGCTGCTGACTGCTTTATCAAGGACAACAGATGTGGAACGATGACATCCTGACATGACTTACTTCATACTTGTATCAAAGCAACTTTTTCCTTTGTTATAAATAGTGGATTAAAACAGCTTCACTTAAGTCATAAACAAGTGGATTTGAAATTATATTAACCAATACACAATTTTAGCTAGAATATTTCAGTTGTTTTTGTAATTAAAATAAACTTAGTTAATCAATATCTTTTTTTCAACAATAAATATGTATAATTATGTTAACTGCAGTGTCATAAAAGAAATAATTTAAGGAATTAGAAATAGCTCAGCAATAAAAGAGACTTGATAATATTTATGACAAAAGCCTCAACCTGGAGGGTCTGTGAGAATTCTCACAGTCGTCATCGCGACAGCCCTACACAAAGAACTGTTCACAACAGAGCTGCATGGTTCGAACAGTGTCCCCTTAACTTCCTCTTCCCCTCTATTAAATACTTCCTCCATCTTTGTCCATTTTAGTATGCACACATAAGTTTGTTATGCACTGCATGCACTGGATTGCAGTCTTTTCTTTTAACTGAATAAATCTTTTTGGTTACAGAACTCCTGGTTGATTGTTTTTCTAGTCAACAGACTCTACTGGAAATGAGAAAAGACATAAGACTTTACCTAACTTTACCTAATTGAAGGACTGTCATTATATAAGAAGTTAAATGGTCACTTTCAAGAGGTAAATTCTAACTCAAAATAGAGAAGACTTTTTTAACCCAGAGCTGTTCAACAATGCATAAAACATGCTGCTGCCATTGTATAAAGGCTAAAGTGGCATCTTTTGTGAGACATTAACATCTAAAGCGCCTTAGTGAACCCTTGATAGTCTGGTTTAGTAAACATTGACATTGACCCATTACAATCATACTTGTGGCAAATTGCTGAGTGGTCCTCAAAAACCAAGGTAATAGCAGAATCTCTCCCTATTAAACACTTTCACATTTAGTGTAATGACAGGATGAATTCACTTGCATAATATTTTGTTTCTTGTGTCAACACAAGGACATCCAAACCTGTAGAGAATTTTTATAAGAGTTTATTTAAGCCAAGCTAAAGACATTTGAGCAAAACCTCAAATGCTCTGAGGAATGGGTAATAACAGTTTTGCAGCCTCTTTTATGCATTTGAAATCGAGGAGGAAAAGTAGGAAGATTATTTGAAATCAAGGGGGAAAGCATGGCAGGGATTGGATTATGGGATAGATTATGTGCTTTCCTAAATGTTACAGTTTATTTCAAAAGGGTGTTAACCTAGATGCAGCACAGAAACAATGGATGCGGCTTGCTTAAGGCAAAGATAAACCTTGCTAAAAAGTTATATGCCTGGGGCATGACTACCCACTGTGATCTGCCTCATTAGAAATTTATGATCAGATCACCCTGTGAGGTTATTTTCCTTAGAACCCTTTTTTTGTCTACATTTGTAACTATTTACTTCCCTCTTTACCTTCCCTCCTTTATTCTTTTTTACTTCTTTGGTTGAATTCTGGTAAGTTGAAATGCACATATGATGCAAAACCACTTTTTACCAATATCCTAGAATCTTTCAGAAAGGATAAATAATAAACCTAACAGCAATCGCCTCTTGGGAAGTGTGATTCTAGAGTGAGGAGAAAATCCACCATACATTTCATATCTTTTTAAGTTCTTTACCATGTCCTTATATTTTTTGTTAATTACTAATCCTCCTAGTTTAATAGTCCTTCTGAAGGACTATTATGTAATAGATGAGTAAATCTATTGATTGGTAATGAAACTATTATCCAATTTTTTATGATGAAAACAAAAACTTACAGAAGAATGAAAATAGTACAGTGAACACCCACAACTTTCATCTTGACTCAACAATTTTGCTACCATTTTGTCTTTTTTGCTTTATATCTATATGTATATATATTTATAAATATTTTTTGCAAAAGTATTTGGAATAAGTTGCCAAGATTATGATACTTTATGCCTAAATACTTCAGCATGCATCTCCTAAGAATAAGGTGTTTTTGTTTTTACTTTTAATTCTGATGAGGTTTAGGTAGTCAGACACCTAAACTAGTAGTGGCACAGTACGATCTGTGTTCTTAGTGATGGATGGAATTCCGCTGCCCAGCCAGGCTTTTGGTCAAATACTGTATGTAGTAAGATTAATCCCTGACGTTTGTCTAATGCATAACAATTTATATTCTCTCCTTCCTTGATTCATTAAACTATATAACACTCCTTTGCAATCAAATAATGTCTCCTAAATTTACATTTAAGTAAGCTGAAGCTGAGAGAGGAAAATGAATTGCTTAAGAACATTCAAATAAATAGTAAGTGAGAAAGTCAGAGCTGGACTCTAAGCCTCCTGACACCAAAATATTTCTTCTAGTAGAAGAAACACCTAATGTTTTTTTCTACTAGAGTAGTAGTTGTCAGACTGATTTCAGAATTCCTTTATATGCTTTAAAATTATTGAGGTCCTCAAAAATCTTTTGCGTGTATGAGTTATATCTATTGATACTGTATTAGAAATTGAAAATAAGTTTAAAAATATTCATTTATTCCTTAAGACATATTATGTGTTAACATAACATTTTTTACGAAAAATAACTATTTTCCAAAACAATGCTTTATTGAGAAGAGTTGCATCATTTTACATTTTTTGCAAATCTCTTCAATGTCTGCTTTAATAGCTGGATTTTCAGAGCTGCTTTGCATTCATCCTGCTATGACATGATATCATGAGTCATGTAGCCTCTAAAAACAGTTCACTATGCCTTTGTGGAAGAATAAGAGTAGAAAAAGCTAATAAGATCTTAGTATTATGAAAATAGTTTTGACCTCATAGACCCCCTGAAAGGGGGTCCCAGGAATTCCTCAAGTCTCACACTTTGAGAACCTCTGTATCAGGGCATTCACTAAATGGCTATGAAATAATAAGCTCTAGTAATATTAAAATTCCTGAAATGACATCCTTAGAAAAGAGGCTTATAATCAATGTGCATTATTATAAAGGCATAGTCATCGAAGTGGGTCTCAGGTTTTGGATTCCCTAATATCAGCAAGGGGTATAGGGTCACTGTTTGCAACTTTATTTGATAGCTGACATTTTTTAATACTAAGGCAGCCCTGTTGTCTGACATTTTGTGGGCAAGCAAAGCTCTGGTAACTTCCGATGAGAAGTATCAATCTTAAGAGATAAAGAAATGATTCTAGCACCAGAGTCTAGCAGGAGCTCACCAGCCTTCTGCCTGGACTTTTGTCCCAGTCCTACCACTTCCATTTCCATTTGTTGTAAGGTACTCAGTCCAAAATTAAAGTTATTATATTAGCTGGTTGGCACTATAGAAAATGATCCTCGTACTAATGCATCCAGTTTGGGGAGACTTGAATATCCAAACTATACCTAATGTTGGTGAGCAGCGTGTCTTTAATAATCCCCCAGTTTTGTAACATTTGTTATTGAGGAAACACTGGAACTCAAAGAAAACTCAGGTTCCACTCTCGTTTCCCCCATCCTTAACCTTGAGAACACCAAGTGGGCTGATTGGAGGTTGGCATCTGGCACTGTCGAGACACTGTATTGGCTTGCCGTGGTATGAGGGAGCCAATGAGAGAGCGTCTCTGAAGGGGGCGGGGCATACAAAAGGAATTGAACCGGAGCTGTGGGCCAACTGCGAGCAGTCTTGTCCTGCTTCTCGCCTACATGGGGTTTTCTCTTCCTTCAGATCCCAGCCCAGGTTCAAGTGATGGCGCCCAGCCTGACGAGGGCCCTGAACAGATTGCACGGCCCAGGAACCAAGAGGATGAGTTTCCATTCCAGGAAGTGGCTCCTTTTCCACAATTGCCGTGCAGATTTAGATTTAAGTACTTTCTGAAACCATCAATGCTTCACGTGGAAGCGTGTCTGCTGGAAAAGATATTCGGTAAGTGCGCTGGAATCTTTACCACTCAGCCCCAATGTCATCTCCAGTGCCCACCCTGAGCCACCCACCTAAGTCAGTGTCCAGTGTCCTGCAGGCCAGGGATGTCCTTCCCCACGCCTCTTAGCCTTGCCCCATCCCAGCTAATCCCTTACTAACCGTCTATTCCACACAGGTCCAAACAGAGCACTCCTCCCAGCATTCGAACGGGAGTTCAAAGTCCTGCTACAGATTGGCGATCCGGACCCGGAGGGCAAAGTCGAAATCAATATCTTAGGGAGTCACTGGTACAAGAAGCGTGCCAAAAGGCTGATTCATACCTGGACAGCAAAATCCCAAAGGAAACGGTATGGAGGTAAGGAGCTTCACTTGACAAGGTTCTAGGTGCTGCAGATCTAGGTTGTGCTAAGGGAACTTTCACTTCCACAACTCTTCCTCAAGACTGGGGCTTGGGGCTTCTTCACAGTTGTGCTAAGGGAACTTTCACTTCCACAACTCTTCTTCCTCAAGACTGGGGCTTGGGGCTTCTTCACCTGGTGGGATGTTAGGACCTGGGTTTCCAAAGTAATCATGGAAGCCCTGGAATAAGCCACTGTGGGAAGCAGCTAGAAAATCCAAAGTAAGGCTTAAAGAACTCTTAGCTAAGCCCCTTCCCACCTCTTTGCCCATCTGAATCTCCTTTTTCAGAGGTTGGGGAGGACTCTATCTGGCCCCATTTTCTGAGATAAAACTCCAGCCTGGGAGGTGTGTACTCAGTGATTCTCAGGCTTAGAATGAACCCAGGAGCACTGTAAAAATGCAGATTGCCCAGCAGGACCTCCTCCCCACCCCACCTCCCACCCAGGGGATTAAGCAAACTGGTAAACTACTTAGTCCTCATCTATAAAATGGGTTTAGTGATGGCAGCATACATACAGATTTTTTTCCAAAGATTAAACGAATATACCAAAACACTTAGAATACATAGAAAATGCTTGATAAATATGAGGTATCATTATCTTATTGGGTGTTTGGATGATTCTAATGTAGGTGGTCTGCTAAGCAGGGCAGCCTCCAGTGTTTTCTGTGGAGTCATTTTTCCTGTGAGTTTTGTATGTTCTCCTGAACAGTACACATGCTTTCATGCTTTCCTTCCAGGCGCAGTGATGTTCAACCTAGAAACTATGAAGTATGTCGAAAGAGAGAATGTTCATTCCAGTGCTTTTTCAGCCACAGTGATGAGAAGGCTGGATGAAGCCATGCAGTCACTGAAAATAGGTCAGGAGACTGTCCAGGAACCTGTTCCCAAAACAATATGACCGTTGTGATTAGGCCCTTAGTGCAGGGACTTTGGTCTGGGTCAGGAGCCTTGGCCTAAGAGGCCTGGTCTGAATCCTGCCTTTGCTTCTGTGACTAAGGGGCAACAACTGTTAGTGCTGTACACCCCTTCTCCATAGACACTCGTTTAAAGATTCAAATATGTGTTATAAATAAAATTTTTAAAAGATATATATGTATTATTAGTACTAATTATTGAAAAATCTTCTTTGCTTGCTCCAAGGTGGAAAAAGGCTAATAATTACAAAAGAACAGTTCTGCTTTTCATGGTGTTTTGTACTAGGTAGGTGCAGGTAGGATCTTGCTATACATAAGGAAGATCATTACTGTTTATTCTTTCATTAGTGCTAATTTTGAAGAAAATGTTTCATTGATAAACAAGCTTTATAAATCTAATTTTAAATGTTGAAACAAACTGATCCCATTCTCCTTAGCTTTTAATTGAGTCTACTGTGTTTGTCTTTTTTTATAGTTTAAATAGCAAAACACATACTATAGTGAGTATGAAATTTATTATGACTATATAACAAAAGCATCAGTATGTGTTTCTTCATTATTCCTATAACATATGTAGAATAGCTTTCCTAGATTAAATAATTTTGTTTACTTTTTTCAGAATATTACCATAAAAAAGGTAAAAATCTCAGCCCAACTGAGGTTGCATATTCTAGTTCACTGACAGTTACTTTTAGTTCAGCTCTAAAGACCTAAATAGGTCAAACTTGTCTCTATCACCTTTTTGAATTTTAAGATATCATTTATTAAGCATTTGGTATGTGCCAGGTTCTGTTGAGTGCTTTACATACATTCGACTTGATCTTTATAATAAATTATGAAATCATAATAATCTTATGAAAATGGATATGATTACTCATTTTACAGATCAGGAAAGGGCAAAGTGGGACCATCAAATAATGTGTGTTCTGCCTCTTTGTCACACTAGGCTATAAACTCTTTAATGGCATTAAGGATGATGTTTCCATTTTCTTTTACCCTTGAGGCCCTACACACAGTTAAACACTGGATTGTTGACTATTACAGTGATTGTCATACTTATCAACCAGTTAGTCCTAGTTAATGCAAATAATGGCATTAATAAAAAACCACATCTACCATGTGGCCATTTGACTGTATATGAATCCCTGTATATGCTGTTAAATATCAAAAAAAGTCCCTGCTTAAGTTTCATATTAATAATCAAGAAATGTTTTTTCTCCATTACTCTCAGCAATAATAAAGGACCCCAGATTCTCTTAAGCCTAAAGAACTGAGGGAAAAAACTTTGCTGCTGGGATTTTAAAAGCCTATGGCAGTAGGTTCATGGGGCCCACCCAGACAGGTCTTGGGGTATGGGGGTGGCCAGGGTTAGTCACTAGCCCAAAGGCACAGGGTAGATAAGCAGGAGGCTCCAAGGGAGCTTGGCTGGACTCTGGGTCATGTGACATGGGGGAAACTCTAGGAGAGAAAGGCCAGGCTTCACCTTGGGCCTCGGCAATGAGCTGCAACCTGCAAGTGTAAGGCCTTTGAGGACCACCCAGGCATAAATGTGGAGAGGTTCTCTGTACAGTAGTCCTCCCTTATTCACAGGGGATATATCTCAAGGCCCCAGTGGATACTTGAAACAGTGGACAGATAGTACTGAACCCAATATATACTATGTGTTTTCCTTTACATACATTCCCTTACCTTTTCACTTAAAGAAAGCATTTTACAGCTTCTATTGGACACATCTGAATTGCCAACATCACTACTCTTGGGCTTTGAGGTCATTATTAAGTAAAATAAAGGTTACTTGAACACAAGCACTGTGATACCACAGTAGTCAAACTGATAGCCCAGTGGACAGTCAACCTGATAACTGAGTCAGCTACTGAGTGACTAAAGATGTAGCCTGTATAGTGTGGAGATGCCAGGCAAAGGGCTGGTTCACATCCTATGTAGGACAGAGCTGGACAGCAAGATGTTTTATCACACTAGTCAGAATGGCATGCAATTTAAAACTTATGAATTGTTTATTTCTAGAATTTTCCATTTAATATTTTTAGACCGTGGCTGATAACAAGTAACTTAAATCACGGATAAGGTAGGGCGAGTGGCGGGGATTAACTGTAACATTCAGCTCACCCATGATTAGATAGACTCAGAAATTCTGATTTTAGCTAGTCTTAATCCAGGGCAGCTCTCAGATGCTTTGGGACCCTACTTACTACCTGGGACCTAGAGTCTCAGAGACTGCACCCCCACCCCCGCCACAGGAGGTGTTTTTTTCTGCACTGTCATATCATCTTTGTAGATGACCATAGGGCTCTGTCCCCACTGGCACTAGGAGCGACATTGCTCCATTTCCATCTATAGGTCCAAGGCCACCTTCTCTCTGGCTCACCTCACCCTCATCCCTCACCAACTTCTGCCTGGCTCCTGGGAGTTTGGGGGAGGAATTGACTGACTTCCAGCTGGAGCTGCCTCGGCTCCATTTCATAGTCAATATTCACTTGTTATATCCTTGGGACTTTAGTTTGTTTCTCCCCTTAATGACATAAACTTTGCTTGATAAGTGCTTATCATTATATTTCTTTGTCATTTATGTATTGACTTCTATTAACGTAACTGAAAATTTCTGTCTTGTTTGCATTTTATTTAAATTAGAATGGTCAGCTAAAGATTCCTGTCCCAGAAAATGAGGGATCCAATTTGCATGGTAGCTGTTTTTTTAGGACATTGGACTGATCCGTTATTATTCTGAGGCACTGTTGAACTCTCTTTCCATTTTGTTCTTCTGTATGTAATCATTGTTGCTCATCCTTCCTGTTCTTGGTATAATTCCTACTTTTTCCATGTTCCTTTGGCCTATTCAGTTTAGATTCAGTTTAAATCTACCCTTCTCTACTTATATAAAGAAAATGTGAATATTTATATTTGATATATCTATACGTAATAGAAGAAATAATACCCTGATATTTACCATCCTACTGATTAAGAACGATTAAACATATCCACTTATGTTTCTTATTTATGACTTAAATTTGTACATTAACTTATCACTTAGGTCATGATTAAGAATGGGAGGCTGCAAGATTGGAAAAACATCCCTTCTAGGTTCTTTGGCTAGTCTAATAATTAAAGTGACATAAGACGGTGTTGGGGCCCAGGGCAGGCCACCCTAGATAACCCACAATGCATATTGATTATTTCAAATTATATTTACTTGAGAAATCTCCCTTGCAAGAAGAAAACCCTGATCTCTGTCTCCCTAAAAGCAGGAGATAAATCTATGTGTCCTCCCTGCTCAGCTTCTCTATAGGTATCCTGAGGCCTGAAAGACAATCTTATCACAAGAGTTGAAAGAATCCAGAATCAAAAGTTTATATAAACAAGCCTTATAAGGCTTTTACTAATTTACAGCCCAAACCCAAAATTTGTTTAGATTCCTCACTAACACCCAAACCTTGCTTAGATTTCTTTCTAATGAGCACTAAATTTCTTTGTCCTGTCAATTTCTTACAAATGTATTGTTTGCCTGACAAGTATAAAATGGTGCCGGGTTCGATCATTTCTTTGAGCCTCATTTTATAATCTGAGCATCTGCTGTGTATTGGTTTAATATGATTTCAAATCCACTTGTTTAAGACGTAAATATTGTTTTAAGTTGTTTTAACCACTTGTTTATGACAAAGTTGTTCTAATCTACTTGTTTATGACAAAGAAAAAGGTTGCTTTGACAAAAGTATGAAGTTGTCAGGATGTCATCATTCCTGTCATTATATTGCTTTGATATAAGAATGAAGTAAGTTGTGGCAGGATGTCATCAACTCATTTATTGTCAGTGATAAGCCGTCAGCAGCCCAGCTGCTGAGGTGCCCACAGGGGGCTTAGCAATAAGAACACGTGGAGAAGCAAGTATGGCAAGGCAGCATTTTGACTATATGTAAACACTGAGTTTGTGAGAACTATTTGAGAGTTTGGGTTTGGGCGAAGCCATTCTTCCCTAACTTAAAAATGTCCAAAGACTGTTGGGACATTTGCTCCTTTCTTGGTGAGGCACTCCTTATAGACAGTGGTGACAAACTGAGCAGCACTCCACAGAAGAGCCTTAGTTCCCTAGGACTTGTGGTCTAGCAACAAGGGACTTTGACTTTTGTGCTGGTATAGACAAGAGACTATTCCATGATGTGACCACTGCCTGGCCCATGAGCTGGACCCTGGACAGAGGGGGAGGTTGCTTCCACAAACCCTCTTGGAGACCGTCTGATCATAATCAGTGTTTGTTCTGACATAAATCAGCACCCCTCTTCTGCCTCCCAATACATGCTAGTCCCTGGAACAGGCCTTTGTCCTGACCTAGTCAAGCAAGTAATGTAATTTCTTGTATCTGGTAACATTCACTCACTAGTACCTATGACTACCACCTTTTTACCCTATAGAATTAGTTGGCACCTGTTACTGGCACAGGGATCCAGTTCATCTTGCAGCTGCCCAAAACATACCCTATGTACGTTTCCCTTAACACACTCTATTAGTTATCAGACTGGAATGGCCAGTCTCTTTTCCCTCCCCTCTGCTTACACAGATTTTTGGTCCTGGGACCTTTTCTTTGGTCTGCAGGTACTAACAGCTGGCAGCTAGAAAGCAGCTCCTTGGTTGGTCAAGGACTCTCCAGAGTACCTGCTTACTCATATAGAAAGGTAAACCTCATATTAAATTTGGACTTTATTCCTCTCGTCTCCTTTTATTTGGAACAATAGTGTGATTAATCTGTCATTTGTTTGGAGTATGTTATTTCTTTATTTGGTTTATTAGAAGATATTATCCTGTATGGTATTGGCTTGTGAGATTATTATAATTCCCACAGCAAACCTGTGCTAAATGAATTTTAGTCTCTGAGCATAACTTTTGTTGCCTCCCCCAAACAAAAACAAAACAGCATCATATTGTGATTATCTCATGTACAGGTGTTAAATTATTTTTTCTCCTGTTAATCTAGTCTGGTGTCTATTTTATTATTAGTCTAGTCATAAGAACTATAGAAGGGTAAAGAGGGAGTAATTCTTCCCCACCCCAACAGCAGATTAACAGGAGAAAAACAAATTTTGAACATATGGGAGACCCTCCCCAAAATATGAGACTTCCCGGCAGTCTCATATTTGGTAATTGAGGTTTATATGCCATCCTGAGCTAAGGAGAAGGGGATAGGAGTCTGGGGCTTCAAAGGGAAGGAAGACAATTCACAAGAAGATGAGAAGAGCAAACAAATGTTTGCCATGCCATGCAGATAAGTCTTTCTGATACAAAAAGTCATCTCTGGTAATACCTCTCTTCCTGGTATAGGCACCCTATCAAAATTCCTGTAGGCAGTTAAGGGGCAGGTAAAAAAAGAAATGCCTGAGTCTGCTGAGACTCAATTGTCTTCAGCTCAAAATAATCCACATGTCAAAGTGGCATAGTCTGGGGTGGCATTCTGATCCGCCTCAGGAGTAAACAGCTGACAGGAAGCTTTTAGCCCATGGATAGAGCATGGCAACTTTGAGCTCCACCATAGAGTGGTCCCTTGGTTAAGGAATCCTCATGGCTGTATTCTGAGCTGGTCATATTCCATGGAGAAGAATCCTCCAGCTTCCTGCTTGGATAGTAACGGTTTGGCTCCAAAGTTCTGGGAACCAGTTAAGGGAATAAGGCTAGGCATCTCAACCTTCAACAATCAGTAGGCATTTGGTCACTGAATCCTTTTGTTTATAGTACACTATCCTCACCCTAATTCTCTCTTCATTTTACTCTTCCCCAGAGAATAAACTTAGTTTCCTGCCAGCAGTCGCCCAGTGGCATAGAGTGGGAGCTGAGATCCAGAGCTAAGGACTCTCAAACATCCTTTATCCAACCCTCTTACCCTAAATATCACTATTTCCCAGCTACCAGTAACCTCCAGGTCCTCAGCATTTTTAGAATTCTGCAACACAAGTTGCATTGGTTTAGCTACTCCAGAAAGCCAAATCCTACACCAGGTACCACTGGTCCATTTGTCTTACAGCTTTCAAAATGTTCTCGTTTTCTTCTGCAACCTGTCCTCCCTATTTCTTGGGCTTAATGTCTTTAAAAAGAAATCTTAAAAAAAAAAAAAATCTCTACTAGAATCTAATAGTTTTGAATGAAGTGAAATTAGATACATCTTTTGCATCTGCCATTCTCCCTAGAACCCCTGGGTTGGGATTTTTATTCTTCCTAAAGCATATCCTTTAAAAGTCCCATTCATTAGGTCTCTTAGATGGCCAACTCTTATTCCCTCCACCTCCCCAAAATACCATTATTTCATCCATGTTCCTAAAGGACAGTTTTGCTAGATACACAATCCTCAGTTGACTATTATTCTCTTTCAGCCCTTTGAAGATCTCATACCAGTGAGGTCTGGCTGCAATTGCTCTTAAGATTTTTATATTATCTGGTTTTTGTCCATTTTCCTGAAAAGTTCTATTGCTTACAGAGTGAGTGGGGAGCTCAGTCCCGGGCAACTGCCTTCCTCCTGGTGGCGAGGACTATGCTCAGCTCTTCTCTCTTACTCTTGGTGCAGTTTGTGTCTCCACCCTTTTCTTGATGAACTCGAGAGCCCACTTGCCCTTGGGAGACCTTGAGCAGCTTTGTGGCACACCGCTCATACACAGCGAAGCCCCACACCTCCCAATCATGTCCCGCAGGAACTCGGCGTTCTTGGAGAGGCGCTGCAGTGGAGGCTGTGCCTTGGCTTGCTCACAATCCTGATCACCCTGTGGTCCTTGCCGAGGCCCACAGCAGCCATCGGGTAGCACAGGGCCCCATGCTTCAGTGGAAGGGGGTCTATTGTTTTTTAATCCCTGTGATGCCTGTCATTATTCATCCCTCTGTATCCTCTTTTTGTTTCTTGGTAAGCCTTTCCAGAATTCTTCCCACTGATATATATTCTTAATAAACTTAATAAAATTAAAAATAAAAAGACTTCCTCTCAGAGAAAAAAATGGTGTAGACGATAGAGGCTCTGTTCATCCCTCTGGCAACTAAATCAAAGTTGTGACAGAAACAAGGAGCAAACAGCAAGGAAAATCACCTGAGATCTAGATGAACAAGCCACACAACTAGGAAGAAATCTAAGAAATCACCCTGCAACAGCAGAAGGTAATTGGCTATTGGATCTGCATTGTGCACCACTCTGCTAGAGTTATTCTTGATCTTCATGATCTTCATGGCTATCTTTGTTTTCCCTGAGCCAGCCACTCCTCTGGAAAATTTGGCAGAGATGTACAATTTTGTGCTCCTGGTGCAATGTATGCCTTTAGTTCAGCTAGATAAAAGATTTTCAATCTGGATGAATGTCAGAATCATAAAATTAAATGCCTCTCTTGAATCCATGAGAAGTGCAGAGGTACGGATCTATGATATATTGAAGAACTCAGGCTGCAAATGTGGGAATTGGTGAAACCATCTTCAGAGAAAGGGCCACTGTTCCAAGATTTAACAAAAATGTAAAAATACCTCCCTCGCTGCTTAGTCTCAAAGAAAACCTGCAAATCTGAATATAGAATAACCATTCTCGAAAATTGTTCTAAATCCAGTCCCATCTATAGGATGCACAACATTGTTTGCCATTTTCATCCAAATCACTCCTCCTCTCGAGTTTAATAAAGCACATGCAGCCCATAAGAAAAAAAAAAAGACCTACTTTCTTCATTTGTACCTTATTTTTAGAAGAGCTTTAGATTTACAGAAAAATGCACAGAGAACATCCATTTACCCACACCTAGTTTCCTATATTATTAACATCACATATTAGTATGATATGTTTATTAAAATTTTTAATAACAAGACAACGGGCCCAAAATAGAATTGCTTATACTAAGCCTTATGTGCCAATATAGACTCATGCATGTCTTACTAATCTTTTTAAAGAACCAGTTTTGGTTTTGTTTTTCTCATTTTGTTTGTGTTTCATATGCTGTTAATTTCTGCTTTAATCATGTTATTTTTTGCTTTTGGTTTCCTTAAGATTATTCAGTTTTCTCTAATTTTTAGAGGTGAACGTTTACCTCATTTGTTTTCATCCTTCTTGACAACTGCAGTACAAGGAAGGACCAGTAACTTTTCCCCCTCCACCCTCCCAGGCATCCCTCTCTGGAGCCCCA
Source organism: Pteropus alecto (assembly GCF_000325575.1). Classification (NCBI taxonomy): domain Eukaryota; kingdom Metazoa; phylum Chordata; class Mammalia; order Chiroptera; family Pteropodidae; genus Pteropus; species Pteropus alecto. The sequence continues at coordinate 20,807,335 of NW_006494614.1, read as the reverse complement.
GAAACATTGCTGGACGACAGCAGTCTCATCTGCCAGGCTCAGATGTTGGACTCCAGGTTTGCTCTCATAGTTGCCCTTTCTCTTGGGACATCAGCATCTTCCACCACTACTGACCTTCCTCTTTTCAAAGACTACATATGAAGGATTGTTTCCGTTACTTTGCTTCATAAATACACCCTCTCTTTAAATTTCCATAGGGCTTGTTTTGCCATAGAAAGACAATTAGTGACTTTTTTCTCACAATCCATGACAAAGACTATTCATAGACTCTGATGGTTTGGCCTCCATGCCCTTTTGTGTGCTTATTTTGATTTTCTTATACTTATTTTTTTCTCTACTATTAGAGTTATGATATTTCCAAATTTGGCCAATTCCTAGTTCCAGGAGCTGAACCCAATGTTTGCCACCAGAGGGAGCGCAATCTTAAGTACATTCCCAGCTAGTTCCATATTGGTAAAATGAAAAGCTCTTTGCTTCAGAGTTTTTAGGCTGTTCCCACAGCATTCAAATTTCTTTTTTAATTTCTTGTAGATAATCATATTTAGATAAGGAAAAGACAAAGGTAAAACGATTAAGCTTATCTATTCACATGATTCAACATAAAAATCTACTCAAGAAGGTAAGACTTACAACCCTTTTGAGCAGCCAGTGAAAATATTGCACTCCTCCCACCTTGTCCTGCAGCCAGACCACACCAGAATGTCTCCAGGAGTGAGAACCTGTGCCTTGCTTAGTCTTAAATAAATTCATTAGGTTTTATTTAAGCAGTTAAGGAAAACTTCAGAACTCTGATAGAAATACATCAAAGAGTATGTCTAAAAATGTCCCTGATAGTTTACATAAGATGATATAGGTAATAATTAGATATTACCTAGACTGATTTCTCACATTCTGCTCTTGAAGATTTTTTTCTTTGAAATATATCAAAATTCAGAAAATAAAGAAAAAAATGACTATGATGAAGAGACCTCCTTTCCTCATTTATACTTGAAATAGTGGACAGTCACTCGGTGCAAGATCCACTTTTCATTTATCAATTAAAGCACTGAAATCCATGCCTCTTCTATTATCTAAATAAATATTACAAAGATTAGCATGCAGAACTTCTCATGACAAAGAGCAGTATATAAATATTTTTGAAGAACCATATGATACTTTCACTTTCCTACATTCCTACTGCTTACTAAAACTTGCTTAGTCTCTCATGAATGACCCAGCATAAATCTTGCTTTTCTAGGCTCTATTAGTGACACCTTATCGAGCCTGCCTTTGTCTCTGATGAAGGAAAAAACTTCAAATGATGTGGAATGTGTCGACCCAATCATCCGTCAAGAATCAACCCCAAATTAAGGGAGAACGTGAGGCAGAAAGCCCACGGCTGTCAGCAATATGGGCTGGACTCCACTGAGGTGAGCTGCCTCACCAAGGACTTGACCCTCTCCCAAAACATCTCACATCCAATGCCTGATTTGGGTGGAGGTATAAGGCCTGGAATCCTTACCACAAATCAGGAGAACTATGAAGGGTCTTCTTTGTTCCAGAGAGGCCAGGGGGTTAGGGGTTCATACTATCACTTGGCCTACATCTAAGCTCCACTTCTCTCTCTACCCAGTTCTGCTTCTTTCTCCCCATCCACGGATGCTGATTCCAAGAGCACTCCCTAATGAACATCCTTGCACACTACTACCATCGCAAAATCTGCTTCCTAGAAAACTTAACCTGCAATAATTATGTTAGGAGCGGTCCCAAAATACAAGACAATAAGCTGGGGTTTTGGAGCTCGATCACTACTGCCTGGCTAGTAATGAGAACCAACCATCTTTATTGGTTCGTGGAGCACAGATAGCATCTGACACAAAGTCTTGATCCAGTTGTTAAAACTGTCATCACTAGTCATTTTGGATAGTGTACAATATTGAGGAAATATGGTGACAATAGAATTAGGTTGCTACTGCTAAGCTTGATTAATGCTCTAATCTACAGAAGTAATTCCCAGCTTCAGAATGTATCAGAATCACCTGGAAAGCTTGGTGAAACACATGATTGCTGCATCCTACCCCCAGAGTTTATGATTCAGTAGTGGATTCTGAACATCTGTATTTCGAACAAGTTCCCAAGTGAAGCTAATCTGCTTATTAGGGACCTCATTCTGAGAACCACTGCTCTAGAAAAATTCAACAAAAGGCTGAGTGCAATTAACACAATTAAAAGTCAAACGTGAAAGCCAGAAGGCCTCATTGGGAGCAAAGAGGTTTTCATCTTCTGCAGCAAGAGAGCAGGAAAAAGCTGAGGCTCAGGCCTTAATCAAAAAAGAGCAGTTGAGCTCCAAAGTTCAACTTCGAATGCTTTGCAAGGTTGGAAAAGAATGGGACCTTGCTATATGGAATGGGACATCTGGGTCAAGGCCCCTGAAAATCCCTGAGTTCCCAGACTCCTCTGAATCCTCTGAGCCTGCATAACTGATTTATCTAAAGACAGCCATCTTGCCCAAAGTCATATTCCCTTCCTGGACCAGCCCACATCTATGACTGATTGATGTAGGAGAATAAAGATTTGGCCCTCTTACCCCAACTCAGGACAACTATGAAAGGCCATTTCAGTACCAGAGATCCTTATGAGATCAGCTGAGGCCTTCCTTACACCTGTATCATCATAGCTCAACATCCCCTGCCCAATTTGAGTTCCTCTCCCTCCCCTCCACAGATGTTGATCTCTAATAAGCATCCTGCATGTGGATAGCCATCACGGAGCCCGCTTCTCAGGCAACCCAACCTACAAAATGTGGTGAGGAAAGACTGCTCACGGTCCCGACACCCTCATTAACAGCCACTCACAGCTTCACATCTGCCAGAGATAACTAGTTATCACATTGGCATCACACAATTCCAGTCAAAAACAAGAAAAAGAGTCAAAACTTGACATTGTCTACTAGGCTTTTTCGCTCCTTGCTTCACGGTAAGATGCTATAAAGACAAAATTTGGAAGCAGTCGCCCTCTCTGTGTTATTGGCTCCTTCTAGACTATGTATTAGAGAACAAAATCGGTGGGGGGAGGGGAGGCGATGTACATAAGAACATTGATGGGGAACAAATTGCAGCTGCTATTCTTCAGCCTCTTTGTAGCAGAGCTAGAAAAAATAAGGTGTGAGTTCACTATATTTCTTATAGAATGAGGAATCATTAATCTTTTTAACATAACTTTTATTTACTTATTTTTAATTATCATAAAATATACATAATAATTTAATCTTAAGACTTTACCTCATTGACAATAGACTTGGTAGAAGGAGAATAAGAGGAATTCAGACTGCTGCTGACTTCTGTTTCTGAGGGGGATGAGGAAAGGACATTGGCTGAGCGCTAAAGGAGAAGACATGAGAAATAGTTCTGAGGAGAGTGGAGAGTACCAGAAAAACCCCAGGCAAGTATTAGAAATAAAAAGGGCCAAGAATAGCCAAGACATTCCTATAGGAGGATAATAAGAAGGTAGAGCTCATCCTACTAGATATCTAGACCTTTTTTAAAGCTGAAGTAACTAAGATGGTGTGGTTTTGGTGTAAGAATAGACAAATAAACCAATAAAACAAAACAAAGAGCCCTAAAACAGACTCGTGCATATATGGAAACTTTGGGGAAGGGAGGTGGTTCTAGTTATAAAAAGGGCAACACAGGGGATCCTTATAGTATTGGAACTATTCAGTATCTTGACTTTGGTGGTGAATACACAAACCTACATAGGTGAGAAAATTGTATAGACCTTAATTCACACCCACACATAAGTACATATAAAACTAGTGATGAGGTCTATGTCAATATCAATATCCTAGTTATGACATCTTACTAGTTTTTCAAACTGTTACCGTTGTAGGAAATTGGGAAAGTGTATAAAGAATCCTTCTGTATTATTTCTTCCAACTGCATGTGAATCTACAATTATCTCAATAAATGTCTCAATTAAATAAATTCCAGGTAAATTATAGATTAAATATAAAAAACAAAACAAAGTTTCTAGAAAACAAATTGGGCCTTATGACCTCAACAACAGGAAAAAGTACCAACCATAAGAAAAAAAATGAATAAATTGAAGGGCATTAAAATTTAAAAATATCTTCTAATGATACTATTAAGAAAATGAAAAGTCAAACCACAGAGTAGAGGAGATATTTACAACACACATGATGAACACAGGGCTCATATCCTGACATATAAGAGCCTGACAAATTAGTAAGAAAAATACAGAAAACCTAATCAAAAAATGGGGAAAGGACAGATGAGCACTTCACAACAGAGTAAAAACCATCAAAAGGTGTTCAATTTTATTCAGGCAAGTATGAAAGGCAATCGCAGTGAGATACCATTACACATCCATAAGAACAGTTAAATTTAAGACTGAAAATGCCAAGTTTTGGCAAAGATGTTAAACAACATAAACTCTCATTTACTGTGTTAGTAAAAGTATAAATGTCAAATTTAGAAAATACTTTGGCATAATTTTTTAAAGTCGAAAATATATATATGCAATTGCTCAGCAATTTTCCTAAGTATATTCACCTGCTATAAATAAGTCCCTAGCTAGGTATATACCTAGTTCCCAAAAGATAATGCATGTGCATGTACACCGGGAAACTCTTATGGATTGTGTCCCTATCCAAAATTTATATGTTGAAGCTCTACCCACAATGTAACTATCTAGAGATAGGGTCTAATTAAAGTTAAATTAGGTCATAAGAATGAAGCCCTAATCTGACAGGACTGGTATTCTTAGAAGAGGAAGACTCGAGCTCCCACTCTCACACTCTCTCATGCTCTGTCTCCCTCTCGGCACACACAGAGGAAAGGCCATGTAGGACACAATGAAAAGGCAGCCATCTGCAAGCCAAAGAGAGAGACCTCACCAGAAATCAACCCTAATGACAGCTTGGATCTTGAACTTGTAGCTTCTAGAAATGTGAGAAAAATAATCTCTATTGTTTAAGCCTCCCAGCCTGCGATATTTTGTTGTGGCAGCCCTAGCTGACAAATATGGAAACATATGCAAAAATGTTCATTGTAGCATTCATTATAATAGCCAAAAACTGGGAACAACCCAAAAGCCCATCAATATAAGAATGGACAAATAAATTGTGGCATATTTCTGCAATGGAATACTGTACAGCAAGGAAAAAATGAATGAAACAGAGCTACAGGCAACAAAATGGCTAAATCTCACAAATAGATAATCCCATGCTGAATAAATAGCTAGATATGAAATCATACAATATGTATTCTTTTACTCTAATGTTCATAAATAAAGCAACATATAAGCATAATGTTTAAGAATAAATGCTTAGATAATAAAATTACAAAGAAAAACAAACAAGTAATTACTATAAAAAAACTTGTTAAGGAGGAAAGTACAAGAGAGACTTCTAGGGTGCTTGTTGACAATGGTCTAGTTTTTTAACCTAGATAATTATTACATGGATGGTCATATTGTGATAATTTATTGTTATAATTTATATATGTATAAAGTATACATATATACTTTTGTTTTGTCCACTTACCTACTTGTGTATTATATTTCACAATAAAAAATGTTTTTAATATTTCTGGAAATGTCAAAATATCCAAAAAACGACTTTGCTAGGAATTCATGCTATGACTGTCCTCTCACCTATGTTGCCTATCATAGTAAAAGATTAACAGTTAGCTAAATGCCCTTCGGTTAAGATCAGTAAAATAAGTCATCTTATTTTCATATGTCATCATATATAAGATCTATATACTAGATTACTATTTAGCATTTTTAAATGGTTTATTTCTATATGTACTGATAATAGAATAATCTCCAAGATAAGATTAGGTTTAGAATATACATATCAATTTATGAAATGTATTAAAATAAATATGTATGTGCATATATAAAATACACATATGAAACATATATTTCTTTGGCTTTTTTAGCATCTTGTGGTCTTGTGCCAAAAAAAAAGTTCTCAGGAAAAAGATAAATACATATTGAACGGATACCCCATAGAAGCCAATCTGGAAGAACTCTCAGCTTGAAAGAAACAGCCAAATTTGAAACAACTTGAGCAACAAAAACAATGATAGTATTGAGTTATACACCAAAGAGTGTTTTTTTAACCCACAATCCCTACTGATATACATAACTGAATAAATAATTGGAGAGAAGCAACAACTCTTCCATTTAGAATGAGTCTAATCAACAAATGTAGAAGGAATATGAGAAATAAAAATTGTCACTAGGATACCACAGTAACCACTGCCTCAGACAAGATTTATCAACAGATGCTAAAATCAGTAAGTAAAAGTTTAAGCAGAAACAATATATTTACAGTCTCAGAGTATCTCCCCCCAACTATTTAGTAATTACAAATAGAAAAATAGTAAGTTTACAGTGCAAAGTCCAGGCAAGTGATTTCCTAGCCAAGTAATCAAGGTTAACTACACTTGGTTAACATCACTTGGTTAATCTCACAGGGTTAACAGCACGTACTAACATCATACATCCCTGATATGATATAATGAGAAGGACATATGATCACAATCTTCTTTGTGGCATCCTTCCCATTACCACATAACATCAATATAATTATGAAAAAAAAAATTATACAAAGTCAAACTGATGGACACTTTACAAAATAATTGACCAGTATTCTTCCAAAGTGTCAAGGTCATGAAATACACAGAAAAACTGGAGAACTGTCAAAGATGGGAAGAAACTAAAGAGACATGACAACTGCATATGATGTAGGATCCTAAATTCGCCCCTGTAACGGAAAGACTGCATAAGTAGAAAAACGGTTGCGATCCATATGATTTCTCAGTTTTGAAAAATGTTCTATGTTATGTAAGATGTTTACATAAATGGAAGTTGGGTGAAGAGTATATTGAAACTACTATTTTTGCAATTCTTTTATAAATCTAAAATTAGCTCAAAATAAAAACTAAAAATGTAGAACAATGCATAATATATTCTGCCACACATTAAAATACATCCATATATGTACACATAAAATGTGTCTATATAGACAGATGTAAAACCTCTGAGTAGAGACTGGATGACTGAGGGACAGGAATGGAAGGGAGGCATACCTTTTTCCACATACCCTTTATATCTTCTGAATTTCCTACTGTGTACATGCATTATATATTTTTAAAACTAAAATTTTAAGTAAAAGCTAAGTGAGATTAAAGAAATAATGAGTACATTGCTAGACTTTACTATAAAAAGGCACTCGGCCTAATGATTGGCTCAGGTTTCACAGGATTATGAAACGAAGTCCAACTTCCTTCCAGAATCCATCAACCAACAATAAGATCTGGGATGATTTATATTCCTTTTGGGACCTTAAAAATTGAAACCCTATTGTAGTTCCAAAATAGAGTAATCGCCAAGCCTATCACATCTGTTACATCCAGAGACATCGTGAAGCATTTGTTCACCTTGATGGGTTTTTCTCCCCACCCCTCTGGTATTTGAAAATAAAGTTCATCCATAGTAAAAAAAAAAAAAAAAAAATTGAAACCCAAAGAAAGTATAAACTTACTTCCTGGTAATATTATTGCAACTCTTGGAATATATAACAAATTGTGTGTCCCATTCAGGTATTAAAATAAATATAGAGATAACAAAGAAACTAATTTAAAGTCATGATATTAGCATTTCTTCAACTGATTTTGATAAAACCATTATAATCTATTTTTTATACACTATAATGATAAGGGAGCAAGATTGCATAAGAGTCTAGATTCCAATCCCAACTCTGTCACTCACTGGCTGTGTAACCACAGACGAATTGCTTAGTTTCTCTGTGTCTGAGTTTCAAGGGAATAATCAGAGGACCTAACTCATGCGGTTGTTTTTAGTATTAAATAAGACCACACATCTAAAGCAGAACAGAATGTTCTTAAACTCTCAAATATTAGCAAATATATTTTGAAAATATTCTAGCTACTTTTAAAACTTTTTAGCATTTAAGAGATTAACATATTAGATTTATGACTTAATTAAATTTTACAAGTTCCATTCAATATAGCCAATCATTTAAAAACTTAAGCAAATTATGCTTGTAAATATGTAAGTTTGGGTTTATTAGTTATTTAAGTAGTATATAAGTATTCAGTGTTTTTTATTAGAGAAATGTTAATAGTAATAGATTAAGTAATCAGAGATCAAACAAGATATAAATAAGAGTATTCCTTGTCAGAACTGTGGTGAAGCCTTCAGGCATTATACATCCTTGCAACAGCACAGAAGGACACATACTGGGCAGAAGCTCAGAATATGGAGACCTTGTCAGTGCGAACAAACACTGGAGAGAAACTGAGTGCAAACAAGGTGGGAAACTTAGATCTTCACTTATGTTGTACTAAATTGTTATGAATATTGTTTTCCTTTTAAGTGCCTCATCCTTGAGAGGGATCCCTGTGTCTTAATTTCTAGTTCGTGTTGTCAATCTGAACACTTGAGATAATAAATATTCCCTGTTTCTCCTTCATCTGTACTACATATATTTTGTTTAAATAATTGTGCAGTTATATAAAACTTGTCTCATTTCCATTATATTGTCTTTTAGATTCAGTGTAATAAGTGGTTTCTGTTCTTTCTTTTTATTTTCATGTGCAACTCGATAGAATTTTAGATAAAAGTTTGATTCTTTTTAAAAAGGTGAGTATTGTTTCTCTTTAGGCAGAATGACTCTCTTCACAAAGCTCCCTGAATCCTTACCCTTTCCACTTCCTGTTACTTATGTTCCACTGGTGCCTCCACTAAAGTTCTGAGTTACATCCCTCTTGCTTTCACCAGGGCTTAAAGCCTCTATTATTCACATCTGCCTCTAGATTGCTAGCCTTTCCCTCCCACTGCATCATCCCTGCCCCAAACAACATCCTGCCCTTTTCTACAGCAAGTGATAAGCTCATTCAACCCAAAGTCCTCTCTATTTACCAACTACGTCTTTGTTCCCCTCCTCAACAAAAATTATCCAGGTTTTACCATCCAGGAGCATCAGTTCTGCTTTTCAAGAAAAGCCACTAGACATACTCCAACTCCCTCCAAACTGGCTTCTAAGGAACTCACAGCTACAACTGAAATACTCCCAAGAAAGTGACAGAGAGCCCTGTGTACACAAACCATAGGACAATGCTTTACCCTCATCTGACTGCTGGGCAGCCTTCCCCACAACAGGCAACTTTCTCCTCGAAACTCTCCATTCTTACTGGTAGGAACCTACGCAAAAACAGAGCTTGATTCTAGAGCCAGAAAATTGGAAAATTTCATTCCAGAAGAATCTCATACAGGCCCTCAAAACTGCGAGGAGTTGCAACCACTTTGCAAAATTGTTTTCTTCTTTCTTTGCCACAACCCGGAGGAACACTGATCCACACAAAACCAATGAAAATGATTTATTATAAAACCATTGAAATTTCCCTTTAAAGCTCGAGTTTGCAATAACTTGAACATGACAGAATTAAGAACAGTTGCCCCACACCCATCCTCATCCCTATCTACACAGCACAAAGCCAGATGGAGCTTTAGCCTCCTGATCTCCAGCCCACTACTCTTTTCATAAGCAATGTCATCCCTGTCCTAAGGTCAGCCATAAGCACACCCTCTGAATAAGCGATTCTGGACATGCCCCAGTCTTAAACAGAGTGCCCTGAGTCCAGTTCTCTGGCTTGTGCTCTAGCTAAAAAGAAATCAGCTAAAAAGGGTCAGGTGCACACTCTGACCCTAGGGCAGTGGTTTTCAAACTTTGGCATACGTCAGAATCACCTGGAGGGCTTGTTAAAACTCAGGTTAAAGTACCCCATCACCAGAGTTTCTGATTCTATGAATCTGGGGTGGGCCCCAGAGTGCATTTTTAACAAGTTCCCAGGTGATGCTGATTCTGCTGGTCAGAGGACAAAGCTTTGAAATCCAAGGTCCTAACATATGTAAGTGCAGGACAAACCCGCAAAAGACATTTTTTTCTGAAAATGATCCCCTAAAGAGCTGCCCTGAAGACTCCCCGGCAACTTCTAACCCTGAAGGGCATGGATATCCTAGATTTCCCACATTTGAGATTGTCCACAAACTCCCCTACCAATTGTCGCTCTTCCCACTCTGGGGCCAAGACCCACATCCAGAGATTTTCAGACTCACAGGTTGTCTTCAGAACTGTTTCAGGCCCACAGACTATGGAACTGGAGTGAGCCAAAACCCACCTTCATAGACCCCTGGACAAATGAAGTGTTCCCCTTACCAGGGCTCCCGAAGCCACTCGCCTCGATTTCGGGATGGAAAGCTGGAAAACCATGGTCATAATCAGGAGCATCACAAAGTAATAGTAAAAAGGCCATCCAAAGCAACCCAAGTGTCCAACGATAGATGATTGGCTAAAACAGCTGTGGTCTAACCAGGGCGCCCGAAGCCACTCGCCTCGATTTCGGGATGGAAAGCTGGAAAACCATGGTCATAATCAGGAGCATCACAAAGTAATAGTAAAAAGGCCATCCAAAGCAACCGAAGTGTCCAACGATAGATGATTGGCTAAAACACCTGTGGTACATATATACAATGGAATATTACTCACCCATAAGAAGAGATGAAATACTGCCATTTGTGACAACTTGGATGGACCTCGAGATAATCATGCTAAGGAAAATAAGCCAGACTGAAAAAGTTGAAAATCACATGATATCACTTATATGTGGGATATAAACCTAAAAGCAACAAATGAACAGGACAAACAAACAGACTTAGGGACATGGACAATAGACTAGTGGTTACCAGAGGGTAAGGGGTTGGGGAGGAGGGAAGAGGTAGACTGGGTAAAGGGGGTCAAATATAGGGGGGTGGGGAAAGGTGAAGTGGGTAAAGGGGATCAAATATATGTTAGCTGAAGGAAACTGGAGTTTGGATGATAATTGCACAAAAGAATATGTAGACGTCAAATTATAATGCACACCTTAAAATTATGTAACCAATGTTACCCCAATAAACTTAATTAAAAATAATAAATAAAAAACTAAAAACTAAAAAAAAAAAAAAAATCTATACAATAATGAAAATCAGGACCCCTCATCCTGTGACTACTTTCACAGTGAGGAAAACGCCAGCCACCTCTGGTATTGTCAGCATTTCACCATTCCAACCTGTGAAGGGAAGGGAGCGCTAAGCCAAGGGCAGGGACAGCCCCGGGTACCGCGGGACTGACGGACTGGAAGGGACGCGATATGATGGGAAACACGAGGTTCAGGTCACGAAGGAAAGGGGCAGAGTCCACCTAGAAAGGACCAATGTATAGACGAGGATTCCAGAAACTTTCGTGGGGCCCTGGATTAAGGCCCCCACACCACTGTAAGGAGTAACGTAGACAGGCACGGGACAAGATGCGATGCGCAAGACCTCTAAGGGCGCGAGCTCTGGTATCAGTCACCAAATAACGATGGTAATATCCATAACTCGAGATCGACGATATCTGGGTTAGGGTGGTTATCTAATAATGATCTCGGACTTTTGACCCGACGAAACCATCTACACTGATGGGGAGCAGGGAGCGACATCCTGCCAGGAGCCGCGGAGATAGGAAGTGCGGCGCAGTCTCTTTACAGCGCCTCAGCCTCCGCCCCTTCCGCGGCCGCTCGCAGAATCGGCTCCTGCCGCTACCATCCCGCCGGCAGACTCGCTCGCGCTGTTTCTTCTATCCTCTGAACGCACATTACCCGCCCAGGGATGCATTCAGTCACCGCCTAGGCCATTCGGGTGACCTCTCTGCCATTTAAAGGCCCTGTAACACACCCCGGCCTCGCCAGTCTCCGAGTTTGCGAGGTTCCCTGGCCAACTGCACGGGGACACCGAAGCACAGGCTCGTTGGGTGCCAAGCCAAGGGAATTGTAAGTGGATGTGAAGCTCAAAGCCTCCACGTCGTCTAGAAGGCCCTCTCTGCGGGTCCGCGTTCGCCCGCAGCCACCACCACACCTGCCCTACCTGGGCAACGGACAACCGTGCGTGGAGCCTGGTGGTGGGACTCAACAGAGGTGACTGAGTGCCCTCAGCAGGCTGTCGGCTTAAATTGTAACCTCCTACAATTTGGAGGAAGGAAAACTTGCACATGGATAGAAGGTTCAGTGGCTCCAAGGTCCGAGCCGTCCCTAAGATACCAGATTCCCCTACTCAGGCATTCTATTTTACAGACTCCAACTTCCGCTCGGTGTTCGGTGAACCAAGAGAAGATGCTGGGACGAAGCCGGTGGCCTGGACCCGGCAAGGCAGGTGGGCTCCGCCCTGGGCGCCGCTTTCCTCACCCGACATCCTCAGGCGCCCCTCCCTCTGCTTTGCTTCTGCGACCCCAGGCGTGGGGCAACCCCTGATCGCAGGAAAGGTCGGACCAGTGGGACTCAGAGCAGGGTGGGGGCAGTGTCCAGCCGATAGTGGGCTCCTCCTATACCCAGAGCATTAGAACCGCTTCTGCGTTTAGGTTGCGCCAGGCTCGCCAGGCTCACCAGGCTCGCCGATTTGGGTAAAATTTCTCCACCACCTTAAAATTGCAGATCAATTGTGAAATGCTTATCTGCGATATTTGTGCTAAGGTGGTGCAATTGATAGAATTTACATGTAAGTGACGCCATTTTGATGGAAGGAAGGTGTTAAGTATTGGAATTTTTTGCACTGTCTATAATAATTTCTCGGACCTTGCCCTTGTCACACCTGGTCTTAACAAAGATTATATTCCCTGTTACATGCAAACAAAAATAAATATTGCTGGGTTTTCCCCTCTGCCTTGCAAGGCAAAAGGCTCCACTTAGACAAAGTGCCTCTCCTTCAATCACCGGCAGACTTTTTCAGTCCTTTCTTTGAGCCTTCACCTTACCTTGTCTCTTATCGGCTATCTTGCAGTAATTTTCAGGACTATCTATGACCAACAGTGTTATGGCCCAAGAGCCTGAGCTACAGTTTGTGGTGAACACTGCAGCCCCTGATTTGCAACTCTGGATTTGGATGGCTCCAGACACATGTGCAGAAGAGGACTACTGGACGTGCCCTAACAGCCTTCACCATTCACCAGAGCTGATAGGAGCAGGGAAGTGAGAACAAAATGCAGAGGTAGTATAAGGGATAGTACTAAACAGACCTTAGAGTCATAATTTGGTTATTTACAGGTTGTGTGATCCTAGGCATTCACTTATATGAGCTTGGCTTTTCCAGACTAAAAAGAAATACAGCAGGATGTTGAATAACGTTGTCCCGATCAATCATTTTTGTTAAAACATTGATGTGAAGAAAAGAAATGAGTTCCCAGCCAGAGCCACTGTCCATGTGGAGTCTGCATGTTCTCCTCACGTCTGGGTTGGTTTTCTCTGGGGACTCAGATTTCCTTCCACATCCGAAAGATGTGCACCTTAGGTGAACTGGCGTGTCTAAATTGTACCAGTCTGAGTAAATGTTGGGGGGGGGGGGTCTGCGTGGCCCTGCAGTGGAATGGTGTCTTGTCCAGGGGTGAGTCCTGCCTTGCACCCTGAGCTGCCAGGATAAGCTCCAACTACGCAAGACCAAGGAATAAGTGGGCTGGAAAATAACGACCTTACTTACTTTTACTAATCTTTCTTAAATGTATATAATTCATTTCAATGTTTAATATTAGAAATGTTTGGGTCTTTATATAAAACTCTAGTGATGTTTTTGTGACTAGAAAAATGCCATAGGAACTTAACTCTTATTTACATTGATTAGCCTATGGTAAAATTGGTTTCCTTAACATTTCATTGAAAGTCGCAGTATCCAAGAACCTATTGAGGAGGTTAAGTGAGGACTTACTGTAATCATCTTTTTCCCTGCAAGAATTAGAGAATAAAGAGTTCAAGTATTTAAGGCCTACTAGGCATAAACTATTGCTAATATTACTTTTACATGTCAATGTTTCATGGAAAAAGGCCCCTCCACCTCCATACACAATCCATTCCTCCACAGTGAATTAGAAAGGATAGAAGCAGCCTCTCTTCTTAATGTACTGCTTTCATGCTCTGCATTTAAAATGGCTGCTTTTAAAATAGAGCATTTCTGAGCCAAAGGCATTTAACCATATTTGAAAACTATTTCTTCTCCTGCCATTGCTGCTTGACATTACATGGATTAATGGGTTTCGGACACAAGAACAAGAGCAGGGCTATCATGAAATTTTATACACTCATAATGTTTTCAGGTATTTCAGGGTCAAACAATGACACCAAAATAAGGTAGGGCATACTGATACTAACTACACAAAGGAACCTACCGGAAGATCCATGCTAGCTTCATGGAACCTGTTTGTGTCTGCCAAATTTGCATATACAGCTCCCAACAATTCTCTAAGGCAGCACTGTCCAAAAGAACTTTCTGAAGTAATGGAAATATATCTGAGTGCTTGTCAAACGTATGTACCCAACTACCAGCAGAGGACTGAACATTCCCCACAAAACCCCAGGGCCTGACAAGCCAGTGTATTTGCCGCAAGTGAGCAATTTCTCGAAAATCTGCACTTTTGGCTCAAAATGGACGTGAACTGAGTGTGTAATGCCAGAGACCCCATACATATATGCGCATATATATATATAAATATATATATATGCGCATATATATGAATATATATGCACATATATATATGGTAGATTTTTAGAAAAAAAGGCTGTGTTGCGTCAGGTCTTTCGAGAAGGCAGGCCGTTCCAAGCACATCCGTCTGCCCGGAGGGTGGACACAGGGGGTCACAGAGCTACAATGAGTTTCAATTTGATATCAGACCTCTGGACTGGAGCAGAAACCTCAATTTCCTTCATCTTTCTGCCTGGGCTGCTCGTGATGGTTCCTGCACACTCATTCGAAATTCAGAAAACGGAGTCTCATACACGTGATTACACGGCTAATAAGTGACAAATTCACAGAGCCCAACAGGTGTCTGAAGTTTCCCAAACTGACATCTTCTACTAGGCGAAGGATGCCATTTTGGCTTCCTCCTCGACAAGGATGGAGGAGCACGTGGGACGATGGAAGGGCGGTCCAAAGCATCGCTGGGCACACTATCTGTGGGTGGCCCTGAAGTCTGCAGGAGGAAATAGAGAGGAATTAGACACATTCTCTGTCCCAAAGAGCTCAATGGGACTCTGAGTGCTTGTCAAACGTGTGTACCCACCTACCCACAGAGGACTGAACATTCCCCACAGAGCCCCAGGGCCTGACAAGCCTGTGTTTTTGCCACAAATGAGCAATTTCTCAAAAGTCTGCACTTTTGGCTCAAAATGGACATGAACTGAGTGGGTAATGCTAGGGCTCCCATATATATATGTACATATTCATGAATATGTATGCACATATATATTTGGTGGATTTTTAGAAAAAAAGGCTGAGTTGCCCACTGGTCTTTCGGGAAGGCAGGCCATTGCAAGCACATCCACCTTCCCGGAGGGTGGACAGAGAGGGTCCCAGAGCCACAATGAAACTGTTCCTGCTCATCCAAGAGGCCCCAGGGCACCATCCTGGGGCCTCTCTTCCTTCCGGCCTTTTCAATTTGATATCAGACCTCTGGACTGGAGCAGACACCTCCCTCTTCTTCACCTTTGTGCCGGCCTGCTCATGATGGTTCCTGTACTCTCAATCAAAATTCAGAAAATGGAGTCTCATACACGTGATCACACAGCTAATAAGTGACAGAGTCACATATAGCCCCACAGGTGTCTAAAGTTTCCCAAACTAACCTCTTTTTCTGAGGCGAAGGATGCCATTTTGGCTTCCGTGTGGGAAGACGGATGTCCTTAGAACTGCCTGCCTTCCCTAAAGAACTGAAGGCAACACACCCTTTTTTCCAAAAATCCATCATATATATATGTGCATATATATTCATATATGCACATATATATATATCGGAGCTCTGGAATTACTCACTCAGTTCACGTCCATTTTGAGCCAAAAGTGCAGACTTTTGAGAAATTGCTCACTTGAGGCAAATACACAGGCTTGTCAGGCCCTGGGGCTTTGTGGGCAATGTTCAGTCC
>NW_006494614.1:20787473-20788656 GCF_000325575.1 Pteropus alecto | reverse complement strand
CAGCCTGTGGGGTCGGCGTAGAGATTCTGCACAGGAAGTCTCTGGCGGTATGGTGGACAGGGGTTTCTCTGAGCATGGTCCGCTGCCTGGGGGGACCCTGAGGCTGCTGTCGGTACATCAGGGCTGGCCGGGAGCCGACTCCTGTATAGCGACCTGAGACCTCTGGGTTCTGAGATGGGGTGTCTGGGGTCTGGGTTCAAAGACGGGGTCTCTGGGTACTGAGCAGCAGCTAGGACAGAATACGGGGATGCGAGGACACAGCCGGGGTCTCGGGCCTCTTGGATGAGAAAGGACCAGGTCGCATTGTGGCTCTGGAAGGCCCTGTGTCCACACTCTGATTCTGTCACTTATTAGGCGTGTGATCTCCTCTCTGAGACTTAGTTTACTTATTTTTGAATGAGCATCCACCGACCCCCACGACCATGCCAGGAATAAAAGTGACCGCGGATAGGTGACTGCTCTAGTCCAGAAGTTTCTTTTCAAATTGAAAAAGCAGGAGGGAGCAGAGTCCTAGGGAAGGAGCCGCGGAACCTCTTGATGAGCTGGGACTCTGTCTAATTGTGGCTCTGGGACCCGCTACGTCCACCCCCCAGGAAAGCGGATGTGCTTGGAACGGGAGCTCTGGCATTGAGTCTCAGTTCACGTCCATTTTGAGCGAAAAGTGCAGACTTTTGAGAAACTGCTGATTTGAAGCAAATACACAGTCTTGTCAAGCCCTGGGGCTTGGTGGGATATCTTCAGTCCTCTGCGGGTAGTTGGGTACATACGTTTGACAAGCTCTCAGGGTCCCATTGAGCTCCTTGGAACAGAAAATGTGTCTAATTCCTCTCTGTATCCTCCTGCAGACTTCAGGGCCACCCACAGGCAGTGTGCCCAGCCATGATCGGGCCACCCTTTCATCGACCCATGTGCCCCTCCATCCTTGTCGAGGAGGAAGCCAAAATGGCATCCTTCGCCTGGTAGAAAGAGGTCAGTTTGGCAAACTTAAGACACCTGTTGGGCTGTATGTGACTCTGTCACTTATTAGCTGTGTGATCACGTGTATGAGACTCACTTTTCTGAATTTTGACTGAGTGTACGGGAAGCATGACGAGCAGCCCAGGCAGAAAGGTGAAGGACAGGGAGGTGTCTGCTCCAGTCCAGAGCTCTGATATCAAATTGAAGAAGCAGGAAGGAACAGAGT
>NW_006494614.1:20772252-20782107 GCF_000325575.1 Pteropus alecto | reverse complement strand
AAGGATGCCTTTTTGGCTTCCTCCTCGACAAGGATGGAGGGGCACATGGGACGATGGAAGGGCGGCCCCAAGCATCGCTGGGCACACTGTCTGTGGGTGGCCCTGAAGTCTGCAGAAGGATACAGAGAGGAATTAGACACATTTTCTGTCCCAAGGAGCTCAATTTGTGTTGTCTATATGGTAGCCATTAGCCTCATGTGGCTATTCAGCACTTGAAATATGGCTAGTGCTATGAGAAATTGAATTTTTAATTTAATTTTAATTCCCACATGTGAGTAGGAACTACTGTATTAAATAATACAACTCTAAGAAATTCGTTTCCTACCCCCAAAATTAATAAGCACAGATTTAGAATTTTGCAATTCATCATAAACATGCAATAATAATTTAAATATCTTAAATAATGTTATTAAATTGAAACAAATCTTTTCAATGTTAGCCTTTACTGAATTAATTATAGACAGCTTTACAAAAGAATAATAAGAAGAAAGGTAAGATGAGGGGGGATGGCATTGAAAGATAAAAGTGAGTCTTGGGTGTTTTTGTCAGCTTTTGCTTTTGTTATGCTTATATAAGAACCACAAAATCTCAGTGGCTCACAACCACAAAGTTTTCTTTCTTTTTTATATTACTTACTTACTGTAAATTCTCTTCACTCTTGGATCCAGCTAAAGGGGCAGGCTCCATCTAGGACATGCCAGTCTTATGGCAGATGAAAAGGCAGACACATGTGACAGCTCTTGAAATATTTTCACATTTCATTGGCCAAAAGATGTCAGGCTTCATCATGTGACATGAATGTAATAGGAGTATACATTCTCCTCCCTCAGGGAAGGGTGCCAAGGAAGAAAAAAAGGATAAGAAAAGAGCCTACATATCCAACACAGAAAATGAGTTAATAGAATTGTTTTAGAAAGCAATTAAATCTGTGGTACATCCATGCAATGGAATATTACTCAGCAATGAAAAGAAATGAGCTATCCAATCACAAAAATCCATGGAGAAATCTTAAATGCATATTGCTATTTGAAAGAAGCTTAGTCTAAAAAAGCTACATACTAAATGATTCCAAAGATATGACATTCTGGAAAAGGCAGAACTGGATGAGGAAGTAAAAAAATGAATGGTTGCAAGGGGTTTGGGGAAGTGACGAATAGATGAAGTACAGTGTTTTATTAAGGTAGTGAAACTATTCTATATGATATAATAATGGTAGATACATGACATTATGCATTTGTCAAACCATAGAACTTTACAACACAAAGAGTGCACCTTAATGTATAAAAAATAAAAAGAAACCATTTAAGAGGTTGGGGATCTCAGAAAAGAAATCAGACTGTGACAGCAGAATCTAACTGTATTACAAATGTATGAAACAACTCACTGAAGTGGAAGGGGAGTAAAGGAGGAGGTACTGACCTAAGTAACTTTGGAAGTGAATGGAATCTGTAAAACTAAAAACAAAAGAAACTGCACATGAGTCCTGTATTCTAATTAAAAAGTTGTTTCTAAGGAGGTATGGATTAGCAATTCTGATACTGCTGTACGTACCTACCAGAATGGAACAATTAAGTAAATGAATGGTGGATGGTGGGAGCCAGGTTTCTCATTGTTGGAGTAAAAATTTACAAATAAGCAATGATCTATGATCTATACCACATAAAATGATCTATGTAATAATGGATTAGAGTTGGAGGCATTAGTAAGAACTTATGTTTAATTTAATAGATACAGATGATTAGTATAGAAATATTTATAGATACATACACAGGTAAGTACATACTCATATATTTCTTTGCTCTGTCAGCTGAGATTACCTAAAGGAAACAACACTCCAATAGAAATGAGCACACTTAACACCCAGATTTTGGTTTCTAATACCATTCTCCTTGGAACATGGCTGATTCTAGAACTGGGCAGGAAATACACAAGATAAACCTGAGCATCTTGTAACACCAGAAAGTATGAAGTACTCAAAAATTTTTGTTGGGGGTACATCAAAGGAACACAGGAGTCAACTGAAAGAGTTCCCAATGGCCAAAGCTAGAATAATTTGGACAAAACAAAGTATTGGATTATAACCCAAAGTATAAAATAAATACCCATGAATCCATACTGATATAAATAAGAGATTGCAAAAAGTAATAAATGCAGAAGAGTCAAATGTCCTGTGCAGAAGAATTTAAAATAAATTATGCAGATACTCCACCCTAAGAATAGCTCTTCACTCCTTAAGTGTTGTCTATAGTCACTTCCTTCCAAAGTATATAGTCTGAAAAGGGGAGTGGGGAGGAAGCAGAGAAGAATAACTTTACATTGGAGATCCCTGATAAATACTCCTTGAGCCAGATGACCAAAGTCAACATCAAAAGTCATAAGTCATGTTAATATATACCCTTGACATTATGTGATTAAAATGGCACTTGACCTGTGATCTTCCTCTCAAACCTATAACCCCAGTCTAATCATGAAAAAAGCATCAAACAAATGCCAGTAGAGGGGCTGTCTACAATACATCTGGCCAGTATCTTTCAAAACTATCAAGGTCATCAAAATCAATAAGTCTGTGAAAATGCCACAGCTGAAAGGAGAATAAGGAGATAATGATAATTAAATGTAATGGGATCCTAGAAAAGAAAAGAGACAGTAGGTAAATATTAAGAAAATCTGAATAAAGTAAGGACTTTATTTAATAATGTGTCACCATGGGCTTATTAATTTTAACAAATATACATTTGTTAATATATAATTCACTTAATATTAAAGGATAGTAATAATAGGGGAAACTGGGGGGATATAGTATAGAACTACTATCTGCTCAATTTTTCTATAAATCTAAAACTGTTCTAAAAAATAAAATCTATTAATAAAAAATTCTATTAATAAAACTAAACAGGAAATATTTACAAATGAAATGGTATGTCTAGAATTTGTCTCAAAACAAGATTATTGATGACTATTGAAGATGGATAATAGATTGGGTTCATTGCACTGTCCCTGTCCCCTCTACCTCTGTTTATGTTTGAAATTTTTCATAATAGAAAGCTTAAGAAAAAAGAATGAGTTAAATATGCCCAGATGTAGGAGAGGTAAAAAAAAAAAAAAAAAAAAAAAGACTCTGTGAGTAAATTACGAAGAAGTTTGGGTTAGCAAGAGGAATTTTACTTATCTTATATCTTTCTGTACTATTTATATTTGTATGTGTGTGTTTAAAAATACAACATTAATTGGATAACTTGGCACACTTCCTACAAAAGAAGAAGTCAATTCAAATATAACATTACATTTTAGTTGATTCTCCAATCTCAAGGTGTCTTTTTTAATCCCTTAAACTGAATAACAATGTTCCTTATAATGAGCAGACTATAAACCTGATGAGTTTCCTACCGTATGTTTTAGCAGTGCAGCTGGTTTATCTAGCATATGCCCGGAACAGCATGGAACACACACTGGATTAAAATAAATCCAATCACATCTTGTCTCAGGAAATGCTTATTTTAAATAAAATACATAATTTTTAGATGCAAAAAGAAAATAAATATTCCTTTTTGCCAGGCTAGCTTACTGCTTCATAAATTGAGATCCAGGAAGGTGGTAATGAAATCTTGGAAGACATTATAATAACTGAAAAAGCCCAACAGAGGTACAGAGAATAAAGCTGCTCAGGATAATAAAAGTACCGGGTAGTTTGGGGAGTTTTTTGTTGGAAGTGGTAGCTCATATTGTGCTTCTTGCTTTGTTTTTATCCGGAATTATAGCAGACTGTGTGTTAACTGCTCCCCTTCTGCAGAGTCAAGTTCTAAGTAGCTGTTGTACCTGGAAGCCCTTGTATTAGCCAGTTGTAACAGGTTGAGACTCATGACCATTCCCCATGTAACAATTCTTCCTATATGTGAGAAAAAGGATTTGATAAATAGCAACTAAGAGAGTATGGCACTCAAGTCTTGAGCCATCCTCTTCTAAAACAGAATTTACACGACTTACAGCCCACAGCACAGAGAGCAGGGGAATGAGGAAATCAAAAGTTCTTCAAAATCTTCATCCTGTTCTATATCACAATCCCACTGACCACGCTGTAATGTTTCTATAAAAGTATAAGAAAACTAGCATATCAATGTCTGAACAAAAGAGAAATTCTTGAATTTCAGGTATAAAAATGAGAAGCAGTTTCCCCATCCCCAACATATCTATGACCAAGCTATGTCCTCAGAGTGTGACCATCAACCAATCTCTCTTCCTACAAATCTACCACTCCAAAGAAGGGCCTAGGGCTTCGACTTTCTAAATTCTTAAACAATTCAAGTCAAGAAAAACCTCACTAGCAGAGAGCTGATTAAGAAACCAATGTAACATTTTATTATTACTGAATAATAATCCCGAGTAGTAAAATAAAAGGACTTTCATAAAAAAACTTTTTAAAATAGCATCTGCCTATAAAGTTCTCAATCTTACACTCATTGCTATTTTAAAAGAAACAATCATTTAGGACCTGATAAAGAAAAGGAAGTGTTCTTGACCTCTGGCTACAAAATCCCCTAAACCATCTTAGACAGACTACTGGAGGGGGCTGACTGTACACAGAAGTCCCCAGTCGCAGCGCAGTTTTGAAGCTTGTCCTCAAGTAAATGATAGTTACTATGTTGGAACACGAGGGGTAGATGAACCTGGAAGTTCTTCCCTATTCTCTTTCTGCTTTTAAAAGGTACCCTAAAAATTCTAAGACAAAAGCCACTTTACCTCCTCTTAAATGGGACATGAGGGAACAGAGAGTATAAGAATCAGCATAAATAAGATTCTAGCTCTATCTAGTGGTCAACATGAGATTAAGTCCTAAAAGAAGAAACTTGCCAAATTCACAAAGATGTGAACATTCCTAACAGAAACAGGGTAATGTCCAAATGTAAGGTTAAAAGGGCACTAGGTGAAACAAGGGTGACCAAATGTTTAGTCTTTGGAAGCAATTATGTTATTCAGCTATGCCCTTAAAAGATGACCAAGAAGAAGTGACTAATTATTTCTCTATTGTAGAATTAGTTCCCAACTAAATGTAAGCAGAGAGTTGGCTATTTATAACATATAAGCATATTAACAGAAACAATCCTTCACAGAAACCCTTGCAAGGAGGAGGGTCTAGAACAGCAAAATAGCCTCATAGACGAGATTGCCAGATAAAATACAAGATGTTCAGTTTTATCTGAATTTTAGATAAACAAATATTTTTTGTGTAATTATGTCCCAAATACCTAAAACTTAAGGATTTTTCAGTTCCACAAATGAGAGGTTGCCAGAGGTAGGGAGTAAGAGGTAGGAAAAATAGGTGAAAGGGGTCAAAGGGTACAAATTTCCAGTTATGAAATAAGTTCTGGGGATGTAATATACGGCATGGTGACTATAGTTAATAATACTGTATTGTATATTAAGTTGCTAAGAGAGTAAAACTTAAAAGTTGTCATTACAAGAAAGAATGTTTTAACTATGTGTGGTGATGGATGTTAACTAGACTTATTGTGGTAATCATTTTGCAATATATACAAATGTCGAATCATTATCTTATATACCTGAAACTGATATGTTATATGTCAATTATATCTAAATAAAAAACATAAAAATTACATCAGCAAATTATCAAATGGATGCCAGATTTGAAGAAGATACTTAAAAACCAAAAAACAACATGATATTGATTGATATGTAGACCATGTAAGGAATTCTTGCAAATAAAAACTGGATGGAGAGCCCAATAGAAAAATGGACAAAGAACATATTAGGCAACTCTCAGAAAGGGAAAATAAATGACTTACAAGTATATGAGATTATCTTCCCCTACGTTGAAAAAATGCATATTAAAACAATAAGGTACAGAAAAAGTCAGAGAACTGATACTACCTAACTTCAAGACTTACTATAAAGCAACTGTAATCAAGACAGTGTGGTATTCGCAAAAGAATGGACAAATAGATCAATGGAACAGAATAGAAAGTTCAGAAATAGACTCACACAAATATAGTCAACTGATTTTTGACAAAAGAGCAAAGGCAACACAATGAAGAAAAGATAGTCTTTTTAGCAAATAGTGCTAGAAGAACTAGATAACCACATACAAAATAATGAAGACACAGACCTTACATCCTTCACAAAAACTAACTCAAAATAGATAACAGAACTAAATGTAAAATGCGAAACTATAAAATTCCTAAAGGTAACATAGGACAAAATTTAGATGACCTTGGGTTTGCTGATAACTTTTTTAATTGAGGTATAATTGGCATATAACATTATATTAGTTTCAACATCTGTATACATTGTGAATGAGCACCACAATAAGTCTAGTTAACATATGTCATCATACATATGTAGAAAAAATTTTTTCTTTTTTTTCTTATGATGAGGACTTTTAAGATCTACTTTCTTAGCAATTTTTAAACATGCAATACAGTATTAGTAGATACATCACCATGTGGTACATTATATCCTCAGGATCTATTTTATAACTGGAAGTTTATACCTTCTGACCACCCTTCACATATCTTGCCCACACCCCCTCCCCCCACCCCACCCCTACCTCTGTCAACTACCAATCTGTTCACTGTATCTACAAACTTTTGTATTTGTTGTTTGTTTTGTTTTTTAGATTCCACATATAACTGAGATCATATGGTATTTGTCTCTGTCTGACTGATTTCACTTAGCCTAATGACCTTAAGGTCTATCTGTGTTGTCTCAAACAGCAAGATTTCATTATTTTTTTATTGCTTAAGAGTATTCCATTGTATAAACTGATAACTTTTTAGATGCAATACCAATGGCACAATCCATAAAAGAAATAGTTAATAAACTAGACTTCATTATAATTTAAAACTTCTGCTTTGTAAAAGACAGTCAAGAAAATGAGAAGAAAAGCTACAGACTAGAAGAAAATATTTGCAAACAACATATCTGAAAAAGGACTGTTACTTAAAATATACAAAGAACACTTAAAATCCAACAATAAGAAAATGAACAACCCTATTAAAAAATGGGCAAAAGGTCTAAGTACACACCTCACCAAAGAAGATATACGGGTTGCTAATAAGCATATGAAAATATGTTCCACATCATATGTCATTAGGGAATTGAAAATTAAAACGATGATAAAGTACCTATTAGAATGGCCAGAATCCAAAACACTGACGACAAATGCTATCAAGGATGTGCAACAAGAACTCGGACTCATTGCTGAAGGGAATGCAAAGTGGTACAGTCACTTTTAAAGGCAGCTTGACAGTGCCATACAAAACTAAACACTCTCACCATATGATCTAACAATCATGCTCCTTGGTATTTACCCAAAGGAGCTGAAAATTTATGTCCACACAAAAGCCTGCACATGGGTATTTATAGCAGCTTTATTCATAATTGCCAAAACTTGAAAGCAACCAAGATGTTCCTCAGTAGGTGGGTGGATAAATAAACTGTGATGCATCCAGACAACAGAATGCTATTCAGTGCTAAATAGAAATGAACTATCAAGCCATGAAAAGATGTGGAGGAAATTTAAATGCATATTACTAAGTGAAAGAAACCAATCTGAAAAGGCTACATATGACATCCTGGAAAAAAGCAAAATTATGAGACAATAGAAAGATCAATGTTTGCCAGGAGTTCAGTGGAAGGAAGGGATAAATAGGCAGGGGTATTATTAGGGAAGTGAAATCATTCTGTATGATACAATAGTGGTGAATACATGATATTACACATTTGTCAAGCCATAGACCATTACAATACAAAGAGTGGACCTTAATGTAGAAGCTATTCCCTAGAGGTCATCAGGGAGCCAGGTCTTAAGGGCACTAGCTCACCTATATCTCCGGCCTTGATGTCATTTCCTTAGAAAAATCTCCATTTTCTTTGTTGCAAACTCCTGTCTGTGTCTCATTTGGCCTTGATGCATGCAGGCAAAATGAATCCCTTGAGTTCAATAACACTAAGGTCCTGACATAAGAAAATGGAAGTCAGTATGGAAAAAAAGAGGCAATTCAGGCAAAATGTGAGCGGGAGGAAAAATCTGGCTAAGTTTTAAGATTGACTAGATTTTTAAAAATGGGACAAGGGAAAAAGAAAAAGAAAAAACACACAAGATACTATTTAATTCATACCAGACTAGCAAAAAAACAGTATATCATATTCTTTGTGAGAATGTGAATAAACTGGAAACTTCATGCACTTTTGGTGGAAATAAAAACTGATGCGACCATTCTGGTGTACAATCTAGCTATATTAAGTAAAATTAAGTATGAAAAGTATGAACATACGCTGCATCACAGAAAGCACACTCCTGAGAAATATCCTCACATCCACAAGGGGAGCATGTACAAGGACGTTCATCAGAGCATTGTTTGTGGAAGTAGGGAACTAAAAGCAATCTAAATGTCCAGCACCAGGGTGAAAGATCAGTAAAATGTGGTACATGTATATTTTGGAACACAAAGCAGCTGCCAAAAGCAATTAACTAAAGCTATGCCCAGATGACAGTACATAAGAATTAAATATATAGCACGGTAACATTTGTGTAAATTGTAATATACATACACAAAACCACAATATTTTCACAAGGTCTTATACCAGGCACATTTGAGTAGGAACCTATGCAGATGGGAAAAGAGTGAAGATAAGAAAGGGAATCAGGGGGAAAATATTCACATATATGAAACAAGAATAGGGCCTTATATGGACTTATGATGCCCATATTTTCTCAACTGAGACAAATGATGGTCTCAACTTTTTCTGTTGAGGTCCAGAGGAAAAAAAATAAAGATCTGACAAAGCTACCTATGCACATGCAAGAAAATAGACAACTATGTAAACATATAAGAAAGAAAAGAATAAAGGTAGAAAGGAAGAAAAAGGGGCAGGTAGGAAGGAAATGCATGCAGAAAATTAAATGCCCAAAGTATAAGGAAACCTAAATCCAGGAGAAAAAATAAGAAAATTCTTGACAATTACTAAAAGTGATAGAAATAAATATACCAATAAGCTTTGTTTTCTAGAACAAAAAAATGTTAACTCAAGTTTATTTGGAAAAAAAATAAGAGAATAGCTGGAAAACACTGAAATGGAAGAGCTATGAGTGGGGACAAGCCCTACCAGATACTAAAATGTACTACAAAACTTCATAATTAAAACTGTGCTATTGGCACATGAAAAGACAGACAAATGTAATAGAATAGACAGTCCAGAAGTAAACACAACAACATACAGAAATCTAGACTACGATAAAATCAGATCACCAGGACAAAGGTGGACTTTTCCTATCCACATATTAGGACAAGTGAATAGCCATTTGCAAATAGAGGAAACTAGGTCCATTCAGATTACACAAAAGAATAACCTGCAAGTATATAAAAGATCTAAAAATTTAAAAAATGAAATTACACAAGTCCTAGAAGAAAACATGAGTGAACTCCTCTATAAATTTTATGTAGAAAAAAGCTTTCTAACTATGACTAAAAATTCAGATACAGTAAAAAAATACTGATGATTGACTACATGAAAAAAAATATGCATGTCAGAAAATACCATAAACGATGTCAAAGTTAAATGACATTGAGAAAAAAAAAATTTGCAATATATTTCACAGATAAAGGGCTATTATCTCTAATATAAAAGAGCATTTATAATTCAGGGAAAAGACCAACAATCTGATAGAAAATAAGCAAAAGACATGAACAGACAATTCACAAACAATAAATTAAAATAGCCTTAAATATATGAAAATATGTTTAACTTCACTTGTAATAAATGCAAATTAAAAGTACACTGCGATGCTATTTCTTATCCCAAAATTCAAGAGTATGATAATACACTCAGAAAGCAAGG
>NW_006494614.1:20760041-20772208 GCF_000325575.1 Pteropus alecto | reverse complement strand
GCACCATACTTATGGAAGGAAATTTGGCAATATCCAACAAAACTACATATGCATTTACTTTTTAACTTAGCAACCCCACTTCTAGGAATTTACTCTGAAGATATACATCTGGCAATACAAATATATGCATGCACATGGGTATTTATTGCAGCATTATTTAATTGCACAATATTGGAAACTACATAAATGCTGAAATATAAGAGTGGTTTAATAAACTATGTTTGGCCCACAATTGAATACTATGCTCGTACAATCAAAGAGAATGAGGAATCATAATTTGAGTGATTTCTAGAATATTATTGTTAATTTTTTAAGTGAAAAAAAAATGTTCAGAAGAATATACACAAAAACACATACACACACACTGATAGTGATGTGCACACCTAGAACACAGTCTTGGTTTCCAAGTTGCATTCCCCATTAAAAGGAAGTAGCAATTCTTAGAGAGATGACTGATTCCAGGACTAGAGTAGGGGAGATACAAGATATGTGTGGAACACTCTGTTGTGCCAGAAAGTAAACAAATACTTTGAAGGGAAAAAAAGATGGACACATGATCCATATCAGAAGGCTTACCTGGACTAATCTGGGATAACTGGAATATCAAAATAAATAACAATAGTAATGGATTATAAACTGTAGCCATATTATCAGAGACCCCTGAATAAGACACTCAGTTGGCTTCCTGTAACGTCACTTTCTTTACAGCTTTGCTCCCTGACTTCAGTGCTCCTGCTTGGTTCACAGATGGCTTTTCTACCATAACTTCCAAGGGGTAATGATTAGTGATTCACTAAACCTAAAACACATTAAAATAGGGTAAAAGGGCATTGGCCCAGTCGGGCGAAACTGAAGACTCACAGCATGTAACAAGAAAAGATGGGAGGTAATATAGAACTTTGCAGGTTATTTACAGTTTTCTATTAATAAAACATGCTATGATCCCAATCTTCATTTACCTTAAGACTACTCTACTATCCCCTTACAAAATCAAATTGTCTAAAGTGGTGACAGTATGTGTTAAGTCCACTTCATTCCTCAAGCCTCTCCTATCAACTTCTGGCTCAGTGCTGGATACCATCGTTTTGATCCTTTGTATCCACTCTCTTCCCTTCTCCATGCTGCTCAATGTCCTGCAGGTCTGACCTGCATGGATGCTCTCTATCTTTGGTTAAGTTCAGTTAATGAAAGGCTCTGATAAGAGATGGAAGGTGAGAGGAGAGTGAGAGCAGGGTATTGACGAACTCTTAATCTTTGTAGTTTAGTCTGAGGCCCCAAAGCTGAGAAAAATAGGTGCCATGTACTCCCACAATTCAACAAGAGGAAGCTATATTTACAGAGGGCTTGCAAAGCAGGTTACTTGGCAAAAAATCCAGTTCTACCAGCATTAGCCCATCACCCCAATTCCAGGCTATATAAAGAAAGCTAAGATTCCTATGAGAGAGTAAGGACTTGTGTCTGCTCTCACGGGAGAGGGTTAGGGCTGCTTCCGCAACCCCCTACCAAGCCAAGAGAAGGGTCTTCTGGAGAACCACCAGGAGACTTTGTTCTGTGTCCTCTACAACTGATAGAACACAGAGACTGGTAGGTGAGACTTTAGACCTGAAAAAGTCTGAAAGCAAAAGGCCAGCTTGCTGCCCAGAGAGCAAAACAAGAAAAGATGACTGCAGTGGAATGGAGAGGTGCTTCCTTGCTAGTGGAGCAAAAGTGAACATTTCCTGTGGACCTAGGAAGAAAAGCCACCTTGAGTCATCCGGAAAAAAATGCAGCCCAAACTCCATGGAGTGTCAGGGTCCAGTCCAGACTCTACTGCAATCCTCTTGTGGGTTCCTCAGAGATCCTTCAACTGCAGCCCTTTAACTACAAGTCCCCAACAAAGGTGAATCTTCCTGACAGGCCATTTATGACTCCCTCCAGTCCCTGGCTGATATGAGATGGGACTGAACATTTTAGTATCTGAAAGTGACAAAAAAAAAAGGGGAGTGGGTGGGTGGGTTGGAATCTAACTGAGATTTCATTCAGGGGGTGTGGAAGAACAACTTAAGCAAATTTAATAAAGACGAGTGACTGGCAAAAAAGTTACTTCTTGCTTGCACTGGACCGAGTCCAATTAAATAAAAAACTAGTTACATATCTACTAGATAAAAAACAAACAAACAAACAAAAAACCTGTTACAGGTCCCAAATCTCATCACTTGTGCTAAAAGCCCAGGACACCAAACCTAGATTAAATATCTGATCTAATTGCAGTTTCAACTTCTCCCAGAAACATAATCAACCAGTATGGAATTTTCAGGTCAAGCACCAGTAATCTGGGCCCTCTCCATCGCCATGAAAACAATAGGCAATCTGCATGATAAAATCCCTTTGCATAGAGCACAAAGAAATGAGGACTGTTCCGACTTTACAAAATGGATGCCATGAGAGCCATGACAGTAATGTCAACTTGTAAATAATGGGAACGCCCTTAGGGTGTAACCAAACCGCCCAAAACCACAGAAATGTCAACGCCCCTTTGCAGGAACCAAAAAGCATGAGGATCCCACTTTGTAAGGTCCATATAAGCTGATCACCTCAGACAGACAATGCTGAAACCTAAATCAATAGCATCACAGACAGATATGCTAGAGCCAAAGACTCTGACCTTTCTGACCTGTTTTAGCCACTGGCTTGGGACCAACCTGCAACTCTCCCTACCGCCAGTCAACAGAGCTTGCTTGGGAGACACTAAGGACTTTCATCCCTTCACTCTGTCCTGCGTAAGTAAGTAAGCATGGGTACCTGATTGGTTTATCTGAGAAGGTTCCACTCAATAAACCTGGCATTGTGGAAAGACACAAATGCATGAGAGTGTTAAGCTGCTTTTCTTCCTTGCAACACCCTTCTCTTCTCCCAAAGAAAAGATGTCCCTGCCCCAAATAATCCTTTCTTTTGTCAATAGCTTCCTTGCCCCACCCTTCTTCCTATTAAAACTTTCTCTTTTGTACAAACACTCCAGGGCTCTTCTAGTTGCTAGATGGGATGCTGTCTGACCCATGAATTGCTTACTAAAGCCAATTAGATCTCCAAATTTACTTGGTTGAATTTTGTTTTTTTAACAGCGCTAAGAGTATATATAACTTGACCAAGGTCATGCAGCTACTAAATTTTCATAATACTCAACCATTTCTTTGTAAATAGAATGAGCAAAGAAATCTCTCCCTCCTTATCAACAAAAAATAGGGCAGTTCTTTTCTTTTTTAGGCTCGCGTTTGGATGAATTAAATAAGACCTGTGCTGGTGAAGGATAATGCAATATTGTTATTTATAAGAAATATACATTTGCTTATTTAGATAATCAAAATATATTTCTCATATACTGTATATTTGGTCTTCATCCACAGTTCCTGACTCTCTGCTTCCAAAACCCGTGGAATTTTTTTGTGAAAAGAGTGATTAAATGTGTCTCTTGTTTAGTTAATGAGGTGACTTTTGGACCACACCTATGGATGCAAGCTGGTTTCCAGGGGAACCAATCATAGGATTAGAGGGCTAGAACTTTCAGCCCTACCTCTAGACCTCCAGGGAAAGGAATGGAGATTGAATCAATTGTCAAATGCCAATGATTTAATCATCCATACCTATGTAATGAAGCCTCAAAAACAACTAAAAGGACAGACTTCAGAGAGCTTCTGGGCTGGGGAACCTGTGGAGATTTGGGGAGAGTGGTACATTAGGAGAAGCATGGAAGCTTTGTGTTCCTTCCTCGTACCTTGCCCTATGCATTTCTTCCATCTGGCTGCTCCTCCGTTAAATCTCTTTATAATAAACAGATTTCCTGAGTTCTGTGAGCTGCTCCTAGCAAATTAAAGAAATCCAAGGATCAGAGACAACAGACCAAAACAAGTTATGCAGCAGAAGCATACGCAGAGGAGAGAGAACTTTGGCCCCAACTCACTGGGAACAAAGTCTCATGCTTGCACGTGCACACGCACACACACACAGAACCAAAAGACCAGGATATAGCCAGATTTGAACACAAACCCTTTCAGAAGCAAGGGTCCACTGTTTAGGAAGATCCAGTGTTGATGTCCCTTTACCGGCCATGTTCCAAGGTCCTCCAATGAAAACTTGCCCCACCAACACTGCTGCATACCTGTTCCCCCTAACTCCTTAAAAACCCTCAATCTGGTCCAGTGAGCAAGATGGATTTGAGGCACTATTAGGTGGTCTCCTATCTTCTCGGTTGGTGCCTTCTGGATCAGTAACCTCTCCTTATGCAAAAAAAAAGAGAGAGAGAGAGAGAGAGAGAGAAAGAGAGAAAAGAAAAAGAAACCCAAGGAGAGGGTCATGGAAACCTCTAGAGACAGACATACAGGTAACAACTTGGACTTGCAACAGGCATCCGAAGTCCAAGAAGGTCCTTGGAAACTTCAATCTATAGCCGGTTGGTCAGAAGCACCTGAGCTTGTAACTAGCATCTGAAATTGTTGCAGAGGAGGACATTCTTTAGAACTGAACTCTTAACCTGTGGACTCTGATGTTATTTATGGGTATAGAGTGTCAGAATTGAGTTGAATTCTCAGACACCCTGCTGATGTCTAAGAATTGTTTGCTGGTGTGGGAAAGTCCCCCTTCCATGATGGCACTGGGTCCAGGAACCCAAATAGGTAAGAACTGAGAAAACCTGTTCTCTCAACTTCTGAATTAGAAATGAAGATACAGTCACATTAACTGAATTAATTTATTTTAAGCTAATGGTTCTCAAGCTTTAGTGGCCAGCTTATTAAACCACAGGTTGCTGGGTCCATATCAAAATTTTCAATTGAGTAGGTCTACAGTAGATCTGCAAATTTGAATTTTTAACAAATTTTCAGGTGATGCTGATGCTGCTGACCAGGGACTGCTTTGAGATTGACTATATTAGGACTCTTTTAACCTCCCTCAACTTGGATTTTCTCATTGGTAAAGTGCGTATAACAATAGTGATGTGTGGATTAATGAAGCCAAGGATGTGGAAATGCCTCATAAATTATCCAACACTAAGGGAAAATTGGTAGCAATTATGATTATTACACATTTGGCTTCGAGAGTGAATGCTAATGGTGCATGGGAAGTGTTGATGTTTGAATCTCTGATCTTAACCATAGTAGTCCATATTCAAATACATGGGCATCACAAGAGATTCTAGTAATATCAAATGGAATGAGAAGGGGAGAACACCTTTCTATGCTAGACTCCCATTCAATATGCAAATATAATAAGCTTTCTTATGTCCCTTGCCAAAAATAAGAATATAGCATACACATACATTTTGGAGTTGTACTGTATGTAAATTTAACTTATTCAAGGATTGTTGTAGCTGCCAGCCCCCAAAAGACACACGGACCACCAGAAATCAGTGAGTTATAGGAAACACACTCTTTATTCAGCCAGCTGGGTCTGCCAGGGGTACGCAGACCCCAAATTAAGCAGTTCCGAAATGTAGAGGTACAGGGTTTTTAAGCCCTAAATCCCATTCCTCATTCTGTCTTAAACACAAAGGTCTATTTTTCTCCAATTCACTACCTGTCAACCCACAGGTCGGGCGTGCAAGCAGGGGTACAAAAGCAGAAAGCTTATTGTTAGAACGTTACATTCCCATGGGTGATAGCCTATGTTCCCATGGGCGATAGCCAAGCAGTAATTTTCCAGCCAGCACAGGATAAGTGAGAAGTCCCTTTAGCTACCCAAAGTGTGAATATCCCACAGAGCTGAGTGTTAAAGACATATATTAGTCTAATACCTAGGCACTAAACGCATGCAAAGTAATTCACATCATGTTTAACTTTTACAGAAACATCTAGCTACGAGTTACCATGGGTAATTTTGTACTCACATATTTTTGCCCCAGGGCCTTTAAACTAAACCCCCTTAAAAAATCCAAATGCACTATATCTCCTTTTATATCTTGCACACTCCATTATATTTGTTAAACAGCTCTGTTAGAAAGTTCTTTTCCACAATAAACCAGAATCTGCTTCCACAAACTTCTGAACAATGGAACTTATTTTGGCTTCCAGGATATGACAGAATAAGTCAAATTCATCTTATGTTAATGACAAGCCTTCAAGAATTTAGACAAATGTTTGTTTTACCTTCTCCCACCCAACACAAATGTTTACCGTTGAAGAATTAAAAACAACTAATTCCCTCTCTCAAGAAATACTGAGGTTCTTGTCTGAAAGACCTAACAATTAATCCTATTTACATTATACTCTAAAGATAAATGGTGACTTATTAGAAGACAACTATATCTGAATTCAAAAGACTAAATGGTTTTCCTTTGCAGTAAAAATTAAATAAACAATGACTACCCAAAAAAATATTCCCAACAGATTTTAGATCTGTAAACTCAGCCATCTAAATATCCAAGCAAGGAGCCATTTCAGAGACCAGAAACAGGCCCTGCAGAACCATGTGGCATTTATGTAATAGCCCTAACTGTACTTCCAGGAAAAAGGTTCAAAACTGAAGCATGAGAGCCAAATGCTGCTGCAAAGAACATCCTTGTATAGTAAGTAACATGTTAATAATTCTGTAAGATAGTTCCTAGAAGTTACCTTGAATTGTAGTGTTGATACAGAATGTCAGAAAACTTTTCCCAAAATGGCATTCATTATCTTTTAAAATAATGTTCACTAACTTCACAGGTGAAAAATTGTATTTATATTCCTTCTTCCTATCAATAAAAATGTGATCATTCTATAGTGTTCTGCACCTTAATTTTCCTCAAAATATCTTGAATCTTTTCACATCAACACATAATTTTTGACACATATTTTCATTATATGTGTTATATAGTATTATGTAATATTATATTCCTTTTGAAAGTAAGTAAAATTATTTATTAAATTAATCTAGACATCTTTACTCCAGTGTTATAAAATACATCACCCAGTGGGGAAAAGCATCACAGTTTATATTCTAAAACAAGAACCTGGGGAAAGTCAAGTAATCTAAAGTAAACATTCATTTTGGAAAGTCAGGTTATGGGGCTGGGAGAAGAGCCATCCTATGGCTGGTGGGGAAGTGCCACCCTTAGCAAGCCACACTCAGATGTCCGCCTGCTCTGCTGGCCAGTCCACCCACAAAACCACAATCCTGGACACAGGGGATGACTCTTGGCCCAACATATTATTATCCTCTACCCTTTCCCAGACAAATAGGCCTAGAACCCTCCCCTCAAACTTTACTAAAGCCTCAAAAAAGAGAGGACTTGCCCACCTGTTCCCCCTTTTAGTTCCCTCTTTTTCTGCAGACCTGAAGCCCTGGTTCATTCTACTCTAGCTCCCAGTTTTTTTGCCCTACTCGTCCCCCTTAAAGTCCCATGACTATGACAGAAGCTCAGGCTAAAGTCCTTGAGAGTTGGACATTTTATTTTTCTTTTTTAGCAGTAACTAAAAACTATTTAAATTGGCAGTTTAACAAAGTTAAATCTTACATATCCCCAGTGCAACTTCGGTCATGGTTCCTATTAAAATTAGAAAGAAGAGCAAAATCTCATGAAATTAGGTTCAGCTTTTGATGGCTGGAGTTAAACTAGCATAATCTGGCACTTTCATTACTGCTGCAGAGATTACAATGTGGCTACAGGACGCAGCAGAGCCACCTCTCTCTGGACCAACTCTTACTCCCAAATTCTACAAGCCAAGCAGATAACCCCCTTCAAAAAATATTCTTACCCCTGATTACTTACTATACAATTGAATATTTTAGATTTCTTCCATGTAAGTAACACTCAAGACACTTGTTTTTTGAAAATATTCCCTGAAATCCTGAAAATGCTCCCTGGCTACATCTTTGTTTTTGTTTTCTCCCTACAGCAGGGTTCCTGGGGAGGTGGCAAAACAGACATCTGAAGCAATGTTTCTAGATTAAATGAATTGATGGGAGCAGTGAGGAGGCAAGGCAGACGGATTAGAGAAGAATCAAGATCTAACCTGAGATCCTAGCAGGAAGAGAGACAGGAACTAAACTACTCAGTGGTTTTGAGGGACTAGAACCTTCTTTTTTTTTTCCCTCTGCCATGTCAAAACAATTTCATTTCTGGTCAATCATGAAAGTTCATATCATTAAAATGACAGCTTAATTTGGTTGTAAGTTTCTGATATAATACTCAACTTTGATCACATGCACATGTTTTTAGAGGCACTGATATAAGACAACTTAAAGGAAACATTGGCTTGCACAAATTAGCTTATCGTTAAATCCTGAATTTTGATTGTCTATATTAAAAAAATTTTTTTTTTACTTTTATAATAACAGCATTTTATTCTGTTTTGGTTCCATAGTTGTCTACTGTACCACCTTGACAGGAGGCTCCTAAAATTTTTTTATTAAAATATAGTGTGTATACAATATTATATTAGTTTCAAGTACACAACACAGGGATTTGACATTTATACACCTTATAGTGTAATCACCACACGAAAGTCTAGTAACAACCCATCACCTTGCAAAGTTATTACAGTATTGTTGATTATATTCTCTGTATGTATACTATCTATAGAAAACCCGAAAGACTCCACTACAAAACTATTAGAACTAATAATTCAGTAAAGTTTCAAAATACAAAATTAATATACAGAAATCTATTGTATCTCCATATACGAATAATGAATGATCAAAAGAAATTAAGAAAACAATCCCATTTACAATTACATCAAAAAGAATAAAATACCTAGGAATAAATTTCACTAAAGAGGTAAAAGATCTGTATTCTAAAAACTTTAAAACACTGAAGAAATTGAAGAGGACACAAAAATTAACATTGTTAAAATGTCCATACTGCTCAAAGTAATCCAAAGATTCAATGCAATCCCTATCAAAATACCAATGGCATTTTTAGAACCTAAACAAAGTCCTATAATTTATATGAAACCACAAATATAAACACAAATTTGACCTCCAATAGCCTAAGCAATCTTGAAAAAGAAGAACAAAGCTGGAGGTATCATACTCCCTTATTTCAAAATATTACAAAGCTACAGTGATCAAAACAGTATGGTACTGAGATAAAAAAGAGACACATAGATCAATGGCACAGAATAGAAAGCCCAGAAATAACCCCTGCTTATATGGTCAATTGATCTATGATAAGGAGGCAAGAATTTAAAATGAAGAAATGGCAGTCTCTTCAATAAGTCTTGGAAAAACTGGACTAGAAGCTTTTTAGACAACTTATGGCCTGCTTAAAATTCCCCAGGTGGCTTTCTCTGCTCTTAGTGTAGTCTTTGAGGCCCTAGGATAATCTGCCTCCCTCCCTTTCTGGCCTTGCTCCAGTCACCGGGTACTACAGTCAGCTCTATGGTCAGTCAGTCCCCAGGTCTCTGTGGGGTTGTGCATCCCTTCCGCCTGGCCAGTCTCACTGCTGCCAACCACTCAGCTCTCACCCAGGAGTGACTTCCTCAGGGAACCTTCCCTGACCTCCCTGCCCAGATCCAATCCCCACTGCAGTCTCTAAAGTACCCTCAAGCTCCTCAAAACATAGCACCATCATAAAGTCAGGGACTCTTAGATCCACGTAACTCCCCAACCAGGCTGGAATCTCCTGGAGGTTCAGGCCTGACTGTCTGCAAAAACTGGTAAACTTGCTACAGCCCAGACCCTATAATCCCCTACCAGAGGCTCTCACTCATGAGAATTCTAGCAGGGTGTCCTCTGGAGCCCATGAAGGAAGGGACATCTCAGCTTGGTTGACCAGGAGTGCTTACACCGACTGAGAATCTCCTTTCCCCCTTCACCCAAAGAGTAAAACCGTTTCATTTGTAATCTCTCAAGAGATTACATATATATATTTAAATATATATTTAAATGTGAATATATGTACCTTAGGGAGGGGGTGTGACTGATGGGCTTTGATTTTCTGATCCGTAAAATGGTAATAATGTGAAAATTGAGTTAATACAAGTGGAATTCCCCACTGGCAATCAGCATTGGCTTTAATTGTTAGCCACTGTTATTTAGGTAGTTCTTATCAGCTGTTCTGTAAACAAGATTTTCTGGACTATGCTACGCCCTAGTTTTACCTCCCCTCCAAATCTCTTTTGTCCTAAAGTCTGACCTTCCTTAAGGTAGACTTCTCATCTCCATTACAATGAAAACTTGCTTTGCTTCCCGTAATCTTTGCACTTTGACTCGGTGAAAAACTGGGCAAGAGCTTCAAAAAAAAATAAAGGCAGCCATTCCAAGACAACTATTTTTTTAACTTCCAAAACTTTTCCTATGAATTTTCTTAAAGCTTTGTATCGTTCTGGGGTTTTTTAAGGGTTGAAAAATCTTCAGTCCAGGGCATGCCTGAGATTTACGGCATATTCTTAAATTTTCAAAATTTGCTACTTTGACAGATTAACCTAAAGCTGTTTTCTACATTTAGAAGCACTGCCCTTAGGACAGAATTTCTAGACTTAAAGGGCAAGGGCAGCTTTTATGTGTTTCATTCACACTGCAGAATTAAGAGTTCACAGCTCTCCAGTTTACAGTCCTACATACACTGATTCATTGCCAGCTGACTCTTTGAGGGGTGCACTAGCTGAGGGTAATTTAAGAGTGCCAAAACTGATGGTCCCCAAAGCAGACTCAAGAAGTACGGAAGACAGGAAGACTATTCACCTAACACATCAGCAAAAAAAAATTTGCCAATCATCTCTGGGTGGAGTTGTGGGAAAACAGGCAATCTTATACATTACTGTTGGGTATGAAATTATTTCATCCCCTTTGGAAGGCAAGTTGGCAATATCTAGCAAAATTATATATGCTCTTCCTCTTTGGACCAGCATTCTCCCTCTTGGAATTTGGCCTACATTTGCATGATGGACATGCACTACTTGTCTCTTGCAAAGAACTAACAGCGAACTAACAGCTATTAGTTTTCTCCACCGCTATTGGTCGATCTCTCCAAGAAATAATCAACACTTGTTACTACGTGTGATGCCTGTTCTAAGTGCCCTACATATATTAACAGCGAAACCTCACAACTTCATACGGATTCAGATGCTATTATCTTCAATTTGGAGACTGAGGGAGTTGAACAACTTGGCTAAAGTCATAGGGCCAGAAAGCTCCCTAAGTGGGACTCATTCTGGATTTAAACTACCAAGCTAGTCTCTACTAGGGAAAACTGTAGTCCCTATTCTGATGACCCGTCAATCATCGGGAGTGAGGCCCACCTATCGTAACACCTTCAACTATCCCCAATTCCACTTACCCTATGGTGGAGAACCCCCAGAGACCTGTTTAAGGAGTCTATGAGGTTCTTCTTTCACATATGAATCTGTAAGGTTGAATTTTCTTCAAACTCCAACCTAAATAATATTCTGCAGCAGAATGAATGAAGATGAAAAGCTGGCTAGCATTCATTCTGTTAAGTTTACAAGGATATAAAATTGATATACTGAGATGATATTGGTGCTTCTGTATTTGTTTTGGAGAATATTTGCTTTTCATTTTAAACATGTTATGTTAACCAATTGTTGGGTTATTATTTGTAAGAGTCCAGGTCAGTTCTAGACAACATCACCATCTCCCCTAGATCGACGGCTTTTTGGTTGGAGCTGCAACTCAGAACTTGGATCCTAGACCTTTTATACCTTAGCTAAGTGTGCTTAGGCCTCTACACATAGCTTTAGGAATTTCAATTAAGAGTTAAGTACAAGATCCACCTTGGCTGTGATGTCATCTGCAATACTTCAACCACATGTCAAAGATTTATTTAAAATTTTATTCTTTAATTAGCAATCTTGAGAAAGTCAAATCAGGACTCAGAGGCAAAAGCAGCTGTTTTCCCTTGTCAAGGTGGAGCAGAGTTTAAACCAGGCCAGACCCATTCCAGCTCTAGCCACAGGCTACTCTCCACACATCCTGGTCCCAGGTACGTTGGTTGCAAACTGGCTTCACTTCATCGAAGGGCCTAGCTCAAGAGCATTCATGGCTTCCTCAAGTTTGAGCATCCCTGCACCAGAAAGCAACAGTAGGTGGGCATGAGGAAAGAGGATAAGAGCCTGGATAGTTGTCAGCGTCTATCAAGGTCCCTTTCTGGGACTTTCTGACCTGGCGTTCTGGTTCTAAGATTCTCGGGAACCTCAGAACGTGGGGCCACTGTGCCCACTGTAACATCCTCGAAGAAGCTGGGGGGAGGGTGGGGGCGG
>NW_006494614.1:20720631-20760021 GCF_000325575.1 Pteropus alecto | reverse complement strand
GTTATCTCAAATAACCCTACCCTATGAGGCCAGTCTCTAAGACCTCCCATCATAGTCTTACTCCAGGGTCCCTAGAACCAACCGCCCAAGTCTCAGGGGCAGCCTAGACACTAAGGGCCCCGCTGGTGATGCCCGAGGTGTGGGTGGTAGTTGCCGGAGAGGATGGGAAGGGAGGGGTTAAGAAGATGGGCTGAAGGAGAGGGAGTAAAGCTGTCCGCGCGGGCCTCCCGCTCCGGACCACCTCGTAACGAGCCTCCCACCTCGCTCCTGCCGCAGGCGGTGCCTCTCGGCCATGGACTGAAGCATCCACTTGGTTCGGAGCTTGTACAAATAATTGCCGTAAACCACAACCTCGGTGAAGTCCGAGGATTCCAGAACCTTCAACTCGAGCATGGCTTTGCTCACTTGCTCGATGTACGGGATTCGAGATCCGTCTGGGCCTGTTTGGGGAAGAAGATGAGCGCTCCGGCCCCCGGAGGAGGCCGAGGCGCCCAGGTGGAGGCGCCCAGGTGGAGGCACCCGGCTCAAGTCTGGGCTCACTCACCAAACATGGCTTCCAGCAGCCGCGTCTGGACCAGAAACACCTCGGGATCTTTCAGATCTTCGGGAACTCTGACCCACGGTGGGATATCTTTCCGTTTCAGCAGCGTCCCCATCTTGCGTGCCTCGAAACCAAACCACGCTCCTACTTAGGCAAGGCCTAACAGAATCGCCCAGCGCCGACGCGCGCCTGAAAATTGAACACCTGGGCGGGCCCCGCCCACAAGCAGGGCCCGTCCCCCGAAAGCTCCGCCCCTGACCTGGAGGCTCAATCCGGCGCTCACCACCCAGCCGTCTGCGCTTTGGTCTCGCTGGTGACCTCTGTGGCTTTACCCTCTCCCGAGCACTGGTGGGCCCAGCTGTCTCTGAGCTTACGAGGGTTTCCATCTGCATTGACTCGTATCTTCAGTACCAGAATCCCTGGGCCTTGGGAGTGCATGGGGCGAAGCGTTATGGTCTCTTCCCCTAGGAACGAGTGGTTGGGCCTGAACCCCAGAAAGCTGGAGTCCAGCTGTGAGGGTGCGAAGACCACCCGGGAGCTGCCAAATAGAGTTCCTGCCTCCTGTATTCCAAACGAGCGTCTATTTCCTCTTGGCCTAAAAGGGCCAGACTCTGGAACTTTACATAGCAGGTGAGCCCTGCAACTTCTGGGGACTCAAGTAATTCCTGCCATTTAACAAAGAGGAAAATGAGATTCGAAAAAATCGTTATCTTCAAGGGACGTGAAGGGGGCTCTAAACTGCGCCCACAGTTTGAGTTCCTTGAAGCCCCCCAGTCTGGAACTTTTGCGTCTACCCGGATTTCGAAAACTTAACGGTGCCCCTCCTGGATACCGGCAGAAACCGTGTGGTCCAGGCTCCTGGCCCTAAATGAACTTGTTTCATTAGTTTAAAAAACATCTTGCTTGAAGCAGTTGCACTAGATTCACCTTATGAGGGTATGGTTTCAATGTTTATGGCTTAATTGATGAAGAAAAAGCTGGCATTTCCCATCTGCTAAAATCTGGTTACTAAGAAACTGAATATTCGAAAAGGTCTGGAAATCCTAGCCCACAAATTAGGAACTTAATACAGTATTTAAAGAAGCAAATGGAAAGTTGTAGGAACTGTGTCCAACTAAACGAGATTAGAGACAATCTCGTAAAAATACAGAAACTTATAGGATAAACAACCAGAACTTACATTGCTGACTCAAAAATTATGGCTATCAAAATTTTTTCAATAGTAATGATTAAGGTCCCTTCTAAAGAGCTCATGCACAATGACATCAGCACAGGTGTATCACATCAGCAGTTTATAAGAGTCTGTTTCCCCCACTCCAATGATTTTCAATTGTTTGCCTTGCCTCTGGGATAAGTGACTATGGATGCCTCATTGCTTTTTCATTTACACATTTTGAACCTAGAATCTCAGATTCACCAATTGCTGGTTTAGGGGACTAGTTGGAGAGTGGTGTGATTTACTAAGGGGAGTTAGATCCAATTTCCTGAAAAAGGTGCAACCACCGACTCCTTCGCGATTGGGGATACCTGTCTTAATTTTATCTCCCAGGAAAAAACTGTTTATGTGTCCCAAGGCAAACCTTTCGCTTCTCAGCATGGCCCTGAGCAACCACTGTGAGTAAATATGAAATGAAGCCACCAGAAATTTTCAATCGCAAATATTATCTGCCTGCAGCTTCTCATTTGAAGCAGATAGGAACTCCATCCAGAGGCCCTGGCACAATCACAGCCACCCATACCTCCCTTCCTCCAACTTGAGTACTTAGGCTGGTGGGCAGCAGGTGGTGAAAGTGAAAGGGCTGGCCAGGAGCTTCTGGATGTCCTCCACCCCTCCAGCACATGGCTCGGGGCAAAGCAGGTAAGTGCCAGGTGCACCCAACCAGAGGTGTCAGGAGCACCCAGGGCTCGCCCCCTAGCTTTCTGGACACTCACAGCACTACGTCCTAGTCAGCTACATCTGGAAAGGGAACGGGCTTCCTTCCAGCCACTGACCCCAAGGTGCGGCAGTGTGGACCGTAGACACACAGCTGCCTTTATCTGGACCACCATCCAAAAAAGGCCTCAGGGCCCATCTGTCTTCTTTAATATACCCCTCACGCAGGGCCTGAACTGAGAGAAGGCTGCAGAATATTGATTGGGAAGGCTGCAGCAAGAAAGGCAGTCCCGATAATACTCATTCCAACCCTTGCCTTTCTCAGAAAAAGGCTGCTGTCGAAGGATGGCATCTCTGCAGCCAGGGATCCTCCTCCAGGCCCTGGGCGCGGGATTTTATGGGAGTTTCGAGGAAACGGTTCCCCATGCCCAAAGCAGTCACCGCAGCCCAGATACCAATGGCCAGTCCATAT
The DNA here is from genome assembly GCF_000325575.1 of Pteropus alecto. NCBI lineage: Eukaryota > Metazoa > Chordata > Mammalia > Chiroptera > Pteropodidae > Pteropus > Pteropus alecto. The sequence goes on along the minus strand of NW_006494614.1, from coordinate 20,757,135 downwards.
ATTCCTCCTCCCTCCGCTCCCTGTGCAAGGTTCTAGCCCACCATCTTGGGTCTTTCTATGGGTTGCCCTGGCGGTTGTACAACCCGCATGAGCTTCGCGCTTGCGGCTAGAAACACACCCACGAGGTCTAGTCTATCCAGAGCCAACTGTCTGTCAATCTGCTCAGCCCTTTTGGCTTCAGTAAGAAGTCTCCCGGATCCAGGTGCATACCCAGCGCGCGCATGGCTCGCTAATGTGCTGGCACCGGGTTGCGTTTAAGGAGAACCCAGTGCTGGGAATACGCAGGCACTTAACCACCCAGGCAGGAATCCGCGCCGCTCGGATGCGGAAAGGGCACCCTACTGAACGCAGGTTCCCGCGACCCCTACCAGGCTTCTGCGTCTGGACAAGCTTCCTGGTTCTAGCTCCTTAGCTCCTGAGGACATCGTCCGGCCATTGCCTGAGCCGAGATTCCCTGGCAGACAAGAGCGGCGGAATTGCGGAGCAGTGAGCGCCGCCAGCTCTCACTTCGAAAGCGGCTGTCGAAACGCCTGCAGGACATGATCCGCAGCAGCCACTTGACTCTCCTCCTGTGCCACGAGCGCCGACAATGGTGATCTCCGTGTAGCCTAGAGAGTTTGCCACTTTCAAGTTCAGAACTACTTCGTGCACCCCCGGAAGAGCCCCAGGAGAGCAGTGTCCAGGCCTGGGGAGAGCTGGGCCATGAGCTAGGCGGAGCCCTCAGCCCCGCACATCTCCCAAAAGGCCGGCTAGTCAGGGTCCCACCGTTTGGAATAGACCCCGCAGAGCTTGACTCTAAAGCACTGCTTGAGACTTCTGGAAGGACTGCGACAAGGGGCGCAGACGCGAGGTCCACCGCGGAGCAGAGGCCCCGGGCCGACTGCCTCCCGGAAGACTGACTCCGGCAGCGACAGCTCCACCCGCGGACTCTTCAAGTGTGAGGGCCCCAGCCACCCCACCCGCGCTTCCGGAGTTTTCTCGGCGGTGGGAGCACGGGAGCACCGTCCACTTCCATTCCAATTCTGCTTCAATTTCAGCTCGGTCTGCCTCGGCTTCGGCCATGCCGAAAGGCATGAGCAATTTTGGTGGAACTTCGGGGAAACATCGGACCTGCGAGCGATCAGGGTTCGGTAGTTCACAGCGAAACCCACCCCTTCCAGGGCCTAGTCTATCCAGATAGCCCAACTTCAGGGCTTGTTGAGGACCCATAGCAATGACAGTCACTGACTGACCCTCTGTTGCAGGCTCTGCTTTTCCAGACCTTCCATAACTATCGGAGACATCTTATGTCTTACACGCTGTAACCCATGGGAGAAGGGGCTCAATGCATCAGCATCTTGAAACTTGGGGGAACAAGGGAAAGATGACCTGGCTAGAACAAGAGAGTTAGACTTTTTCAATAGAACAGATTGTATCCTTCCAATTTGCATCTTATTTATCAAAGATTTTTAAATTGCTTCTATTATGGCTCTACGATATTCAATCCAAGTCTACTATCAGATTTTGTTGACTACCTTTTATACACTCACTGCCTTGAATAAATGACAAGACCATTTGGTTTATTAGCCATATTTGGGAGTATCTCCTTTATATAAGATAAACGCCCACAGAAAGAATTATAGATGAAAGGACAGGAGAATTTTTCATACTCAAGCCATTCATTAACCTATTGCTTTTCAAAAATGTCCCTTGAACATTTGGGGTGAAAAAATCACTTGGTTGGATGCTGGAATTGGGAATAATTTCTGTCTTAGATTTCAGTTGTTACTTTATTGTAAAACAGTATTTTTAAAAACAATTTGTTTTTAATTTATACCCCCAATCGACTAGAATCTGTTGTTCTCTGGACTTTTATGTAACACACCCTGAAGTATTAGAGAGAAGAGTGCCTCAAGCTTGAATGTATAAAAGTCACTTGGGGATCTTGTTAAATACAGGTTTAGTAGGTCTGGGACAAGCCTAAGATTCTTTATTTTTAACAGTTTCCCAGGCATTGCTGATGCCGCTCGTTAATGGATAAATGTGGAGTAGCAAGGTTATAGATATCTCAACTATCAACCTAAGACCTCATCTAGAATATAAAATTCAGTAGCTAGAAAAGTGTGTTGTAATTAGCAATTTTTCTAATGAGTGCTCTCTCAAGCTCTGTATAAGAACCTGTGCTGCTTTAACATCCTGGGCTTCATACCTTTTCAACATTACCATTGGTCAATCGCCATGCAGGGATGTGAGCCCCAGAACTGACAGATATTCTGATTTTTATATAAAGTTTCTCATTTTTATAATGTTAGGACCTGATTCAAAAGGTAGATAAAAAAAAAATAGTGTGAGTAAAACAAAACATACCTGTGTGCATTACTAGGCCTGTTGAAACCAGTTAGCAACCTCCAAAGAATGTTGTACCTTCCAGGTTCACCTCTATTCTCAGCCTCTAGGAAAAAGTCTGCCTCCAAAGGGGTAGTGAAGCCTCAAACCTAATCTCTCACAGCTTTCTCTACATCTTAGATGCTTCCCTACATTCAGAGATACATAATCCCTTTTGATTCCATCTTGTCTTCTATCATTTCTCTTCAAATTGATAATACAGGCTTAATGCAATTCCTATCAAAATGCCAGTAAGATTTTTTTTTTTTGTACATATAGACCAGATCATTTTAAAATTTATATGAAAAGGCTAAGGAACTAGAATAGCTAAAACAATTTTGAAAAAAAAAAATCAGTCTGCCTAACTTTAATTATTATTATATAGCTATAATAATCAAGGATATGTGGCATTGGCAGATTAAATGTAAAAAGTATAGCTATAAAGCCTTTAGGGGAAAACACAGGAGTAAAATTTTGAGAACTAGGGCTTAGTTAAGAGTCCTTAGACTTATCACCAAAATCTTGCTTCATAAAAGAAAAAACTGATTAATCAGACCACCTAAAGTAAAAACTTTCATTTTGTGAAACACTCTGTTAGGAAGATGAAAAGGCGAACTACAAACTGGGAGACGTATTTGCAAACCACATATCCAATAAAGGACTATTATCAAGAATATATTAAAAAAAACTCTCAAAACTCAATAGTAAAAATCAAACAATACAATTAGAAAATAAGCAACAGACATGAAGAGACATTTCACTGAAGAGGATATACAGATAGCTAATAAGCACACGAAAAGACGTTCATCATCATTTGCCATTAGGGAAATGGATATTAAAAGCACAATGAAATATCATTTTATACCTATCAGGATGACTAACATAAAAAATAGAGAACTCTAAAGCTGGTGAGGCTTGAGAACAACTAGATTACTCATACACTGCTAGTGGTAAGGTAAAATGGTACACCAAATCTGGAGACAATCTTACAGTTCTATGATTAAACATAGAGTTACCATATGACCCAGCAATTCTTCTCTTAGGTATACACTCAGAAAAACTAAAAACATATGTCCACACAAAATCCTGTACATGAATGTTCATAGTAGCTTTACAAGTAATAGTCAAAAGCTGGAAACAACACATATGTCCTTCAAGGAGTGAATGATTAAACAAATATGATACATGTATCCCATGGGTATCACTCAGCAATAAAAAGAAACAAACTATTGATACAAGCAACAACTGGATGAATCTCCAGAGAATTATGAGTGGAAAAAAAAATAGCCAGTGCTAAAAGTTACATACTGTTTAATTCCATTTATATAACATTCTTAAATTAACAAAATTATAGAAATGAAGAACAATAGACTAGTGGTTGCCAGAAATTAAAGAGAGGGTAGAGATTTCCCTCTGTCCACACCATATGGACCATCCGCTGTTGGGTGTGCTCAGCTGTCGCAGATAGGTTAAGGAAGAAGCTGAAAATGTGGTGGCCTCTGGGAAGGGAATTCAGTGGTCAGGGTTCAGGAGGAAGTAGGGGACCTACTTAAGCTCTTAAATGACATTTTTACTCTTTGAGTTTCTGCTTTTCTGATGTTACTTGATTAGGTTTTCCATTAAAAGTTATTCCAGCCCCTCAGGAATGCTAAACTGGTTCCATTAGAACTGTCTGGGAAAAAGCCCGATTCTCCACAAACATCAGTTTTCTTCTCTGCGGATATTGTCCCGAGGTTGAATTTTCTGCCTCTCTGGAGCTCAGTCTCTCAGCGCGCCGAAAGTGCCCCATTGCACCTGCGCGATCTCGGGAAGTTGCCAGGCTTCGGAGTTTGAGAAGCGAGGCCTGGAATCCAATAAGAAAGGCGCGGATGGGGAGGGGCTTGCCAGAAGCCCTTAAAATAAGGCCCAGAACCGACTGCAACTGCCGCAGCCAGGCCCAACTACGGCCTTCCAGGTTGCAACAGTACCGTTGCTCCCTGCGAGACCCGCTGCAACATGGCCAGCCCCAAGAGGTTTCCGACGCTCGTGCAGCTGGAGCAACGGGAAGGAACGCTATTCCAGGTGCTCGGTAACCTCACCAAGCGGCCCTACTGGTTCCACAATGAGTATCTGAAGAATCCGAAGGCAGTTCACCTCGAGGCATGGCTGGTGGAAGCAATCTTCGGTGAGTGGCCCGAGAGCGGAAGCTAATGCGGTCTCTTTCCCCCACTCTTACCCACCCCAATGCCCAAATTGACCGCACGCCAGGACAAGCCTCTCCTGTGGCCCTGGCCTCAATCCGTGCCCCTGTTGCCTCCCGAGTCCTGACCTCACACACCCTCTCTGCCTCCTGCGCAGGCCCGGGAGGAGAGCACATTCCGCACGTCGAGTGTGTTTCGCAGACACTGCTTCATGTTCATCAGTGGGACTCAGAAGACGAGGCTGAAATCTTGATATTTGGTCGGCCTTCTTACCAGAAGGATGTGTCCAAGATGATCATGAACTTGGCTTACTATCACCGCCAACTCCGGGCGCAAAGTACGGGACCTGGAATAGTGAGGAATCCTGGACAGACCTTGGGTTTCTTGGGAGGGATCCTGATGCTTTGCTGGCTGTGCCTCGGCAACAGCTTCATATTCTTAGTCATCCCGGGATTGGTTTTCCTCTTTGCAATGGATCTAGAAGGCCAAATTGACCCCGCGCTCTCAGATTCTGGGCCCCCAACCCCGAAGCCCGTCCAGATGACTGACTGACTCTTTTTGTAGACAGTACGAAGACACAGGTGCTGTCTCCTTACACTGCTCTTCTTCCAGGCTCAGTGAGGGACGCTGCGCAGGAGACCGGGACCCAGAACTCCCCCGACTCAGTCCGGGAGGCGGCGACCCAGAGCTCCCCCGACTCAGCCCGGGAGGCGGCGACCCAGCGGTCCCCCGACGCAGCCCGGGAGGCGGCGACCCAGCGGTCCCCCGACGCACTCCGGGAGGCGGCGACCCAGCGGTCCCCCGACGCACTCCGGGAGGCGGCGACCCAGCGGTCCCCCGACGCACTCCGGGAGGCGGCGACCCAGAGCTCTCCTGACGCTACCGTGGGCCCCGTTCCCAGGTTATGAAGGCATTTCGAGGCCCGGGAGCGAAAGCCAGCCAAGATTCAAGTGGAAACTCCCATCTGGAGCCCTCTTCTAGGCCCTCAGAAGCTGAGGAAGGATCATGTGTGTTGTCCTTGGTTACTCCTTCCTCACCCCACCCCCATGTTAAATGTTTGCAAACACGAATCTAAAAAGTTCTAACCAAGAACCGAATTACCCTAATAAAGAATCGAATTTCCCTAACGTCTGTTTAACTGGCTGGTAGAAGGGGAGGGAGAGTGGGCATCTGCCTCCAGCAGGCAGTACCTGCTCTAGGCTGCTTTCTGTCTAGAGAGGCAGGTGAGACCTATTAGATTTTTAGTCGCTGGAGACCACAGTCTTCCCAGCCACCGGTAGATGCTTCCCTTGTGCTTCTCAACCGCCCGCACCTGACTTTGAGGGCGGAGAGCCAGCCCATCGAGTCTGTTCTCACTGAAAAACCTCCAAACCTAAGGTGTTTCCCTTCAAGGCCACAAGGGATGAGAAAACTTGGTTCCAATCCGAGTATGCAGTTGGATGTATTGTGCTGCTGCAAGCAGCTACTTCCCAGCTCGGGCAACCATGGGCAAAAGGGGTAACTGGAAGAAAAAGCCAGGACTGACCTGCTGCCATCTCATCTTGCCTAGGTCACTCGACATTCAGTGAGGTTTGACCCAAGCCAGAAGTAAGCAGTGCTGGTGACTCTTCCCTTAGTAATGGAAGTAGCAAGTTGAGCTAAGGTGAATCCCTCTTTGTCACTTTTTTTTTAAAAAATGAACTATATTTGACATAACATTGTGTAAATCTAAGGTGTTCAATATGTTAATTTGATACATTTACAAATTGTACTGATTGCCATTGTAGCAATAATTAGCACCTCTATCACATTTAACATTCTGCTCCAGGCAAACTGTTAATAGCTGGGTGCTGTATGAAAAAAACAACAGCATCCATCAATCTTAGTCTTAAGAAAAACCTTCATTTTAAAAATTCAAGGAAACCTAACTTTAAAGACCAGGGGAGTGGTATGTCTATCATAGACCCGTTGGTTACCGCTAGTAGAGGATCACTCCGATTTTAAACATAAGGGAAATAAAGATGAAAAGCTGAATTTACAATAGATTATTAACTATTTTTGGAAGAGGCAGAAAAAGACTAGGTGGAGTGAACTTTAAACATTTAAGACTCAAAATCAATGCAGACTCAGTTTCAACTGAGGCTACAGTGTAGAACTAAGACTCGATGTTGATTTTTTTCCCCCCTCTAAGTTGTACCCACATGATGAAAGTCAGATACTCGCCTTTACAAGAAAGATTACTGAGCAGCAGGTAGCAAGCCAAACATTTAGGAGTCTTTGTGACTACTCCAAAACTTTGATAAAGATACCCTATATACACACACATGGACATGTCTGAGATGATTTTGTGAAAGAAAATGGTAAGATGAGTAAATATCCTTGGTTGGAGGTTGGCGAGAGAAAAGAAAAGGGAGGTTGAACTTTAAAAAGCATTTAGGTGTGATGGCATATAAAATTCTTTATGCATATATTTTTAAAAAAGAAATGTATTTGGTTCTTCTCAAAGCAGGGCATGAATCAATGCCACTCGAGTTTTCACCCAGATCAAAGTCTCCAGAACTCCCTGTCCTCTCAAATATATTTAGAGGAAATCACTTTTAACAGTTTAACTTGTACTTATGTATAATTGTATATACCTTTTTTCTTCTAGTAGCTCGATTTTCCGCAGTATGGGTACACTTTAGTCCTTCCCTCTCTTACTACTGGTTAGTTTCCCAGATTTCTCAATTACCAACTGCTACATTGAATTTCTGCTTGCCTCTTTGTATTCATGTTGGAATTATTTCTATGAGAGAGCTTCCTAGAAGTGGAATTGCTGGGTTAAAGAATGAGCACCTTTAAAATTGTTACATTGCTAAACTGCCCTACAAAATGGCCATACCAATTTATTTTCTCACTACATGGTATGAAAGCTATTTTCGCTATATTGACCCAAACTCAATGTTACTAATCTATGTTCATGTGTCACTTTAATTATTTTCTCAATATTTACCCTACTTTTTAACCATATAAAGTTATACAACATTTTCATATCTGAAAGGGCAAGCCTACTCACAGTTCAATTGGTAGTCTCAATCATTTGTTTTCCATATGAAGCAACTTGTTAAAGTACATAGAAAAACCGTTGAGGAAAAAGATGTATGTAAACGGCTTCCAAAAATATTGGTTTTGTTTCATTAAGGTATCCTAGAGTGCTCATTTTATTTTCAATGGCATGTACATTACATATGATGGACACATGTATTTTACTAGTTAAAAGAAGTTGGTGAATTAGATGAGAACACAGAAACTGAGGCCCAAGGCAGTCAATGGAAGATTGTCAAGGAATAAGGGCAAAAACTACAGGAGTCTAGAAACAGTGACTCCTTTTTTTTTTTTTTAAATGATTGACAGCTAATAAAGAAGTCAATCGGGACGGTTTTTGAATAGATTGACTAGAGGCATCAAAGAAAAATGCTCATTGTCGATAGAATCTGTAGAAAATTTTTGAGTTTAGTTGTGAAGCACACATAACAGCCTATCTCAAGGTCTTATTGCAGCTCTACTTTAGTTAAGCCAGGCTGGCACTAGTTCACCTCATCAGAATTTCTCAACTCCACTTTTGATCAAAACAAGGCCTTTTTAAATATCACTAAGAGTGGAACAAAAAAACAAAACAAACTTTGTGCCTGCTGATGTGATGCACTGAGGACACAATATCTAGTATTTTTGCCAAAAAATATAACCTTAATCTAACAATAAGGAAACATGAAAAAGAAAAGGATTGTAAGAGAAAACTATCGTCTGAAAATAGTGAAACCTATTTGCACATTTTGAAGGTGGGGTAAATGGTTGGCAAGTAGTTTAATGTGGATAGTCTTTGAGTGGACTCAGTAAAGGTATCAGTTGTATACGATTTTCTAGAAAAACTTGAGAATGTAGCTGTGGAGCATATGACAAGCCATCTCTGTTATGTCTACCTGTGTACTTCTGTTAGTACCTCAAATTTAGTTAATAGATATTTATTTAATAGAATTTTTCACTAAAAACCTAGGAAAAACTTTATTTACAGCATTCCTGAGTCCTTCCGAAGCACTTATATAATCAGGCTTTAAGGAGTCTCGCCATACAATCACCCCCTTGAAAAGTGGTTGGATTATAATTGGAATTGCATTGAGTTTTTAGATTAATCCAGGAAGAACTGACCACATCTGTGCAATACTTGACTTTGCTATCCAAGAATGTACTGTCTCCATTTATTTAGTTGTATTCCTTTCTCTCTTTCTCCTTCTCTCCCTTGTCCTTTTCATGTTTATTCATAGATATTTCAATTAAAATATAGAAACCGTATTCTTTTATCAGAAATAAGTTTTCATTAATCTGAAGTAGAATGTAATGAGTTAAGATTTTTATAATCCCAAAGGCAACTAAGAAAAAAATCATTTAAAAAAACCTAATTTTAAATGGTATGAGAATTTAACACAAAATCATAAAGGAGGAAAAGAACAAAAAAAAGATGTAAGACAGGAAACAAATAGTAAAACGGAAGACAAATCCAGTCATATTAATAATTATACTAAATCTGAATGGACTAAATCTTCCAATCAAAAAGCAGAGATATTCCAACTTGATAAAGCCAAATTCAAAAGACTACATTTTATATTATTCTATTTATATTACATGTTCAGAAAAGGCAACTTTGTAGAGACATAAAGCAGACTGGTTCTCTAGGGCTAGAGACAGTAGTGATAATTGACAGCAACAGGCATAAGAGAACTTTCTGAAGTGATGGAGGAACAACTCATACATTTACTTAAAAAAATTTTTAATTATACTCACAATTTTATAGTTATGTAAATTTTAACCAATTAAATTTAAAAATTACAGTGCAATACCACTAATACACAAAGTCTCTAAAATGAAAATTCTGATTGTGGACAAAGAGAGCAATTGGAATCTGATACAATACTGGAAGATATGTAAATTGGTTAAATCACCTTGGCAATTCGAATTTAGGCACACTCAATAAACCAGCAATTCCAATCTTAGACACATACTCAATAGAAATGCACATATGTATGCGCCAAAAGTCGTGTACAAGAATTTTCATAGTAGCACTATTCATTATATGCCCAAGTAGTAAACAACCAAAATGTACATCAACGGATATAAAACTAAATTATGGTTTATTCATACAATGGAACTATACTCACAACATGGATAAATCTTACAATAATTTCATTTATATTTAAATCAGAATAGTTACCCTTGGGAAAAATGCAGTGGTAGCTTCTGGAGGGCTGGTAATGTTTCTTGTTCTCTGGGTGCTGACCAAATGATGTGTCTCCTTTGCATTGTTCAATTAATTTTTCACGCCTTTTTTTTTTTTAATTCTCCCCCCACCCCCACTTCCACCCCTGATTTAGGGATGTTGCTGTCTCTCCTTAAGAACTGGATCTCTGAAGGTGGGGCTTCTCCTCCCATGTGCTTGTGGTGCACATCTGGGGCTTGGCATACCCAGGGGGCCTGGTGCACCCCGGGTATGGGCCATGGCTCTGCTGGGGCTCAAACCCAGGACCTTCTACGTGTAAAGCAGACATGCTAACCACTACTCTATGGAACCACATCCCAAATTTTTCACACTTCGGATGTGCATTTATTTTTTATGAACATTATGCATCAATAAAATATTTACTAAAATAGAAAAAATGGAGTTATGGAAGACTACTTGAAGGTAATATAGGCAATAAGGTTTTTTGAATAATTATTCTAATGCTTATGCTCCAAACATCCTACTTAGGAGCGTGGCATAGGGCATGGTATGTGATATAAGCTCTAATAAATAAATATATAGCTAACATTACCCCAAATTCTGAAAGGCAGAATGACAGTGCAACCATTTTTTTTTTTTTTTAGATATATTGAAAGGTTATGAAGGTAGTAAAAATACTGTATTGGCACATAGATGAAAAGGAAGATGGAAAACCCCTATTAGATATCGTATTAGTTTGCTAGAGCAGCCATAACAAAATAACAGACCGGGTTAAACAAGATATTTATTTTCTCAAAGTTCTGGAGACTAGAAGTCCAAAATCAAGGTGTTAGCAGGTTTGGTTTCTTCTGTGGCCTCCCACCCCAGATTGCAGATGGCTATCTTCTTGCTGTATCCTCACATGGTCTTTCCTCTGTGCTCACACCTGTGTCCATTATTTCTTCTTATAAAGACACCAGTCATTGGAAAAAGGCCCACCCATATGGCCTCATTATACCTTAATATTACTCTTTAAAGGCCCTATTTCCAAATACAGTCACATTCTGAGGTAATCGGGGTTAGGATTTCAACATGTTGATGTGTATAAATGATGGAAGCAATGCAAAATCATTTATTAATTTAATTTTGGATAATTTGGAGAAAATTGGAGTAAATTTTAAGCATAACCCTCCTTCCAGCAAATAATTGTCCAAAATGTTCATGGTTTTGGAGAAATCCCAGTAGGAAAAACCTGTAGGAATATTTATCAAATTTCTAAAGAATGAGAAAAAGTAGGAGTTCCTAAAATTTAAAAGGGGTAAGGATGAGGAGAAATCACACAGAAAACAGTAGTTGGTTTAACTACATAGAGTAAAAACTTCTCATGTGCAAAAAATTTGAGAAACAAAGGGGTGAAAAAATAATAATAAACCATTATTTGTTACAAAAGCTTATACAGATAATAAAAGTTCTTATATTCAGGGTTGAAAGAAGTAATTAGGAATAAAGAAAAATGTAAAAGCATTTTACAAAAATGTGAAGCAAAGTAGGAACATGATCAATATCAATTGTGTAATCATATTAAGAGATTTGTGTATGAATGTGTGTTTAAAACACTTGCAAATGGCTACAATCCATTACCGCTCAGGGGTGAAGAAACTGCATGGGTTAAATCAACTCCACCTTTGTGTCTGAAGCCACCCAGTTCTTGGCAACCTCTCCCCACAAGAATCCTGCTTCCTGAAAGTGGAGGCAGCAAGGGCTTGGGGCTGTTTTGCACAAATTGGTAATGGAAAAACAACCCAGCACGTGCAGGACACCTGTGCAGACCCCAGGGGAAAAGCAGACAGCTGACTTGGAGGTCAGATGCTTTCCTGGGCTAAGCTGCCCAGTACTCCGACTCTTTGGCGAATCACAGCACCAGCACAATGAATGCTGATCACCTCATTTCATACTGGAATATCCACACATGTGCATGAAGGGAAGGTTCCACTCTAAGAAAACCCACCCTCGGTGCTACTCAAGGACCAAACCAGAAGCTTCAAAATGAGAGCCTCAAAGAATCATTAACCTTACCCATGAGCTTGTTAGAAATGCAAAATAATGGGCCCAATGTACTGAACTAGAATCACTTAAGGAGCCTAGGAAATTGTTTTAGCAAGTTCTCAAGGTGATTTGTTCCACACGTTAAAGTTTGAGAACAAAATGATGCCTGATTCTGACCCTAAAATCATAAAAGGGTTAGTAGTTTCAAAGTGGTAGAAATTAAGAAACAAAAATAGAACCACTACAAATCAGGCCTTTTACCCACGTCGCACAGCAAGACAAGAATAAACAATCTTTTGTAAATTTGCTTAATTTTAAGTGAGAAAAGATCTTTATGCCATTGGACAAAAAGGAAATTCATTTCTTTACTAGAACAGCACTATAAACTCACGTTTGCATCAAAATAATCAAACCACTACCTATCACGACAAAGGAAAAAAGAATGCAGAGATTTAAGGATTCTTTCTTCTCTCGAACTTTAGTAGTAGAAGCAGGACTGTTCTCATAACGTTCCTGACAATACTTGTGCAACAGCATGCTGGGGAGTCTGGAGACCTGCGGCACGGGCCTTCAAGAACTCCTCAAGTTGTTTCATCTTCTCAGCTGGATAAGGAAAAATGCAAAAATGCTTGCTGTTTCAAATTACTCTGTCATTGGGGGATGGGAAAGGTGCTGGCAACATCATTTCTCAGAGTGGAAGCTCTGAATTTGGGATCTGGAAATAGTAGGTAACCAAACTGAAGCTGGCATGGGAAGTGACAGGCCTGAATGCATCAGACCCCAGTTTATTCTCCCAAGGTCCTACTTTGACTCCTCTCACAAAGGGATGCCCAGGGACTGTGTGCGGCATACTGGAGTTAGGAAACTGCAAAAACTACTGGGGAGATGAGAGAGGATAAAAGGATGTCAAATACGGCCAGGTGGTTCACCTGTGGCTCCCTACACATGCAGGTTGTCAAAGACCTTCACCTCGGGCACGATATTGCCGGTGCCTTGATGCCAGGCTCAGAAGCACGCTCTTCACTCGATTTTGTACACGCGGCTGGCCGAAAATGGTGATTTCAACGAAGTTTCCAGAGTTTACTTTGTCCACCATCAACAAGACCTGATTCATCCACTCCATTTCCGGAATTATGGCTCGGTCTGGGCCTAAACACGAAGAGAGACACTCAGAGAGGCAGCATGGTCGAAGGTCTGGAGGAGCTAGAGTCGAAGGGAATGTCAACTGAGGAAGGGAAGAGCTAGAAGCTGGCATCACGGCGCCAAAAGTGGCCTCTGAATCTGGGAAAGCCTGTAGAGAGCTGCTCTGTCGGGCCTTTCTCGGACTGGAGGGGGCTGGGCCACCCGCGCCCCCAGGCTCGCTTACCAAAGATCGAGTCTGCCAACCATGCCTCCAAGTAAAACACCAATGGGTCTCTCAGTTCCTGCACAGGAAACCACCACGGCCGGGTGCGAAGCCGTGGCGGTGGAAGTGGTAGCCTCAACAGCCCATCCCGGGACTCGGCGGGCGTGCATCCATGCCCCTGGCCCACATCATCTGCGTGGTCCGCCATGCTAAGAGGCCAAGAGAGAGGCCCACGCAGCTCTGACGAAACTCCAGCGAGCAGCGAAGCCCGAGCCCCCTTTTACGGTTTCCGGCCAGCCCCGCCCCTTCCTGCGGCATCCGGTGGCCCTTTGGGGCAAGCTGCCCCATTTGACAGCGGGCACTCAAGCCTGGCGGCGTCACGAGCTACTTGCTGTTGTGCGTCTAGCCGCAGGATTTCCTCTTCGACCTTGAATTAGTGTTTATTTGAGCTCCAACTGGATCTCAGAGGCTCTCTGTGGTCTTCTCCGCTGAATAAGGTATCAGTCTCAAAGCCCGTTCCCTGTACAAAGCTAACAGCGTGGTTTGAATTGGCGACTTTGTTAACTGGGAAAGAATCACTTTCAGTGCCTAGGTTAAGGTTTCTATGTTACCTACCTTTCAGAGGTAGGTAGGTAAATCAGGCCGAAGGCAGACTTATCGAATCTACATTTTTCTCTCTTCTACTTCCTGTTATGTTCTGCCTCTGGTTTGTTACCATTTCTAAATCATTCAAGAATGTTTTCAATTTAAAATATAAACGTCAAAGGTGTTCATTACAGAAAACGTTGCAAGTATAGACAAACCTCGTCTGTTTCCAGTGTCCTAAAACACCTAATGTTGATAGACGTTTCTTACCAATGTTCTTAGTTTTAGTTAAAATTTTAAATTATGAAAGATTTCACACATTCAAAAAAAGTTATAGAAAACTCCTGTACAACCCCCACACACCATCCCCAATTAACAAGATGTTAAGATTTCCCCACATTTGCCTCACTTCTCTCTTCTTTAAAATAGGTATCACTGAAACATCTTTCCTTTCCCTCTCCACAGGAAATCATTGTCCTGAAGCTGGTGTATATCATCCCATACACGTTCTTATACTTTTTCTAGTATATTTCTAGAAATATTATATGGTAGTTGTTTTATATTAGATAGCATCTGCTGTACAAACAATTTTGTTCTTACAACTAGCTATAATGTGTTTCTTTAAAAAATCTTTTTAATGGAAAATGTTTATCATTTACATAAGGGGGATAGTATTAATATACTGAATTCCCTCATCCACATCATCTAGGCTTCAACAGTTATCCATAGATAATCTCTTGAGACATGTTAAATTAAACTTTAGTGGATATTTTTGTTTCTTCAATTTAATATTAAAATTCAACATAATAATACATGTACATTGTAAAAAAAAGTCTTGAAGATATAAATATGTGAAAGTTCTCATGAAGTTGAGTTAAAAAAAAGTTTTTCTAGATCATTTATGCAAAATTACAAGAAATGACTTTTTGCAGTTAGGGATGCCTAGAGAAGGAGACCATGAAGAGCTCAGCTTACCTGAGAGAGAGAGAGAGAGAGAGAGAGAGAGAGAGAGAGTGAGAGAGTTAGAGTTGCCAGGTGTCTGAGTAGCCAATCAAAGCAACAAGCCAAAAAGGAAAGAGTCTCCAGCTCCCTTCGCCTTGTACCATGGGCCGGAATGCATTCACGGTGGTCTGGCAACATGATTGTTTTCACAGAGCCAGTCTCAAGGGCTTTCTTGGTCTCCTCAGGTCAGAGCAGACCAGCACAGGGAAGAAGAGCAACCAGATTAGAATTAGAAGTATGTAGTTGGACATTTAAAATAGGCACATGACTGCCACATCCCACACCCCTCATGCTGGCAGGACCCTAACTCTTCCCACTTTAGGAACTTGGTCGTCTGTCCATGTTCTGGATGCGTTGACACTAAGGGATTCTCCCGGAGATTAAGAGGCTCAGGAGTAGGGGCTAAGGGCTCTCCGGAAGGAACAAGAAGGGGATGAACAGATCTGCCCTGGCATTCAAACATATTTGCACAGAGACCTGGTCCCGGGCCCCAAGATCGTCACTTCAGGCCTGGCGGTGTCGACTCCCGAGCCCCAAAACTCTCGACCAACACTTGGAAGACTCGTTCTATCCGTCCCCTGAGCAGCATCGATCCGTAGATTGTCATCTCCATGATGTCTTTGAAGCACGAGTCTACTTGGAACAGAGTGTTGAACTGACACTCTATTTTGGTGAGGCAGACCCCACCCTGGCCTGTGCGGGGGCGGAAAGAAGATGCTCAGGTCCAGAGAGCTCAGGTCCACGAGGCCAGGAAGAAGGTGCCATTGTCGCTTATAGGAGGTCCCAGTGGCGCCAGTAGCAGCGAGAGGATGCAGTTAGGAGGGAGCAGGGGGCCAACACAGCACCAGAGTGGGCCCGCCACGGGTCACTCGGGTCCACGTTTTCTCATCAAATGCAGCATCTACCAGTTCAGCCTTGACGTGGACCAAGGCCGGATTCTTAAAATATTTCGGCTCTACAGAGCTCAATTTGCTCTGGCCCCTTTCTCATTTTGATCTCTGGCCAGTGTCAGGACCAGCGCACAAACCCTGCGGCCCAGAGAAGCAACCTAAGACCGTAGGACAAGTGAGCTGCTAACCTCAGCCGACTTCGGCTTAGGGAATCGCGGCATCTCGGCTTCCAAGTTCTGCGGAATACTCTCTCCATCCTACCCCCAGGCCTGTGGAAGGGTTGTGTGTCCCTCTGAGTCCGTGAAAGATTTCCCAGCGCCTTGGCTGCCAAAGTTTGGGGGGCGGAGAAGTGAGAACTTGGTGGGTCTTCCAGCCGCCCCAGGAGGTAAGCTCTGCCTTTCCGGGATGTGATTCTGGTCTTTGACTGCTTAGTGGGAGGTTCCCCTTGGCAGAACCGCAATCCACTCTGGAAAAAAACTGCCTAAGGATGAAGTGGCCATACCAGGCGCTTGCAGCTTGTTTGTGAGGGAGACTAACTGCCATGCGCCTCCAACAAGTGAGTCATTTGTGTGGGGCTTTATCTCTAAGGATCCCCATAAAGTAACTGGATGCTACCGTATCCACACCAAGAAACTGAACCTGGGAGAACTGAACAACTGAACAACTCACACGAAAAATTCATAAGAAGTATGTAAATACTGGGTAAAATAGAAATATTTGCCTACAGCAGCATAATTAAATCTCTTGATCGGGTTAAGGTTTTAAATGTTTATTGCTTCAGAGACATAGCCAAATCTTGCTTTCCTGAAGGTGTGTCCTACACAATGATATTTGTGTTTTTTCAGAAACCTTTATTTGAAGATGAGAAGGGGGTGTTCTGGGGACAGAGTCACCCATTCCCAGGTGACTTTCAGGACTCTGCAATATGCTTTCCCCTATTTGAGGACTTTTCCTACCTCATGTTTAATTCTCTTGTCCAATGTTCACTTTATTTTACTTTTCCTTAACTATCAACTCTTAATGTGATACAAAATTTCAAGCATTTAAAACTTCACTTAAGAAATTATTTATGGCCTGTTTTACTTGTCCTGGAGGTAGGGAGGATTGCTTTTTTTCTAAAGATATGTTTACTTCATGGTTCTTTTATTTCCATTTTTAAAGACTTAAAGCATTTAACACAAGACTCTAGAGTGCAAGTTTGACATGTATAATTAACCATACATATAAAAATACAACTTAAATATTATCAAAACTCTAACTTTTATACTCAAAGTATTCATCAAGTATGAAAGAAGATTAAAAATACTAAATATGAAAGACTTCAAGAAAATGGCAGATTAAAACACACAGTATCCATCAGGCACCCTGCAAAAATCTATAAATTCCTGAACAACACCCAAAGAATCTAAGCACCAGGAGGAAAAACAGACCTAAGGTTTAATTTGTTTGAGAAAAGGGGTTGTTGAGAGAACTGAAGGTACTTTCCTGAACTCACCCATCTCTTTAAAGGCAGGAACTAGTGCTCCCCGCCTTGAAATTACCTTTTTCTAACCCTGCATTCACATGTTTTCCTATTTAACCCAAAGTGGGGGCAGGGGGGTGGGGCGGGGGTGTCTCCAGAGTACTTTAGATCTGGGAAGAGAAAATAGTGGTGTAGCTGAATTGTGATTCTTTTAACCTCACCTCCACTGCCTTTTCAAGTGTGGAAATTGGCTGTTAGTGGGCCATCTTCCTGTGTCCTTGTCTCTTCTCTCATCTTTCCAAGTGAAGGATGAAGATTTTGAGATCTCAGATTTTGAGAAGCTGGATCCTTGTGGACCATCAGAGATGTGAAAGAATCTTGCTTTCATTCTCCAATTTGAACCATTTCATCTGACAGTCTTTATATTCTGTGTTATGAGGGTGTGGGGTATTTCCTCATAAATTATTTTTGATTAATTAACTTTGATCTCCAGGAAACATTTGTTATATTTGTGCTTTAAATTTCATGTTGCTTGCTTCTAATTCATGCTTACAAAACAATACTTTTACTTATATCGATCATGTCCCTTTATTACCCTTCCAGAGTAGAAGCCTGTAACTTGGCTATTTTCTTACTGTTTTTCTGCTCACTTTATTCTTTTGAAATCTTTTTTTTTTTTAATTACTTTCTTTTAATAGAAAAAAATTTCCTAGCGTTTCTCTTTAGTCTTGATCTCAGTAGTGACCTGGTATTTCATTCTCCTTTCTTTACACCCTCCTTTACCCCTTTCCCAGATCTGCGGCAGAAGCGGACTTGGGTCAGAGCCACCCTCCTCTGCCGATCTCCCCCAACTGCGCTGTAGGTCGCCCAAACTCCCTTCTTGGATCTACGTTCTTCTCTCACACAGGCCTCAACCTTGAGTAGGTACGAATAATCGAGAAAGTCACTGGGACTCGGCTCAGACTGGACATAAACTCCCTCTTGGAGCCGGTTGAAGTTATGGTCCAAAGATTGAGGATGCGCAGGAACAGGGCGGGATGGGTGATCCATGCCCTGGCCAGGTAGTGCGCCCCAAGAATGCGGGCAGAGCTCCTGGAGTTTGGCTTCCTTCCCACCCCAGGCTAGGTCCTGGGTCTAACTGAGATAAATGATTGGGTCAGGGCCGACCTATCCATTAGACGCAGTAGACACAGTGTGTGGAAACCACAAAAATACTTTTAATTAAAAATATTTTTAACCAGAAAAGAAGCATTACATAACGAATCTAGTCTGTTTCGTATTCATTTTTATACCAAAACCGTGGTATTATACACCCAGTCTCACTTTGTGTTGAGGTAGGATTCAGATTCAGGAAAGGTCCTGGCATCCTGGATTTTCTCACTAGAGGCTGCTACAGACGATCCTCTTGGCTTCCATCAGTATTTCCTTCTCTGCCTCTGAAAGGGAAAACAACTGTATTTGCGGTAGTTCACGAGGGCACGCACAATCTCGGCTTGTCGCGAATCCCTCATACACTGTAAGTGGAACCAGAGGGAGCCTGTCCTCGCTCTTGTTTCTTGGGACTGAGTTTGGGCACTTGGTGGGAACCCTTTGAGTCTGGGAGGTAAGGAGACAGAGGGACACACCAATTTCTCCCCTTCCAGCTTACCTTGCTGCTAGGTCTTTGGGGCCTTAATGACTGAGATTTCCCTTGACAGAGAAGATGTGACTCGGGCTCTGGAAAGCTCCTGAGACAATGAGTAAAGGCGAATAGGGCTCCCTACCCAGGCCTGAGCCCAGGTCTGTGCGGTCTCTGCTCCTCGTCTTTAAACTCGCCCAGCCTCCCAAAGCCCGCAGCAGTGCTGCTTTCTTCTGCAAAGGATAATGGACTGAATGTTTCCTTTTCTAGCGGTCGGAAGGTCAGGATCGTGCCCTTCGGGGCCAGAGTTCTTACTTGCAGCAGGATCTCGGTCAACTGCTGGAAGTGCGGGATTTGGTGCTTTGGTTGTGAGCTGGGGGGTAGGGATGGGGTCACCGCTGAGTTTGGCCGAGCTGGGTGGGGTGCGAGACCTGATTGTACCGTCTCTGGCCTGGAGGAGGGCGGCCGCCAACCACACACTCACCAAAGATCTTTTCCACCTACTCTATGGATAGATAGGTCAAACACTATCAGTTTTCCAGGTACTCTTCTTAGAAACAGTCGGGAAGGCTGCTCAGACCCATGTGTACCGGGCCTGTGAATACAGGTAAATCTTCCCTCTCCTTCTTCTGGGGCGAGGCCACCGCCCTGTCCTGGTTGAAAGCTGGACGCCACAGCCCATTGGAAACCGGTAAGCTCTCGGTGCGGCCCCGACACGTTTTGGTGCCGTAGGCTTACGTGGTACTCCGGGCTGCGGGATCCCGCAGCCTAGTGCTGCAGGTCAGAACCCGGAGCGCCCAGGCGGCTGGGGATGTGCTGAAGGCACGCCTACCGCGGCCCGCAGCACCTGGAGGCTTCCCAGACCACATCTCAGCGCAAGCGCGGGGCCCGATAGGCGGCCCTGGGAGCCTCGACCCTGGCTGTGAGGATCTGCGGCAGCGGCCAGATACACTGGTCTTAAAGGCCAGGACGGATTTCCAAGTCCTTCTTTCCTCTCAGCCCACAGGAGCCAGATCAGCACATCTCACCTTCGACGTAGAGTAATGTGACACAGTAAGGACTCACATTCTCATTTTTGGACCTCCAAGGGCAAAGTAATCAAAAGAAGTTCGGACTGCCTGTTTGCTTAGATAGGTTGGAAGTTATTGAGAGCAGGATGAAGTCTTATGTCTCTACGTATTCCTGGCACCTGGTATGGCACCTGGCACAAAAACGTTATTTTAAGGAATAGAGAAATGTGGATTTCAGTTCTAATTTTGCCACTTATTGGATTTGTGACTTTGAGCAGTTTATCTAACTTCTCTGTTCCTCATTTGTAAGATGTGAACAATAAAAATAGTAATACTTGTGGGATTGTTCAGGAAATTAAGTAAGTTGAATATATACAAAGAGCTCAGAAAAATCTCTGGCTTGTAGTATTTTCCTAGTTCAATAAAAGTTATTTCCATTATACAGCACGATGTACATGTACATTTAGACTGTCTCTGACATTCAGCGGCCAACCATAACTAGTTACTCTAATTCTGGCTCCTCCTCCACTCCCTCTTTTCCCCTTTTTCTGCACTCCCCCCCACCCCATCACTTACTAGATATATGTGTGACCTTGGGCAAGATGTCTAACTTTTCAGTTCTTTAGTTTTCATCTATAAATTGGGGATGGCGATAATAGTACCTCCATCCTAGAGTCGTGAAGATTATATCAATTAATTAATACATATAAGACCTTAATTGTGCCAAGCATAAACCACAGGTAAAGGGCACTACTGTAAAGAACAAGGGCAACAAATAGAAAACAGTAACAAATATGGCAGATGTACACTCGACTATATCAGTAATCACTTTAACATTAATGGTCAAAGTGCACCAATTAAAAGTCAGAGACTCAGAATAGATCAAAAAACAAGATCCGACATATGTTGTTTACACGAAGCCTATATTAAATATAAAGACATGCAGTTGTCTAGGAAAGACCGTACTATGATGTGACTACTGCAAGGTGGATCCAGGCCAGAAGGGAAGTTGCTTTTGGAACCCCACCACCACCACCACTCCTAGACTCTCAGATTGTAATTAATGTTTATGTCTGACAGAAATCAGCATTCCTTCTTTGCCACCTGTCATATGCCCATATATTGTCCTGACCTGATCAAGCATGTAAAGTAATTTTCTCTACCTGGCAGCATTCACAGACTAGTACCCTTGACTATCCTCCCCTTTACCCTATGTAATTCTTAGGAATCCATTTTGTCTTACATGCCTCCTATGTAAGTTTCCCTTATCAAACTCTATTAGTTGCCACACTAAGTGGCCTGCTTCGTTCTTCAGCCTCTCTTTGCCCTCTGCTGAGATTTCTGATCTCAGGGCTTTTCGCTAGGTCTGTATGTTTTTCTTTCCAAGGTTTTCGTTACTAGCGGTCAACAGCAGTCCAAAAATATTAAATAGAAAATTCCATTTATAATAAACAATTCATAAGTTTTCAATCGTGTACCATTTTGAGTAGTATGATTAAAACTCAAGTTGTCCTGCTCCATCTGCTTAATATGAATCATCCCTTTGTCCAGTGCATTCACACTGTATACACTACCTTCCTGTTAGTCACTAAGTAGTAATCTCAGTTATAAGATTGGCTGTCATGGTATTGATATCAAGTAACCCTTATTTTGTCTTCAAGTAAGCCTTGTTTTATTTAATAATGGCCCCAAAACCAATACCTTCTATTGCATATATTGTTACAATTGTTCTATTTTATTATTTGTTATTGTTGTTAATCTCTTAATGTACCTAGTTTAAAAAACTTTATTATAGGTATGTATATATAAAAAATATATATAGTTTGGTATTATCCTCAGTTTCAGGCATTCACTGGGGGTCTTTGAGCATAAGGGAGGACTGCTATAGATTAAAAGTTAAAGGATGGAGAAAGATATACCATGATAAAATTAATTAAAAGCTGGAGTAACTATATTAATTTAAACACAGCTAACTTCATAGCAAGGAAAATTAAAATGATAAAGGGCTAAATTCTCCAAGAAGCCGTAACAGTCCTTAACATGTATCTAACAACAGAGCATCAAAATATGTGAGGCTAAACTGATGGAACTACAAAGAGAGATAGGTGAATTCATTATTATTGTTGGAGACCTCAGCACCCTGCTATCTAAAATAGACTGATCCATCTGGCAGAAAATCAGTAACGACATAGTTGAACTCAACAGCACCATCAATCAACTAGATATAATTGACATCTATGGACTACTTCATCCAACTACAGCAGAATACACATTTTTCTTAAGCCCACATGGAATATTCACCAAGACAGATCATATGCTGGGTCTTAAAACACACCTTAACAAATTTAAAAGAATAGAAATCACATAATACCTGTTAAAATTGATGACAGAGACCTTAACCTGGATATAAATCAGGAGGGCCTGTGGAAAGAGCTATTACACTCCATGTCATAGAGTCTCACAGGAAATCTATGTTTATAATATAGCTCTATGGTTGTAATAGCCCCTCACCTTAACCTCCTCTTCCACTCTATAAAGTACTTCCTTTATCTTTCTCCAGTTCAGTTCATGCATGTGGCTCACCATGTCTGCACTGAATTGAAATCCATCCTTTTTCCTGAATAAATCCTTTTGATGATGGAATGTCTAATTGATTTTATTTTATGGTCGACAATGTTCTCATACCACAATAGAATTGAACTAGCAAT
The DNA here is from genome assembly GCF_000325575.1 of Pteropus alecto. NCBI lineage: Eukaryota > Metazoa > Chordata > Mammalia > Chiroptera > Pteropodidae > Pteropus > Pteropus alecto. The sequence continues at coordinate 20,734,716 of NW_006494614.1, read as the reverse complement.
CACCAGAAGGATAGCTGAAAAATACTTCTAAATAACACATTGGTCAAATAAATCTCAAGACAAATTAAAAGATAGTTTGAACTAAAAGAAAATGAAAACAACTTAAAATTTGTGGGATATAGTAAAAAACAGCGCTTAGAGGGAAATGTATAGCATTGAATGAGTATATTAGAAAAGAAGAAAGATCTAAAATCAATCATCTAAGTTTCTACTTTAGTAAGCTAGAAAAAGAAGAGAAAATTAAATCCAAAGTAAGCAGAAGAAAATAAAAATTAGAGCAGAAACCAATGAAATTGAACACAGGAAATCAGTAGAGAAAATCAGCCAAAAGCTGGTTCTTTTAAAAAATAAAATTAAATCAATAAACCTCAATACAGGCTAAGAAAAAAAGAAGGAAGACACAAATTACTAATATCAGAAATGAAAGAGGGACATCACTATAGAGCCCATGGACTTTAAAAAGATAATAAAGGGATACTATGAACAGGTCTGTGCTCACAAATTTGATAATTTAAGTGAAATAGACAAATTCTTTTAAAGACACAATCTACCAAAACTAACATGAAAAGATATAGACAAACTGAACAGGCCTACATCTGTAAAGAAATTGAGTCAATAATAACTTTGCAAAACAGAAAGCATCAGGCCCAGATGTGTTTACTGGTGAATTCAAAAAAACAACAACAACAACAAAAAAATCATTTAAGAGATTACACCAATTTTCTACAATACCTTCCAGGAAATAGAAGCAGAGGAAAAACTTCCTAACTCATTCTATGAGGTCAGCATTGCCCTAATATCAATCCAAGTGACATTACAAGAAAACCACAAACTATCTCTTATGAATATAGATGCAAAAATCCTCAATAAAATATTAGTGAATCTAATCCAACAAAATTTCTTTCTAAAAGTCCATTAATACTATCTATTTCAGATTAAAGATTAGAGAATTGAGATTAAATATATAACATATTTATCTCTTTATTTCCTGGATGCTCAGATGGCACTGTAATCCTATTTATCCAGAGATGATCACATTAAGAGTGATAGGTAATCCCACATGGGTTAATCCATTCAACCTAGAATGGACCAGGTTCAATCCTGAGCACAGAGCATAGTGCCTAACATTATAATAGATGTCTACTATGTTTGATAGATGATTATACATGAGATTTGTTCAGACAATATGAAGATCCTAATCAGAGCAGGGGTACTCCCAACTGGCTTGCTTGCCTGGAATAGTATGTCCAGCCACAGAGCCAGGCGGCAGTGATGGGAGTACTTCAGGCATTTATTCGATTTGCTTCATTAGTTTTAAAACCGCACCAAACATTCAAATCAAGTGTTGAGTGAAGCCTTGACGCCGCGTCTCTCAGGCCAGAGATTTTAAACTGTGGGTTACTAAATTTGTGGATTACGACCAACATTTTAAAAACTAATACAGGCTTAAAGATATCAAAGTGCTGCTTACATAGCAATGGTAAATGTTTTGTCAACCTTTCCTTTCAAATGTTTTATGTACGTATTGGGTCACGTTGTAAAAGTGACCGACGTTTGGGACTCATGACTTTAGAGTCACTGAGACGTGGAGTATCAAGGGTGGGAGTTCAGCAGAACAGCGGTCAAAGACAACTTGGTAGAAGTCCCACGCCTAAAAAAGGAACAAACGTCGGCGCATTGACTCGTTCAAGACGAGCTCGCACGATTATGAGAGCGGATTGGTTAAACCGTGAAGGTCCCGCCCACAATGTCTCATGCACCAATGGATGTGAGGCCATGGAGGGCGGGGCAGGGGCGGAGCGAGCCTCGCGCGGGCTCCTTAAGTAGCGGCTGCGTGGATGCCCCTGTAGAGGAGCCCTACGACGGCACGGTGTGGTGCTGCAGAGCCGGACCGGAACGACGTCGGACGAGCCGGATCTTCTTCACGGAACCATGTCTAGGCAAGAAGCAGGCGCTAACGCCTCTTCCTGGGGCGTTGCTTCCCGGCGAGGCTCGGCAGTGTCTCAGGCTCCGGAAAGGAGGCCGGCAGAGGAGTCGAATCGAAGAGGTCGGGGTGGCCGTAGAGGTGGCAGAGGCGGCGCCTGGAGGGACCCCTCCAGCCTCCAGCAGCCTGTGGCCGATGGTCCCCGGGAACCGCCGCTCTGCTTTGGATTGAAGAACGATTGGGTCGGCGCGGTGATTGGTGAGAGCAAGTGGTTGTGTGCGGGGCTGGGCCGGGAGAGGTGAATGGGTGGGGCCAGGGGCGGAGCCTGGTAAGGGCATCCCCGCCACACGCTCCTCGCCTCCAATCAGCTGCCACCTAGTGAGACTAGTTTTATCCCCGAGATATTTCTAACACCTTCTGGTACTAGAATGGTGTCATTTAACGCACCTTTTGATATTTAGAGACGATCATTTGGGAAAGCAAATTCTTAGGAGACTTTGGAACCCTTTGAGACGAAAGATCAGTCCCATGATAGCTTACCCCTAAATGAACAACAAAGCAGAACCGAAATCAATGTTTGAATATCGTATAGAGCCATTAACCAAAGATAAGAAGGTGGAGGATATTATAGGGTTGCACAGAGTATAATCATATATTGCATTTAGTTTAACTTAAATATGATTTATCTGCTGAAAAACAGGATTTCGTTTTCTTAGTATGTCTTTAGTCTTACAAATTCATTTTTGAAAAGCATTTAGAAATGATTGGAATTTAGATTCCCCTCATTTATTGCCATTAATTCTGAGGATAAATTCCAACATTTTGCACATTAAGTATGAGACCTAATATTTTGTTTTACCCCTTTTTAACTTGTTTTACCCCTTTTCAACTTATTTTGAAAAAAAAAATGAAATGATTTCGTAGGCTAATTTTTTTGAATTTTTATGAGTTTATTGAACCAAACTGACGGCATAAGCCAGGAAACAAGATCTCAAGTCCTCCAAAGAATAACGGTTTTGCAGATTATGTTGTTAAATGGAGCAATACAAGACTGATTGCTAGACCAGCCAGAGATTAATTGATCCATCAAGGTGTCTCGGGTTCAAAGATATGAAGAGTGATGGTTCATAAATGAATGCCACTAGGTTTGCAATAAAAATCACTTAAGCTTTCAACACTTATTGAGCACCTGTGAAATGCAAGCACAGGTTGATGTTGGTTCTGGATCCAGTATTCTTAGATTGTGATAAATTCAACTTTAATTTACACATAATTTTAAGCAGACAGTATACAGTGTAGTATTGTGAACTGTAAGAGTAATGTATACTAAATCTCTAGAATGTTTTCATCTTGCATGACTGAACCTACCCATTGAATATCCATTTCCCCCATCCCTGGCAACCACCATTCTACTTTGTTTCTCTAAGTTTGTTAGATACCTCATAGAAATAGAATCATACATTACTTGTTTTCCATGATTGCCTTATTTCATTTAGCATAATCATACATTACTTGTTTTCCATGATTGCCTTATTTCATTTAGCATAATATTTCATTTAGCATATTTTCATTTACCATAACATGGGAGTGCAGATATCACTTTGAGATACTGATTTCAATTCTTTTGTATAAAAGCCCATAAGTGGGATTGCTGGATCCATATGGTAGTTCTATTTTTATTTTTTTTGAGGAACTTCTGTACTGTTTTTCATAGTGGCTGCACCAATTTACATTCCCATCAACATTACACAAAGTTTCCCTTTTCTCCACATCCTCCCAAACACTTATCTCTCTTGTATTTTTGATTACGTCCATTCTAACAGGTAGGAGGTTATTTCTCATTGTGATTTTGGTTTGCATTTCCCTGATGATTTCATCATCTTATATATACCTGCTGGACACTTATATGTCTTTAGAGTAATGTCTATTCAAGAGCTTTGATCACTTTTTGGTTGGAATTTTTTTTGAGTTGGACTGTTCAAGGGTTCCAGTTTTTCCACATCCTTGCCAACATTTTGGATCTAATTAGTTTGCTTGGGCTGCTGATGAATCCTTAGGATCAATTCGCAGATAAAGAGCCATCTACCACCCACTAAAATTTGGAATCGAAAACTCTTGCTTCCTTTTTTCCCAAAGAAAGTGATTATTGGACCCTAGGAGCCTTCGTCTGGATGATTTGGGAAAGAACTAGAGAAAGTTCTTTCAAGATAGTAGGTAAATCCTCCCCCTTATTATTTCAACTTGCTTTAAAAAAAAATCCTTTATTTTTAAAAACAGGCCGTGGTGGGTCAAAAATTAGAGACATCCAAAGTACAACAAACACCAAAATAGAGGTAAGTAACCTGTGTTCTTAAATCCTTAAAGAGTATAGTTCATTCCTAACTCTAGTTTCTGCTCAGTTATTAACATACTGTTGTAACTTAGAGTTGCCGAAGCTCTTCATACTGCCATTCTTTTCAAGAACTCACCTATGCTGTGGTCCATTCTAGGTCTAGGTTTTTTGATTCATGGAGGTAAAAACCTTTAGAGATAATCTTCACTGAAAAAGGAGATCCCGAGGTATATTTATCATGCCCTTCCTGATCCTCATTCCTCAAACCTTGAGCTGTTCCTGTGTTCCCAGTCTCAGTAAGCAGCCACATCATTCACCAAGTTCCCAAGCCAGAAATCTTAGATTACTAACTTCTCCTTATCCTACAATCAGTTCATAATGGAGTCCTATTTCCTGTATTTCTCAAGGGAAATCACATCATTTGGGGGCATTCTCCCCTAACTGAACCATCCTACTTCCAGTCTTGTCTTTTTCTAACCATTTTTCACTGTGGCCAGAGTATTTTTTCTAAAACACAGATTATATGTTCATGACCTTTTCTTGCATAAAAACCTTTTATTAGATCTCAAACACTTATTGATAGCAATCCTATATTTATACTTTTATACTGTATGAAGTTGTGATTGTTTGAGGGTGGAATGGTGAAGGACTCTAGTCTTACCTATTTTTCCCCTTGTGTCTAGATAATAAAAGGGTGTCCAGAAGCAGAAGTCAAAATTTTCGGCAGCAAGGCAATGCAGACAAAAGCAAAAGCAGTGATAGATAATCTTGTTAAAAAACAAAAAAATTACAGCTCACAACCCAGAGTTGGTAAGTAATTTTTGCCCGCTAAAGAAAGTCCTGTAAAATTTTTAAAAATTTCAGTGTTATAAACCATGTTATAGCTGATGCTTTCCCTAATAACAAAGCTTTAGCTTGCTGTCATTAAATCTAGTCTGTTATAGAAACCCAAGAATACTTTTTTCTCAAATGAAAACACTTAATCTTTCATTTGAGCCTAGCAGTTTTACTTATAGCCACAGATGAGTGAAAAAAACCAAAATAACATAACCTTTTTATTACACTTCTATTAATGAGAGAGCAGGAATTAGTCTAGCCATTATTGAACCATTTCCAGAAACAAGGAAGTAAAAATAAGTCTTGGGTTCAGATGGAAGCACTGGTCTTAGTGTTTCTTGAGAAAGAACCTCTAAGAAGTCTGTAAGACTCCATTTCTTCATCTGTTAACCTGGAGTTACATGTGCCTTGCAGGATTATTGTGAAGATTAAGTGATATGTGTGATTTATTATTAGACACTAGGCTCTCATGCTGTTTAACTTCTCCAGTAAGTTAAAATTTCTTCCATTTTGTAAAACCGAAGTAGATAACTAATGACAAAAACCATGACCAGAATTGTCATGGTAGTACAGCACAAAACTCAATTTTATATTGCAAGCATTATTGTCTTGTTATTAAAACAATAATAAAATGGTTTTGGAGATTTTGTACTGATAGGATTTGTTTTGAAACTAATTTGGTAAAAATATTTTAACAGATATTGTTGCATTCCAACCTTCTGTTCGAAGAGATGTAAGGACAGATGACAATGTTGTTACAGAAGATCAGACATTGATTGATTGGGATCAAATTCGAGAAGACGCTTTGACATGGGGGAAAAAAAAGTGGGCAGGTTAGTGCTGCATTCTAACATTTACATGTGATATAGGTGTTTCTCTTAATGAGGTTTTTATCTTCTAAAATGTGTTACTCTCAATAATGAGATCTGTATGAAAAATGATATTAAAATTTGCAATGCTGCAGTTAATCCCTGGGGCATGATACTGTCTATGTTGCCTGTGTTGCGATTTATGCTACCAATGGAAAATTAAAATATTAAACTTATTTATACCTTATTTGAGGTAACTTCCTGCAAAAGTCAATAAAATAGAAAGAAAATTGGATCCTAGGGGAAAATGGAATAAACATTCTGACTATAAGTTGTAGCTGCAATTAAGCAAAAGTTGACCTTGGAGTACCTGGCTGACAAGGGCAAAATAAAAAAGGAAAAAACACTTAATAAGAGCATACTGTTCTTGAGAAGAGATAGGTTTTTAGAATTTAATTTTAAATGAAATTCTCACATGGAATTATATATGGAGTATAATATAATGTTCCACATTATAGGCACCAAATTTCAGAGTAAATTTGAGCACGAAATTTGGCTATCAGAATGAGGCAGCAATACATCATTTAAAATTAAGAATCTAATGCACTGATATGTGACAAATATTAATGACAATTAATACCACTTTGGCGGTCAGCCTGTCTGCACAGTAAGCTTCCAGTGCCATCTTGACAATTTATATGTTGGGGAGATTTGGAATGGGAAGCCATAGAAAGGATTTAAATTTTGAGGACATATGATAGGTATTTAAGAAGACAAGGTAGCTTCTGAGGGTAGAATAAGGATAAATATTTTATTCCTAAACAGTAATGGGATGGACCTTCAAAGATAAAATCAGTTTACTATGTTTGAGAGAAAATTTATCAATGTGATAATTGTTGTGTCTTGTAAAGCATGGTTTCTTTTATTTTATACCTAATTAATTTTATACTTAAAAGATCTCTTTTTTGGGTGAAAAATATAATTGAAAGAGAGACCAAAATGGGAGATCTCCTAGAGTCTGGCATAAGCCTGGCTAGCAAAGTCTAGAACAGATGTCTAAAACCATGTATACAAAGTGAGCCTGATATATATTTTAGTTTGATTTCTGTTACTTTGAATAAGTGTCAATGAAATGTAAGTTCCCATTATTTATCAGTTTGAATTTTCATCTTTGTCTCAGATTTACCCCCAATTAAGAAAAACTTTTACACAGAGTCAGAAACAACAAGTTCAATGTCACAAGTACAAGTAGACAATTGGAGGTAGGTTTTATTACTTTGAGTATTTGTATAGTTATTAAATTAATGTAGGAAAAGATTTGAAATGATTGCATTTGACGTCTATGCCTTTCATAGCCAAATGAAAACTTGGTTGCATCCTACAAGATATATTTTGGAGCATTGCTATCCAATAAAACTTTTTGCAAAGATGGAAAATTGGGTATATTTGTGTCTGATAGTCACTATCCATATATAGCTATTGAACACTTAAAATATGGCTAGTATTAAACTGAATTTAAATTTTAAATTTAAAAAGACGCATGTGGTTAGTGCCTGCTGTATTGAACAGTAATTTTAGAGAATTGTTTCAACAACTATTGAAAATCATAAGAAATCGATCCGATATCTGAATATTAGAATAATTCTTACTTCTCAATCCTTATCTGGAATTAAAGGTCCTAATGGCTACATTTTTTTTCTATTAATGTCTGTTATAAAACTAAGATACTATGGTATAGTAGAAAGAACAGGTATCCTAGTTTGGAGTAGAGCTCAGACCTTGGACAAATAACTAATGATCACCTATCAAATGTGAATAATTCTCACTTCATAGGATTGTTGGATAAATTAAGAAAATATGTGTGAAACATTGTAGGCCATCAGTGTTAGATCTGATTTTGAATTATGAAGCATATAATTTTCAGGCTCTATTAACCTTTCCATGAACCTTTCATTGGCCTGTTCATACATATAATGTAATTTTTTTCCTTCTCTTTGCATCTATTCTGATAAGAAAAAGATGGGTTCATTTCTATTAACTTAGTTATTACATTTTACTGTAACTTTACTACTTTGGTTTTAATCAGTTGCAGCTGAATTTCTAGATACAACCTGAACTAATGCTGGAAAATTTCTTGTTTGGGGAGTATAAGGATACTCCCCAAATATTAGTGGCTAATATTTGTTTTATTTTTCCTTAAAAGGAAGGAAAACTATAATATAATGTGTGATGACTTGAAAGATGGTGAAAAACGTCCTATCCCCAATCCTATTTGTAAATTTGAGGATGCCTTTCAGTGTTATCCTGAAGTTATGGAAAACTTTAAAAAGGCAGGTTTTCAAAAGCCAACACCAATTCAGGTATGCTAAATAGTTCTTTAATTCTAATATTTCACTGACCATCCCCCGCCCCCAACAATATCTGATTGTTAGAAGTTAAATCATTAGGTAGCAGCTGTCTCTAAATGAGCACTCCCCAGCACCTTCTGCAGCACCAGTGCCTAGCATTCAGAAAATATTTGTTGAAAGAAGTTAGGGGCTGGGAGGGGAGGGACACCTGACAGAAAGAAATGCACTTTTTATTTTACTATTTATTGTTCCATTTCAGTCACAGGCATGGCCAATAGTTCTACAAGGAATAGATCTTATAGGAGTAGCCCAAACTGGAACAGGGAAGACATTGTCCTACTTAATGCCTGGATTTATTCACCTTGACTCTCAACCACTGTAAGAATTTCTACAGCTGAGTTCTCTTTTTAAGGGTTTAATTGATATGGGTACCAAAAACGCAATTAAAGTTTTTCGTATATTGCTTTGGTCAAAAGATAATGCCTGGTTTCAGGGAAATACACTTGTACTGTACTGGCGAAATTATAAATTGACAAATCATTTTGGGAAGTAATAAGTAGAATCTACCAAAAATGTTAATAATGAAATATTGGAAACAAATTATTTAAATTATCATGTCCAACACAATTGTGTGAGAGAATGTTTGACACAGGAAAGCACTGGCCATGTTAAATGATAAGGCTTCTATCTTGGTCCTTGGATTTTTTTCTATGGCTGTTTTTCTATATTTCTCAACTTTTTATGGTGAATTATGTGACTTTGACACTAATTGCTAGAAATTTTGAAAGCACTAAATGAACGTATCGTGTATCTGAGACAAGTATTTTAATCTTGTTTTCTCTCCAAAGAGCTAGAGAGAAAAGGAACGGACCTGGCATGTTAGTCCTTACACCCACTCGAGAATTAGCTCTTCAAGTGCAAGCTGAATGTTCTAAGTATTCATATAAAGGTCTTAAAAAGTAAGTCATTTCTTTGGTCATTCCTGCATCAGCATCTTAATCATTTGTAGCTTTATATATTCTTCCATCATTTTTCACACATTTAGAGAACCTGATTGGCTCAGCATGGGTCAGGGGTGGGGCCAATAACAGCGATGCAGGCAGATGGCTGTGGAAAGTTCTCAGAAAGGGGAAAGAAAATACAACAAAAGGCATCTGATACTTTTTTTGATTTGTATACCTTTTATTTTGTTATTTTATACCCAAAATACTTAGGTTGGTCCGGATTTTGAGTTGTGATGGGACATTCCCTACCTGAACATGAACCTCTGTACTATTTTTTTTTTTTAAGTATCTGTATATATGGTGGCGGAGATAGATACGGACAAATACAGGACCTGACAAAAGGTGTAGATATCATTATTGCAACTCCCGGAAGGTTGAATGATCTGCAAATGAATAACTTTGTCAACCTGAAAAGTATAACCTACTTGGTAATTATGGAAGGGTTTAAGGGTTTGGGATACTGAGAGGAAGCACAAATCTTATGAAAACAGTCTTTTAGAATGGCTGTCCATTTTATAATAGTTTTAAATCCTAGGATTATTTGCCATTCCATCTAATACGTTAAAGATATTAAGATAATTGTATTTTAATGTTGGAAAATGTAGATAAATACAAAAGTATTAAAATACATGGGTATTTTAGATATAATTTTTTTGTATTAAGTAGATTTAGGAAGTATTAGACAACTTAAAAAAAATCAAATCAATTTATGTTACAGCTACAGACAGCTTATTTTCTCCTGGAGAAATTAAAATAGTGGCTTAGGTAATAGGAGAAATGAGAAAAAATTACCTCTTAATGTTATATTCATAAAAAGAGTGCATATATGTTGGCTACCTCTCAGATCTAATATAGCCACAAACATTTTTGATGCAGGTATTAGATGAAGCTGACAAGATGCTGGATATGGGATTTGAACCTCAGATAATGAAGATTTTATTAGATGTGCGCCCAGACAGGCAGACTATTATGACAAGGTATGTGCTTAATTGCTAGTCTGCAAAATAGAAATCAGTGGAATAGAATCCATTCTTTTTGGCTGATTTCCCCACAGGATTTTTAGAGCATTACTTGAAAGTTATTTTGAGATCCTTACGTGAAAGATACCATGCCATCACTTACTATAGCAACTCAGTGTAACAGTGTAACAAGGACTATTGGGTTTCCTAAATTATAGATTGAGATTTCTGTAAAAACAGAGGGGACTCCAAGAGGGTAGATTGTTTCACAGTGAAGTCTCACATTTGAATAAGTAATCACCTGTCCTTAGAGGTATCTATTTGATTACAATATACTTTTTTGCCCAAGATAAAACTGAGGAAGCAGTGATTGTTATTTAAATGAAGAGTGATCTAGAGACCCATTTTCTCCTTTGTTTCATTAGCATAAAAAATAGTATGTAATTGAGGAAATATACTAAATTTCCTCTGTCTCCTTACTGTTCCCATCATTGTAATTACTATGAAAGTATAAAAGGTGGTTACTTTTCTAATTGATATGGTTGCATAAACATCTGAATTTACATATTCTTTCATCAGTACACTTAAAATGTTTTTATTTCACATAAGCACTTAGTTTTCCCTGCTGACAATGTATGAAAAATACAAGGTTTTTTGGGTTTGTTTTTTACAAAGGCCAAGAGAAAACTAATTTAACACTTCATTTTACCTTTTCTTAGATTAGAATTTAAGGTATAAATCTCCTTCACCTTTGATACTATAAAACATATTTAAAGGTTTCATCTAGTACCTTTCCTATAGTTGAGCAATTCTTTATGAAGCATACATTTTCTGTAAAATCTCTTATTGAAAAACATGAAAGAAAAATATGAAATTTGTTTCATGGGCAATTTTGTTCATAGCACTCTTAGGGAAACTTAGTAATATTTGTTTTATAATACATTTTTATAATAAATTTGTTTGTATATCATGTTTTATTTCCAGTGCAACGTGGCCATATGCTGTCCGTCGACTTGCACAGTCTTATTTGAAAGAGCCAATGATTGTATATGTTGGTACTTTGGATCTAGTTGTAAGCTTGATTTTTATTACTATTAAAAATATTTATTAATTATGGAATTTAAATTTTTGTTTTGGCATTCCTCCTGCCCACTCCTTAGTTTTAGAGCAAATACTAAATACATATGATTTTACTCATAAATACTTCACTATATATGTCTCAAAGGCTAATTTAAACATTTAGTAGGATTATCTTACACCTAAAATTTTCATAATCTTTTAATACCATCAAATATCCAGTCAGTGTTTCTATTTTCCTAATACCTCATTTTATTAACCCTATTAGAATCAGATTCTAAACAAGGTCTACATCTGCATATATTTTAAAGGCTGGTGTTTTTTTTGTGAAGTTAAGATAGATCAGTGGGTTAAGATGTTAGTAATTATACAATGTATAATTAAAGATCACTATTATATCTCTCTTCTATTATAAAGTTCTCTGGCCTTTCACTTAATAATTGTAACTGACTTTTCAATTAACCATTAATGAAAATTGACCTTTTTTACTTAATCACTAGTAATAATAATGAATCATTGCCCAGGCTTATTTCATTAGATTTCATGAAGGGCCGGATAAATGCTTGGTTCTTTCCTGTCATTAAATGCTATTAGAATCTATTTTATCTGTCAAAAAAAATGTTACCAATGATATTTTGAAATTTCATATTAAATCAGGATACTTATTGAATAGAAACTCTTGTGTATAAGAGAATTATCTTCCTTCGTTGTAAGGGCTATACGCAAAGTTCATGATAGTTTTCACAAGCTTAGCTTTACCCCATGGTTATTTTCCTACATTGGTAACCAGTTGCTTTCAACACATGGCCAAGTACTCAAGAGTTTCTAACTTCTCTTGGGTGAATAAGTGATAAAAAGTGAAAGGCTGAGCTACAAATCCTTAAGTAAAAACCGGTAATTTTGCAAGGACCTGCCTTTTTTCCTATTAGCAATTTATTAAGACATTAGCCAATGATATAAATAAAATGTATTTTGAGCCACGCTATGGGATTTGCCAATCAATGTTGATCTTTGAATCTTTTAGGCTGTAAGTACTGTGAAGCAAAATATAATTGTCACCACAGAAGAAGAGAAACGATCGCATATCCAAACTTTCCTAGAGAGCATGTCTCCCAAAGACAAAGTCATAGTGTTTGTTAGCAGAAAAGCTGTGTAGGTATTTTTTTGTTTTATAGCTTTAATCATCCAGTCAAATTGATTTATTTAGTATTATTTCTTTTTGTATACGAATTCAAGTGGGGGTGTGTATGTCTTACAGTACATTATTTTAGACTTTCGCTAATAAAAGTGAAATAGTGAATTGGTGGTGCTATTAGTGTAAGCACTTAAGATCACTGTCTTTTGCTTCAGTGCTGATCACTTATCAAGTGACCTGATCCTCCGACAAATATCAGTAGAGTCTCTGCATGGCAACAGAGAACAGAGTGATCGGGAGAGAGCGTTAGAAAACTTTAAAACAGGTACATTTTTGCAATTTCTGCTTGTTGCATTTAAAAGTGTAAGATGTTTGTGGTTGGCTGAATGACAGCTCTTTTTGATGGAACCCGTCTCTAAGATCTGTCCTCAGCTTACAGATCCCCAAACCACCTGTTAGAGCTCTAAATATTAATCAGACTCTCAGGACTATCCAAACTCAAAGAGCTAATGTTTAAACTTGGATGTCGAGGTAATTATTTGCAATGGGGATTATTTCTATTAATTTATCTGAGGCACATATCTTTGTGACATGGCTCAGATGATTCAGTGAGTTTGCTGTACTATGATATCATTGTGTTGTAACTTGCCAGCAATTAAAAAGAAAGAATGAGTACCCCTTTCCCATTTTCACTGCCTTAAGTATTTTAATATTAAAAGCAATAATAGTTCACCTAATAAGAAATTAAGGGAAAATATACTTTCTGATATGTCTTAGGTTGGTTTATGCCAGAATGTGTCTATGTTCTTTTGGCTTTACTTTTTAGGTAAAGTGAGAATACTGATTGCTACTGACTTAGCATCTCGAGGTCTTGATGTCCATGATGTCACACATGTCTATAATTATGATTTTCCTCGGAATATTGAAGAATATGTGCACAGAGTAGGGCGCACTGGAAGAGCAGGGTAAGCATAGTCTACAGGTGAAAGAAGCGAACCCTAGCTCCTCATTACTACCCTTACATTTTTACCTAGAAAACTTTGTTCTCTTGCCTATGAATTATCTAAGCCACCCTAGAACCTGCTTTGCTACTTTATTCCTGTCCAGTTGGCTTGTTCCACGTTCAACCAGACCCCTCTATGATTAGCATGTGACTGTCCGATTCCACTCTGCTTTATGTTTATAGTGTAACAAAACTGATTTATACCCAGTTGGTTACTCTTGTCCAAGTTGGCCTGTGTAAGAGGACCTTTCCTCCTGCTGAGATTACCACTATCATAAACCCCTTGTCACCTGCTGTTTAAACAACTGCAGATTATTTAGATTCCAAATTGCTGTTTGAATGATGCTAAATTTTGATAATACATATTTGGGCTTGTAAAAGAGTTGAGGTTTTGCTGCTACTGTTTTTATTCTATTTTGCTAAATGAATAATGATTGTAAATTATAAATCAAATTATATGAGTTTTTCCCCCCATTAAAGGAGGACTGGAGTGTCAATTACTCTTATTACTAGAAATGATTGGAGGGTTGCCAATGAATTAATTAACATTCTGGAAAGAGCAAATCAGGTGAGACTATAAAACTCATTAGAACTTTCCTCGTATCACTTTTCTAATATTCAAACAATTTCATTTACTCTGAGTATGGGGGCTTACTG
>NW_006494614.1:20709963-20720577 GCF_000325575.1 Pteropus alecto | reverse complement strand
CAGGAAAGACAGATTGTAATTGAACATGTTATAAGGGCTTTAGCCTAGCAAAGGAGCTATATAATATCATGTAATTGGGTAACCTAATCTAATGGGGGTGAGCATCACTGAATGAGGTAAGTGTTCCAGCAGGGAAACATATTCAGGCCCAGAGATGAGAAAGAATATATAAAGGGGCACGAGGCAAGGCACGTTAAGGGCACTGGGGAGCAACTGGGGGCTATACAAGCAGGGGAATAGTATAATGATGGGTGTTTTTAAGATAAGTCTGATTTTATAGCTTGAAGATAAATTCAGAGTTTAATGTGCAGGGAGACAGATTTCATTCTGTTTGAAGAATTGTCAGTAATCAGCTGTGGAGATTCTCTGATTGAAATGCCTGGGAGGCATTTTTAGCATATTGTACAAAAGCTGTTATACTAAAAGAAAAATGTCAATCCTAGTAATGCATTTAATGGTTTCAGAGTATCCCAGAGGATCTCGTGTCAATGGCTGAGAGATACAAGGCAAATAAACTAAAAAAAGAAATGGAAAAAAAATTTGGAAGACCCCAAGGAAAACCGAAGAAATTTTATTATTAATGTCTTTGTTCAACAGCAGTACCAGCCTACTTATAGGAGGTAAAATTTGAAAAAAACATGGACTTTCAATGCCTATTTCCCTTAACTAGGCTTTGTTAGTATGTTTATTAACATTATCTCTAAGAATCATTAACATAATAAATTATTAGGTATTATTCTTTACCTCTTTCCTAAATTCCAGTTAATATAATTTAGAGTTAGAATTATTCAGAGTTGAGAATAAACTTTAAATTGTACAGAAAGATCAATAGTGTAATAGAGTTGGTGCAGGTATAAATTTTCATAACCTTCTAAGCAATTTGGATAATGTATCAATTAAAATACATATACCTTATGATCCAACAATTCTAGGAATGTATTCTATAAATGTCTGCGTATATAAGTAAATATTTATTGTAGCAATATTTGTCGTAGGAAAAGACTATAAATGTCCACTAGGGCACCATATGAATAATTTGTGGAGAAAATATTTTTGCAAATCATATATCTGGTAGGTGATTAATAGCTACAATATACACAACTCTTAAACTGAACAAAAACAAAACGACCTGATTTCAAAATAGGCAAAAGATTGAACAGACATTTTTTCAAATATGTAAAAATGGCCAACAAACATATGAAAAGGTGTTCAGCCTCACTCATTACTAGGGCAATACATACCAAAACCACAATGAGATAGTTTTGATTTGCATTGCCCTAGTGATGAGTGATCACCTATTAGGATGGCTACTATAGGATGACTATTATCAAATTAACAAAATAAGTGGTAAGGAGGTGGAGAAGTTGGAACTCTTGGGCACTGTTGTTGGTGAGAATGTAAAATGATACATTCACTATGCAAAATAAGGCAGTTCCTCAAAAAATTAAAAACATAATCTAACAATTCCACTTCTGGCTATATAGCCAAAAGAACTGAAAGCAGGGTCCCTAAGAGACACCCATGTTCATAGCAACTTTATAATAGCCAAAAGGTAGAGGCAAACCGGGTATGAATGAATTGGATAAACAAAATGGTGTAAAAAAGAAGTTCTGGCATACACTACAACATGGATGAAACTTGAGGACATTACACTAACTGAAATAAGGACAAATACTGTATAATTCTACTTAATATGAGGTTACCTATTGTAGTCAATTCATAGAAACAAAGTAGAATGGTGGTTGCCAGGTGCTGGTGAGAGAAAGGAAATGGGGAGCTGTTCAATGAGTTTTAGTTCTGCAAGGTGAAAAAGTTCTGGAAATTGGTTATAGAACAATGAATATACTTAACACTTTAACACTACTGAACTGCGTACTTAAAAGTGGTTAGGATGGTAAATTTTGTTGTGTATTTTATCACAATTAAAAACATTTTAAGGATGTGGTTCCATAGTGTAGCGATTAGCACATCTGCTTTACACATAGAAGGTCCTGGGTTCGCGCCCCAGTGGAGCCACGATCCACGGTCTACAGCCATGCCACCCTGAGCAAGCCCAATCCCATCTGATCTCGGAAGCTAAGCAGGGTTGGGCCTGGTTAGTAATTGGATGGGAGACCACCTAGGAAGACCAGGTGGTGTAGGCATAAATAATAATAAATTAAAAAAATTTTTTTTACGATTTAGGAATAGCAGTTTGTTTTTTTCTATTTTTCAGAACTCAAGATTTTTAAGAGATACTACTTAAGCTATATGGAAGTATGGAACATGCTAGCAGTGTGAAAAGACTAATACTTAAAATAATAGTGTTTTAAAATGTAGAACTCAATATTTTATACTTTCTTTAATAAAATCAAAAGTTTTTAAACTTGAGTTGAAAATTTTTTTCATGGATATTAAGGAATAGAGCATTGAAATTTTTTCACTTTATACTACCTTTTTATTTAAATA
Organism: Pteropus alecto; assembly: GCF_000325575.1. Classification (NCBI taxonomy): domain Eukaryota; kingdom Metazoa; phylum Chordata; class Mammalia; order Chiroptera; family Pteropodidae; genus Pteropus; species Pteropus alecto. Next base: position 20,718,129 of record NW_006494614.1, on the reverse strand, counting down.
GAAGTAAATTTTGTCTCTTGTAATGTTGCTGTATTAAGGCTCGTCTTTAATGGGTTTAAAGCTTGTTCAGATATTGTCATCACAGTGAAAAAGATACTGTTAACAAAATAAATTTTTTCCATGACAAAAAGATAAGCTGATCTCCGTGTTTCTGCATAGCCCCTTAATTCTATGTTTGCTAAATAGTATTTTATTTAGTGGTACTTTTCTTAAGTGATAGTTCTTCACCTTCTTTGAAATAAAACAGTAAAAGGATTTCATGGGATCAAAATATACAACAGCAGTTTCTTACATTTTGACCTATAACTATACTAAAGTCAATCCTAGGAAAATCATTTCATTTCCATGAAAGCTTTTTTGACTAATGACATTCTACAACTTTTCCTTACAGTTTTGTATACAGTTGTGTTCCATATATAATAGGCAATTGTATTAACATTTAGCATTTATGTATTTACTTTTGTGTATAATTAGGCCTTCGTCTCATTTTACATTCATTCATGCAATATTTTGGTATTAGTGATAAGAACATTAATAAGAACAGAAAGGAAATAAAAGTAAAAGCAGAAATAAATTAGAAAATACAGAGTTGAGTGAAAACCAATGGCTGATTCTTTACTAACACCCACCAAATAGATAAATTTCTGGTAAGTCTGAGTAGGGAAGGGAACAGCTCTCCCTGCTTTCTACCTTAGGGATACAAAGGTACAGAATTCTAAAAACACCATATAATATGTATTCACAAGCCTGACTACATTTTCCTAAGTTACCAAAATTAACTCAGGTAAAGCTGAACAGACGAAACATGAAAGGTAATCAAGGGGCTTCAAGAGGGTAAATCTTGCATATTAGAACATTAAAAAAGATGAGTTTTTCAAAACTCATTCTAAAAAGCTAACATAACTGATATTAAAAAAGGAAAAATCTCATTAAATCAAGCTATGTAAATAGTTGTCATACTGTATTGTCTAGGGAATAATGACAAAATCTCTACATGTTCAGTAGGTATGCAACCATTGTAGGCCAAACTACATAGTACATATCAGTAACAATAACTTTTTTAAAAATATTTTTGATTCACTGTTGGATGAATCTGTGAATGCAGAACCTGCAGATACAAAGGGCTGAATGTCTATGTATACATATAAGCATGTTCTTAGAAGGATATATAAGAGGTATCAGTGATTGCCTCTTGGAAGGTAAATGGTATCTGTGTAACGAGTGGAATAATTACTTTCACTGCCCTTAGGTACTTTGGGAGTTTTTTGACATTTGCATATATCATGTCAGAAAAAAATGAATAGTATGAGGAAATATATTCATAATATAAATATCTCAGACACCTACCAAAAAGTATATGTAATGAATTTTTTATAATGAAAGTTTTATTACTTGAACATATTTAAAATAAGTAAATACTATAATATGAGTTAAAGACAGGTTTTCAGCTAAGGTGGGCTAGGGGGACCATCTTGCCTTCTTAAAATATAAGAAGTTTTAAGTTTTTTTTTTTAGGTGATGAAACTTCTGAAATTACATAGCAGTTATGGGTATACCACTTTTGAATACACTAAAAACCACTGAATTGTACACCAAATGGATGAATTGTATGCTATGCAAATTATATCTTAATAGAGCTGTTATTTTTATTTTTGTCTTTTTTTTTTAATTTTTTTTTTAGAGTTATTTTAAAAGTCTCCTTAAGAGCAAACGAGCTGGCAGGATAGTAGGGAACTAGTAGTCTAAGAATCCAAAAAAATGAAGCTGATCACAGGCAACTACAAACCCTTTTTGGACATGAGGATGTTTGGTGACCCTGTTCTGCTAGGCAGTGAGGAAGGGGACAAGGTGGCATCTTCGTAGGCTAAACTAAATATTCAGACTCACAATACCACCAACAGCCACACGTGACATCAGATTTACTCAGGAGCATATGAGACAGGAAACTCAGCTTGCCAGGAAGGCACTATTATTGGGTGTTCATGGTAGTAGCCCTCACAGAATTCCATATAACCATTCTGGAGCTAGTCTCACTGGTGCTCTGAGGTAACACTTCAGAGACAGACTAGATCCACCTTGCTGGGTATGGGAGTCACCTTGGCATGGAGCTCCATGGCTCAAAGGAGCCAGTATCTCCTGTAACAACTTCATAGGCCTAGATTCCCACAATGAAAAACTGAATTTTGACTTGGTGACAAAAAAAAGACCAAGGTCCACTTGAGTTGAAAAATTTAACATCTTCCTCACATTAAATTATGACACCAAAGGGCTATCACCTTAAGGTAAGGTAAAACAAAAGTAAACTCACTTCCAGTTTTCTCCAAGCAAGATGGCCCTGGCTCTTAGAAGAGCAGGAGTCAAAATAAAAAGTGAAAAATAACATTGAGAAGTGTTGCTCCAGTTCACATTGGGTGGTCTAAGAAGACTCCAGAAGTAATCTTGATTTGAGGTGCTTCATTTGCTGACTGCTAATGTCCCCCTGGCAAATGCAAACAAATCCTCTCTAGAGGGAGGTACCTTCACAGTAGGCCAGAAAGAATCTCCAAAAATAATTCAAGAATAAACAGTACGCAGTAAAAAAAAAAAACCATGCACCACAAAAGAGAATAAGAACAACAGACACAGCAGTGGTAAACTACAACTATGAAATTTTCAGATTATAAAACAACTATAATTATTATGATGAAATAAAACAGGCTTCAAAATACCTGCCAGAAATAGCAAACTATAGAAAGTGATATAGCAGATGAGAACAAGAACCAGATAAAACTTCTGGAAAGGAAAAAATTTACAATAAAAAATTTCAAACTCGATCACCATAGATAAAACCAGAAAAGTAGAATGATGATATTGTTGAAGCCAGGGAACAGATATGAGAATATTATATTTTCTCTGATTTTGTGAATATGTGAATATTATCATAATAAAAATATTTTTTAAGGATGAGTTAACCAGAGGATTAGAAATAATTGAACACTGAATAAGTGAACTAGAAGATAAGTCAGAATCCAGGTTGTAGTACAGTAAGGCAAAAAAGGAAAATACAAAAGGTGGTTAAGTAATAGAAAATTCACTTACGAGTTCTAACATGTATTACTAGATTCCCAGAGAAGAGAAAGATTAGGGCCAGGCCAATATTTGAAGAGAAAATGGCTGAGAATTTTCCAGAACTAATGAAAAATATCCACAGAATCAAGCTCAATGAATCTCATGCAAGATAAATTTAAAAATATAATTATATATATCATAATAAAATTATAGAACAAAAAAACAAAAATTCTAAAATCAGCCAGAGAAAAACATTAGGTTATGCTATGTCTCGGACTACTGGAATTGTAAGCAATTTTAACTTTCTTCTTTACACTTAAATGTGAGCATCTGATTTTGTAACATTACTTTTAAATAAACACATATTAAATTATTTTCATTTTTATCAGTCATGTATGCATGTAGTATACAGAAGCCAATGGTTCTACAAAGCTTATTTTTAAAAAGTAGTCCCCAGCCCTTCTACCCTTCATTTTTCATTACTAAGATGCAACCATTTCATCTTTTAGCCATTTCTAAATAACATGTTTATATTGCATTTTCTTGGTTTTTCAAACCTGGTATTTCTGATCGATAAGCCAGTATGAGAGAGATAATTCAGGTCTTTCATACCTGTCATGGTCAGACTCTTAGGGTGGAACATCTACCTTCTGTGGTTCATATCTAGGTATAATTTTAACCCAACTCAAAGAGAGGTCTTACTTTTGCTGTTAGTTTCTGGGAAATAATCACTAAGCCCTTGGAACATGCCAGAAAGTCTACCAGTGTGATTTATGGTGGGCCTTTGGGTCATACTGCTTGGCTTTTAGAGGAGTTGGAGACTGAACTTAGGCAAGTGGGCAACCAACCACTGAGCTCCAATAAAAACTCTGGATACTGAACCTTAGGTGAGCTTCCCTGATTGGCAATACTCCATGTGTATTATTATACATTGATGACAAGAGAATAACACAGCTGTGATATTCTCTTGTCATCAATGTATAATAATACATTCAGGAAAAGAACAGAAGCTTTGCATTTGGTACTCTCCTGTACTCTGCTCTATGTGTTCTCCCTTGGCTAATTGTATCCTTACCCTGTAATAAACTGTAACCATGAGTACAAAGTTTTCAGTGAGTTCTGTCTTTCCAGTGAACTATCAAAACAGAGTGATTTGTGGCATCTCCTGAAACTGCAGTTGTCAGAAGTGAGGGTGGTTTTGTGGGGGCTGTTTTCCTCCTAATGGTATATACAGCTGGATAAATTGACACACCTTTGAGTGATTCTCCTCCCGACTAGTATGGGTAGAACCTGTGACTTGCTTTCTACCCATTAAATATAGTAAAGGCAATGGGATATACATAATTATGTTTCTGTAATTATGTCAGAAAGATTGTGGTGCCCCTCTTGCTGCTGTCTTTCCATCCCTTGCTGATTTTAAAGAGAGCTGCCATGTTGAAGGCTGCCAATGTTGGAAAATTCACATGGCAGGGAACCGAAGGCAGTTTCTAGCAGCTGAAAACAACCTCCAGCTGAAAGAAGCTGAAATCCAGTCTTAAAATTGTAAGAAACTGAATACTGCCAACAAAAGTGGACCCTTTTCCAGTCATACATCAGATGAGACTATAGCACCAACTGACACCTTGATTGTAGCCTTATGAGACCCTACATAGAGCCATGCCCAGAATCTTGAACCACTGAGACTATGACAAAATGTGTTATTTTAAGTTACTGAGTTTGTGGTAAGTTGTTATACAACAATAGGAAACATACAATCCAACCCTCTCTACCACCACTATCCCACACAAGCACTCAACCTGTTGCCCTATCCTCCCCATAAAATTAATAATTTTTATAAGATTAATAGTTAATGGTTATGTTACTTTAACTTCAAATATACTTACAGGTGAGCAATATTCTCAAATCGGACTATTATTACTTTTCTTTTCACATATTCATTTGTTCCTGGAATTAAAAGGAGCTTGGATGTTTTTGTTTGCCTAGTTTTCTATTTCTTTTATCATTCATTGTCCCCAAAACTCTCTTCCAAATGTCTAACTTCTCTCTTAGTATGTTCAAACAGAGTAAATTGCTAAACAGGATACATGAAATACACAAACCATAAAAGACTGGTAAATTCAACTACATTAAAAATTTTAAAACTTGTTTACTAAAATAGAAATGGTAAAGACAATCCAGACAGTGGGAGAAGTTATTTGTTATGTAGACAACCAATAAAGCATCAAATACTGTCATGCGCCGCTTAACAGTGGGTATACATTCGGAGAAATGCGTTGTTAGGCAATTTCTTCACTGTAAGAACATCATAGAGCACAATTGTAGAAACCTAGATGAGGTAACCTGCTATACACTTAGGCTATATAAAATATATAACCTATTAGCCCTAGGCTACAAATCTGTACAACATATTACTGTGCTGAATACTGTAGGCAACTATACAATGGTATTTGTAAATCAAAACATAAAAAAGGTACAGTAAAAAATACAGTATGAAAGAAAAAATGATATACTTGTATATGGCACTTACTTTGAATGGAGCTTTCAGGACTGAAAGTTGCTGTGAGTGAGACAGTGAGTAGTGATTGAATGAGAAGGCCTAGGACATTACTGTATACTACTGTAGACTTTATAAACACTGTAAACTTAGGCCATCTTAAATTCATAAAACACAAGATTAAATTAAGCACAAGAAAATGATGTAATCAAGAGACATGGTAAACATGAGATGTATGAGGCTACTGCCAGTATAACACAGCATACCGTTTTACAGTAAACTTTTTTTTTTGAGTAGAAAGAGTACACTTTAAAATAATGATAAAAAGTATAGTAAATACATAAACCAGTAACACAGTCATTTATTATCAAATATTATGTACTGTACATAACTGCATGTGCTATAATTTCATACAACCGGTGGCAAAGGTTCGTTTACACCAGCATCCCCACAAACACAAGAGTAATGCACTGTGCTATGACGTTACCATGGCTACAATGTCACTAGGTGATAGGAATTTTTCAGCTCCATTATAATCTTGTGGGATCACTGTCATATATGTGGTCTGTCATTATGTAGCACTTGATTGTATCTAAAATATATAAAGAACTTCTACAAAACAATGAGAAAACAATAAAATACCCAAAAAGAAAAAGTGAAATATAGGAATAGGAAAAAGTTAGCAAACAGCAGCTGCCACTAGGTTAAATGCTACCCAAGCACAGAAGAAAGTGGGTGACATTCTTATCTCATACCCATTTCTTTGAGTTTTGTACCATGTGTATGTATTGCCTTTTCAGAAATACACATAAAAGTGGAAACAATAAAAATAAATAAGAGAAAATAAGTTATAAGTTTTATATTTAGCCACATATATTAAATTACTCAATATTATCCTATAAGATTATGAATTTCCTGAGACATGTAGAGACAATGTAGAACTTTTTTTATTTCCTTCTTACCTATCTTACCACATGGTTTCCAAGTATATTTGTACATTGAACAAAGCCCACCAGATTTATGGAGGCGATAATCATTTCTAATATTGTCTCTTGCAACCTTCCACACATTTGTGCTAGGCGAGACATGGCAATCAATAAGTACTTGACGATTTTAATTAAGGTGATATGTATTCTCTCCTTTTCATTCCAATCTGGTAAAGTTTTTAGATTTTAAGTACTCTTTTGCTTTGTATTCCTTGACTAATCTCTTAACTAGGATAATCAACCCTTTCATACTAATTAGAGTTTAGTAAGACAAACTGAAAACTGAGTAATTATTTATATTTTTTCATTAATCATTGCTGTGACAAACTTCAAACATTTAATTATTATAAAGTCACTATAATTCTTGATTCTTTCTAAAAATGTAATTTCAAAACTCACTGAAAAAGTGGAAATCCCTTCAATCTTTGATATTCAATTTCCTTTGACAGAAATGCTTTACTCATTTTCTTAATTTGGTCTGGAGAGAATAGATTTACTCCAGGAATAAAAAAATGCTTAAGATGTTCTGTCCTGAGGTACTCAAGAAAGTATGCCACACAGTGATCAAAGCAGTGTTCCAGGTCTTTGACTTGCCACTGATTGTCATATGGTTGCTGGGTACATATGTGCAAGAAGGCAGTTTTCACATGATAAGAACAGAATTCATTCAGGCACCTTTGGTTTCCAAACTTGTTTTTCAATTCTTCTAAAAGATATTTCATTAGTTTTAAACAATCTTTCCTGTTGAATTAAAAAGAAAACCATTCATTTTTACTAATTAACAACCTGCTTCATTCCACAATGAACTTTAGGCATCCTACAGGAAAAACGTATAAAGATACAATAAGCAATACAGATAGTATCATACATATAGTGATGCAGATACAGATAGTATCATACATATAGTGATAGTATCAATACATATAGTGATGCAAAAAATAAAGATATAGAGTCACTCTAAAACCTATTTTTTCAAATATATGCTTTCGGTTTCAAAAACATATTTTTTCTTCCCTCTTTCCCATTCCTAGCTTAAATATTTTATCCTATTGGAATTAATTCAACTATATGAAACTGGAAGATATTTGTATTAGTTATTCAGTTACTTATTATTTTCAAAAATTTTGTTCCAATTTTTATACAGTGATTTTGCCTTACTAGACTACAAATATTTACATTATTCATCTACTTATTTGACAAAATTTAATGTTTTTAAAATTATTTAGCCATATTACCAACAATATTTTTTTCTGAATGCTGGTTTCAAAGCCTATACATGAAGCCTGAACAACAATCCTTTGGCTGCATGTTGGGTATTCTTGTTTTGACCTTTTAATTTTTGTGACCCTATACTGGACAACATTAGAAACTGAGATTAAAAAGGAATTGTTCATTCAAGTTTAGCCAGTCAGTCCCTGGCCTTCAACGCAGTCAAACCATCTCAAAGCAAGCACCAGTATCCAGTAAGAGTGATCTTTAGGCATCCTTCCATCATGTGACATTAATATTCATTACCTTGAAGCAACTGGAATACTAAGACACATACAATTGTCATGGCTAATTATGGCTAGTGTTTACACTCTCTTACTCTGTCCTACTTTATACATCCATCTGATCCAGGTTCAGGAATGTTTCCTG
>NW_006494614.1:20708942-20709919 GCF_000325575.1 Pteropus alecto | reverse complement strand
TTGGATCTGGCTTCCCTGGTTTCATGCTCGCCCTCTAGATAATATTTCAGGTCAGTCCAGCCATGTGTTTTCCCTAGGATTTAACCCAGCAATGATCATCTTTAGGTTTGAGCTACAGAGTCAACAAAAAATTAAACATTCCACAGATAATTCCCCATTTCACAAAATAAGTAAATTACCTGCAACACTTCACTCCCTCAGCTTCACAGCATGTTTTAGATTGCCCATGATTTTTCAAAATGTACTTTTCAGTATGAGAGAAAGAGAGTCTCCATGTTTCTTCTTAATTTCCAAAAGAAAAACAAAAAAGCACTTTATAAAAATGTCCATATATAAATAGCACAATATTTAAGTGATATCCTTCATTAAAATATCATTCTGAAAAATTTCTAGGGGGAGATAAACCAAAAGAAGTAAACAGATAAATAATATAATTACATACTAAATAAGTCGTTTGAAGCAAACAATGGACGAAGATAGGAAAAAATGGCAGGGAGAGGTTAGATCTTAATATACTTGGCCACGGTAAGATGTATTACCTTCTTATATTGCTAAATTCAGTTTAATAATTTGTTTCAACAATAAAATGCATAGTAGAAAACATAGGAATGAAACTCAAGGATTTTGGTTCCCTTGCCTTTGAAGTCAAATTCATAAAGAGGATTTTATGAATTTGACTTCAAAGGCAAGGGAAGTAAAAGCTAAAATAAATGAATGGGACTACATCAAACTAAAAAGCTTCTGCTCAGCAAAAGAAACTGTCAACAAGGTAAAGAGACAGCCATCTCGATGGGAAAATGTATTTGCAAGCTACACCTCTGATAAGGGCCTAATATCTAAAATATACGAAGAACTTATACGACTCAATAACAACAAAAAACCAAATGATCCAATCAAAAATGGGCAGAGGATCTGAACAGACACTTCTCCCCAGAGGACATACAAATGGCCAAAAAATATATGAAAAGATGCTCAAC
>NW_006494614.1:20694288-20708394 GCF_000325575.1 Pteropus alecto | reverse complement strand
TAGACAGGGTAAAGGGGATCAAATATAGGGGATTAGGGGGAGGGTGAAGTGGGTAAAGGGGATCAAATATATGGTAGCTGAAGGAAACTGGACTTTGGGTGGTAAATACATAATAGTCAAATTTTAATGTACATTTGAAAATTATATAATTGTATTAACCAATATTATATAATACAAATTATATAATTATATAATACAAATTATATAATTGTATTAACCAATAAACTTAATTTAAAAAAATGTTTCAGTAATAATTTGAATCAATGGATTCAAAAATTTTTATACCATTCTTGCAAATTTTGATATTCATGTAAAATGAACTAGGAAATATTTCCTTTCTTCCTATTCTTTGAGAGATTGTGCAAGAATAGAATGATTTCCTCCCTTATCCCCAAGTTTTACCATGACTAGCTCTTTTAAACTCAGACTATCCTATTTCCCAATTGGTTTTATACCAGGAATGCACAATTGATTTATAATTTAAAAATCAATCAATATAATCTGTCACATTAACAGAATCAAGGAGAAACGTATAATCATCTCAAAAGAAACAATATGCAGCTAATAAAATTCAGCATTCATTCATCATTAAAAAAAACACCTCTCAGTAATTTAAATCTGGATGGGAATTTGATCTGAGGAAAGACTTCTAAAACACATAATTTGATAATATAAAGTAAAAAGTTTAGTTTTTTCCTTTGAAATCAGGAAGACAGGATGTCTGCTGTCCCTATTCTATTCAACATGCACTGGCTATCCTATCAAGCATAGTAAGGGACGGTAAAACTGGATTATAGCATTGGAAAGGGAGAAACAAGGCCATCATTATTACTAGATGATACAATTTGCATAGGTAGAAAATACAAAAGAAGCTGGGTGACAGGTATGCATGAGTTCAGTATATTTTTCAGTCTACTTTTCTATTGGTTTAATATTTTTATACTAAAATGTTGCAATTGTCTATGAGTAAATCTAACAAAAGATATATAAAACTTGTAGAGAAAACTCAAACTTCACTGAGATGTATTAAGGAGATCTAAATAAAGATGTGCCCCTTGTCCATGAAGTGGAAGACTCATTATTGTAAATACATCAAGTCTCCCCACATTTATCTATAGATTCAAAGTACTCTCAATAAAAATTCTAAAAAGTATTTTTGTGGAACTTGGTAAGATGATACCATAATTTTAATGAAAATACAAAGGGACAAGAATATCAAAAACACTCTTGAAGAAGGACAAAGTGGGAGAACTTGCCCTACCAGTATCAGTGGTTGCCAGGAGTTTCGGATGGGGAGGGTTGAATAACTGAAATACAGGGGATTTTTTTAGGGCAGTGAAACTATTATATAAGAATCGATACAAGATACAATGTATTTGTCAAATCCAGCAAAACTTTATAGCACAAAGAATAAACCTTAACATACACAAACTTAAAAAAAATTAGGAGGTCAAGAGATCCTAGGAAATAATGCAGGCTGTAAAAAGGGACTCTTATTACAATCTTCCTAAAAGGGATAGGGGTAAAAGGTACTGACCTAAATTACTTTGAAAATGGGGTCTGTAAAACTGAAGGTAAAAGGAGTTGTACTGTAGTTGGTAATTGTTTCCCATGGGGGGGAACTGAACAATTAAGTAAATGGGTGGCAGATGTGGGTGTCAGGTTTTTCACTGTTAAGAATGAGAGGTTACAGAGAGCAAGAAGAGAAAGAATGATCCATGTAGTAATGGATTATAATTAGAGATAGTATGAACTCCGGTATAACTAAAGATAGATACAGGTGGTTACATATAAAAATATTCATAGATATGTGTATACACTGGGGTTAGTACACATACATATATTTCCTTATTTCTTCAGCTGAGACAGTTGATACCCTAGTAATGGAACAAATACACACAGCACCCAGATCTTGGTTTCTAGTACATTCTCCAGTAAAAGGATTCAGGACTCCTTGGAAAAATGGCTGGTTTTAGGACTGATGCAGGAAATATACAAGATGAACCTGGAGCAAATGATTTGGTGCAGAAAACAAATGATTTGGTGCAGAAAACAAAAAAGCAAAGAAAAACCCCATAATTATGGGGGGTAAGTCCAAAGGACATAGGAGCCAATTGAAAGAGCTCCTAAAGGCCAAAGCTGGAATAACTGAAGCAATAAAATCAATAAAGTAGTATTGGAATATAGCCCAAGTTTAAAAAACAAATATTCATAAGTCCATATTGATATAAATTATTAAATTAATAAATGGAGAAGAGACAAATCTCCCATGTAGAATTCCAAATAATTTGTGTAAATACTCTGCTCTTAAAGAGGTGGAGCATAACTCCCCACTCCTTAGGTGTGAGCTGAGCACAGTGACCTCCTTCCAAACAGTATAGTAGGAAAAGTGGGGGAAAGACTAACAGTGGAGAAACCTGACAACTACCTCAGCCAGGTGATCAAGGTCAGCATCAACAGTGCTAAGTCATGTCCATGGCATGTACTTTTAATATGATGTGATGAAAATGGCACTTTACCTCTTTGGTCTTCCTTGCTAAAGCCCAGAACTCCAGTCTAATCATAAGAAAAACATAAGACATATGCCATATGAGGGACATTCTACAAAATACCTGACTAGCACTCCCCAAAACTGTCAAGGTCATCAAAAACAAACAAACAAAACTGAGAAACTGTTAGTCAAGAGGAGCCTAGGTAGGCAGGATGGCTAAATGTAATGTGGTACCTGGAACAGAAAAAGAGCATTAGGAAAAAACTAAGGAAATCTGGATAAAGTAAGAACTTTAGTTATTATCTCATTGATATTGGTTCATTAATTGTGACAAATGTATTCAATTAATGTAAAATGTTAATAATGGGAAAACAGGTATAAGGCACATGGGAACTCTCTGTACCACCTTTGCAATTTTTCTGTAAATATAAAACTATTCTAAAACTAAAAGTTTATTTTTTTAAAAAAAAACTACATTGAAATATCATTTCGCACTTTTTCAGATTACTGGCAAAAATTCCAAAGTTTAACGAGTTCTGTTGATAAGGCTGAGGGTAAATCAAGTACTCTCATATGTTGTTGTGGGAATGCACATTGGTGCAATTCCCTATGGAGGCAATTTTGGCATTATCTAGGAAAATTACATATAGATTTACTCCTTGACCAGCTGTAAAAATATACTGTGGAAAGGAATGGGTGCTATTTCTATACAGAGCTATGGAATGATACCACATTATCTTATTAAGTGAAAAAAGGAAAGTATACTTTTTTATCTTAAAAAAGGGGGTAGCATATATATACATACATGCAAATATATAAGTATTTACTTATTATTTTTTTTTTTTAATAAAAGGAAAACCAAAAACAAAAGAATTTCTGATCAGGGAAGGACTGAACACTGCAGGAAACATGAATGGAAGCTGTTTTTCTAAGAATACCTTTTTCTGTAGCTTTGACTTTGGAAACATGTGAATGTTTTATAAACTTATGAAACAAAATTAAATCAAAATTTAAAACCAAAAATCATAATGAAACAAACTAATTTAATTATGTTGAGGTGGGTAGCTTAACCAGCTAGAGAAATTTTCTCAACTGAGGTTAGGGTATTTTGACTGTTTTTTTACCTTTAATAAAAAAATGGCAAAGAAATCTTCAACTTGTTTTTATAAGTATACTCTTGGTAATAATAGTGGTATTATTTTGAAACAAGTAGAAAGATTTTAAAATTTTTGAAATTTTAAATTGGAAATCAAACAAATTATATTTTTAAAAATTTAACTTGTGAGACTAGGAAAATTCCTAGTAAAATGTTTAGAAAGAGGAAAGCTAAAGTAGGTGTAATAAGTGTCTCCAAACTAGTACAAGTATTTTCATTATTAATATGCCCCTCTGTTCAGTCACTCAGGTACATACACACGCACATATACAGGCAAGGTTTTGCCTCAATATAGATAGTAATCTGGAATAATGGGAGATGGAGAACAGCCACGGGTAACAGAGAGCAGAGGTCAGCTGAGCACCCATCACCAGCCTCCACTTTCACCAGCCACAGGGCCAATGAAAAACTCTCATCTCTAAGCTGATTTGTCTACCAGTCTTCCCCAAGATGGTTGGTAGAGGGCTAGCAAGAGGATGGTATGGGTCCTGTGAGGGTGGTATGGGTCCTGTGAGATTTCTTTGGGGAGCCATTCTAGAAATTGTTCAGGGAGTAAAACGCCACTTGCAGAAAGCTATGTTCTTTTTACAAAACCATGAATAATGAAATGTGTAATTCCTTCTTATGAACAACTTTTCTTGCAGAAAATGACTCCTATATATATATGCAATATAAAAAGTTACAATGTGCGTCCACAAAAACATAAGCCATCAAACTAAGCATGACTATTTCTAGGATTTGTTCAGTAATACTCATTTATAACTTGGTTCATTTGTTTTGTGGTCCCCTCCAATTTTACTGGAGTCCAACAGCAGTAAATACCAAAACTCATTATATAAGTTTATGAGAGAAAAAGAAAATAACCAGCTAATTTTTTCTGCCACTTGAGAAAACATCACCATTATTCAGTCTTATCTGTGAACTAACTCAGCTCAGTTTTTGGAACTTGACTGTTACTCAAGAACCCCACCTGAAAATCTGTCCTGACCCCTGAGGCTACGGTACACAGGTGAGAAGGAAACCTGACCACCTGTGTTCAACTGCAGCTGAGGCTGCAAAGGTCTGCTAGCTACACGGGGAGCAGCGGAAGGGGAAGATGAAGAGAAAAATGTGGCTGGGGAAGAGAGTCCAGTCTCTGATGTTCATTAATAATATATAACTGCTATAAACTGAAGTAGGGATTTTGCATATACTGTCTCATTTTTATCTTCCAGAACCTTTCAAGTAGTCTTAAATTAGCATATAGATGAGCAAACAGGTTTAGAGCAGCTTGGTAACTAGCCCAAGATCACACAGGTAGTGAGTGAGAAGAAGCCTCAGGGTTCAGATCCAGAGCAGTCTGACTCCAACGCCTTCCTTATTAAAAACAAACATAAAAGATAACGTTCTTATGTAGGTTAGCAGACATCTGAAAGCTGGGTATTTGATATTACTACTACAACTATGCCCTTTTCAACTCCATCTCTCACCAAACTCCCACCTTATAGCCTATTTAGTCCGATGGCTCTTGAAATGCCAGTTGATCTTTTAATGCCCTAGTATATATATAACATTAACAACTCTTTATGTCTTTAAATCAACCTTCATATTCAAGATACCTTGAAAATCATTTCCTTCCTTTGCATGCTTGGGTACCAGGTAAAACGGCTCCTGTCTTAGACTTCTCCTAACTTTTCTTCCAAGCCAGTTACTGATGGGCAAGCCTTCCTGGGTGCTAGGTGGCCAGTTGGCTTTTGCTTCCAATGCCAAGATTACATCCACAGATATTACTTTAGGTTTTGTAATACGAAGTGTTACAGCAGGGCTCCCTCTCTTCTTCCTCTCCATTTTGATATCTGTATCTGTTTAAACATATAAAAGAGAAAAAAGGGTTTGTCAATCTAATTTTCTTGAAAATATAGGAAAAATAATGTAACTATAATTGGAGATCTATAAATGCTAAGGTGAAATTAGCTCTAAAGTGGAAACTGACCCCTAAGGCAAAGTGTTTTACTCATTTAATCAATATTTATTAATATCTATCACGGGGGAAGGCACTGTCAAGATTCTGTCTGGTATATATGATGAAAAGCCCCTGAAGACTTTGGGGTATGGGAGTGCTTTGATTAAATTTTCATTTAAATTGATGCAAGGGATTTTGGAGGAAAGCCTGTAGAAGAGGCCAGATGAGAGGCAGCAAGGAGAAAGACGATCAAGAAGACCATAAAGGACAACACAACAGAAAAAAAAAAAACCCCACAGCAGTAGCTCAACACAAGAGGGTCGGGGTGCTTTGAGGCAGTGACCATCAAGACACAGGGAGCAACTCATATTCATTGAAACATCATTCACAATAGCCAATACACAGAAACAACCTAGGTGTCCATTGATGGATGAATGGATAAAGAAATTGTGGTATATACAGGCATATCTCGGAGATATTGTGGTTCAGTCCCAGACCACTGCAATAAAGCAAATAGTTAAATAAAGTGTATCGCATGAATTTTTTGGATTCTCACTGCATATAAGTTATATTTGCACTATACTGTGGTCTATTAAATGTGCAATAGCATCATGTCTAATAGCATCATACCTCAACTAAAAAATACTTTATTAAAAAATGCTAACTATCATCTGAGCCTGATGGAAAAATGGCACTGACAGACTTGCTCGACGCAGGGCTGCCACAATCTTGATTTGTAAAAAATGAATTATCTGTGAAGTATAATAAAGTGAATCACAATAAAATAAGGTATGCCTGCATATACAATGGTATATTATTTAGCCTTAACAATTTTATTTAGCCTTAACAATTTTAGCCTTAACAAAGAAAGAGATCCTGCCATTTGTGACAACATGGATGAACCTGGAGGAAATAAGACAGACACAGAAAGGCAAATACCAAATAATCTCACTTACATGTGAAATCTAAAAAAGTAGAATACACAGAAGCAGAGAGTAGACTGGTGGTTACCAAGGGTGGGGAGGTGGGGAAAATGAGGAGATGCTGGTCAAAAGGAACAAAGTTGCAGTTAGGTAAGTCAAGTCTAGAGATTAATGTACAGCATGATGACTGTCATTAAAACCATTATATCGAATACTGGAAGTGTGTTAAGAGAGTAGATTTCAGGTACTCTCACCACACACACACAAAGGTAACTATGTGAGATGTTATGTTAATTAGCTTGACTATGGAAATCACTTCACTATGTATATGGATATCAAAACATCATGCTTATATGATCATGAAGTACAGAAGAGTGAGGGTCTACATCTATTTGTTCACTAATAAATCCAAAACATCTAGAGCAGGGGTCCCCAAGCCACAGGCCATGGACTGGTATCAAGCTTCAGACCGTGGACTGGTACCAGTCTGTGGCCCGTTAGGAACCTGGCTGCATAGTAAGCAGCAGGCAAGCGAGCAAAGCCTCATCTGTGTTTGCAGCCGCTCCCCAGCACTAGCAGCACTGCCTCGGCTTCACCTCTGATCAGTAGGCATTAGATTCTCACAGGAGCACTGGTCCCTGGTGCCAAAAAGGTTGGGGACCGCTGGTCTAGAACATCTGTCACTTTAGACAATCGGTGAATGTTGATTAAATTAATAAATAAATGAATCTCTACTCTCTGCCTAGATGATCTTATCCATTCCTAATGTCACTTCTGTGTTCACATGCAGTCCAAATGTATCCTCTGAACTCCAAACCTATACCCAACTACATACTTGGCACATTCACTTTAACATATCATAGGAATCTCTAATTTAACATAACTCTTAATTCAGTCCCCAAAATGTGTTTCTCCTCTGTCCTTCCCATCTTGGAATATAGCACAATCAATCTACACAGGTGCTCAATCCAGAAATCTGGAGCCTTATTCAATTCAATCCTCTCTCTCACCCCTACACTTAATCTGAAAGTAAGCACTGCTACAGCTTGGATGTGTCAGCTTCTTTCCATCCCATCACCCCATCCCCACCTCCATCTTTCATCTGAACTATTATAATATTTTCCTTTCTAATCTCCTTATTTGCCTTCATATAATATCTTCTCCACAGAAGCCATAGTAAACTTTTAAAAAACAAGGCCAATCATTACTCCCTAATTAAAACCTGGCTTCTCAATGAACATGGAATAAAATCTTAATTCCTTTCCAGAATCTACAAGTCCTTGCAGAATTTGGTCCCTGACCACTTCTTCAACTTCATTTTATGTCACTCTTCCCCTTGTTCACATGAGCCTCTTTTTGTTCCTTGATCTTGCCAAACTTTCTGTCTCATGGCCTTGCTCCACCACCCCACTCTCTCCCAATCACTACCACTTCTCCCAGTTCATTCCCTTCAGAGCACTCACTGCAATTTGTGTTTACAAGCTTCAAGAGGGGATCTCCTGATTTTATTCAACCATATGTTCTTTTTTTTTTGTGAATATTCAATGGAGACCAAAATAGAACCAGTCAACATTTAGGAAGAATACCAAGAAAATGTAGTAGACTAAAATCAAGGGCAAAGAGTTGTTTCTAGGAAGCAGTAGTCAGAGCTGTGCTGCGGGGTGGTCTGAAAAGATCAGGAGAGGAAGGTACACTGGCAAGAAGTAGGTAGGTATGAATAAAACTTTAAAAATTGAAAGTCAAAAATCTTATAATGTACACCTGAAAATTATATAATTATATTAAGCAATGTTACCCTAATAAACTTAATTTAAAAATACATATAATGTACACCTGAAAATTATATAATTGTATTAACCAGTGTTACCCCAATAACCTTAATTTAAAAAATTGTTCTTTTCAAATTAAAAAAAAGTCAAAAATCTTACCTTTAATATTTTTAATTTCTCCTTTAATGATTTCCCTAAACTTCAACAGCATTTTAGAAGCTGATAAAAATTCTCCTTCTAAAAACTGTCTTAGAGGATTTCCTTTGGGATTTCTTTTGAACTTCACAAAGTAATGAGCACCACTGTCGCCATATTCTTGAAGCTCAATTCTGGGGAGACTCAGTTTGAACATAACATCAAATTCATTAGGAGCAGAAATCTAAGAAAAAGTAAAAACGGCAGTGAAATGTTTGCTTGTGAATATTCTCCAAGCAACTTCAATTTTTTTTTCTTGAAATTTCCACTAAAACTCTACATTGAAAAGCAAGATTCCTAATATTTATGTCCTCTGAAAGTAGGACCAGTGGAGCTGGGAGAGTATTATTGCTTTTAGTTTGTAGGCTCTATATTCATTTTTTTTTTTTTTAACATGAGTATGCCTTATTTTTATAATTTAAAGCAATTTTAAATATCATGTAAGCTTTTAAAATCTATATCAGTTTTACTTTGAGTTTAAAGCTTAATAAAGTTAAAAACCCTTAAGGTGCTTTTACATCACAAGATACACACTGTAGCCACCCTCCTGTCACAATGGCCTCAAAAATGTGTGTAATCACTTGAAACTAATTTAAATAAATAAATTTTTTAAAATGTGTATAGTCACTGCTGGCTAGTTGAGCAAAGGCCATCTCATTATAGCTGCTGGTCACCCAAGTGAATGTGAGATCCAAATCATGCACTAGATTAGTGTCTTTTAACCACAGCACTTATAAGAGCTTCAAAGAATCTTTTCCATTCTCAAAATAATATTAATTAAAGCAATTATAATAAATTCTTGTTTTTGCCCCATTAAAAATGCCACAAATCTTTCATTACTTAGGAGTGTGCTACCAGTACAATTATTGGACAGCTCTGTTCAACGCAGTACCTAGAAGCCAGATGTTTTATGACCTCATGAAATGGGGCTAATCCAAATTGAGATGTATTGTGCTGTGCACTGAACTGTCTTCCCCAAATTCACATACTGAATCCCTAAACCCTAATTTGACTATATGTGGAGATAGAGCTTTTAGAAGGTAAGTTAGGTTAAATGAGATCGTGATGACGTGGTCCTAATCTGATAGGACTGGTGACCTTAAGAAGATTGCATTCTCTCTGTGCACATACACCAAGGAACACAGTGAGGACATAAGGAGAAGGTGGCCATCTGCAAGCCAGGAAATGAGTCCTCAACAAAACCTAACCCTGCAGGCATGCTGATCATAGACTTCCAGCCTCTAGAACCGTGAGAAAATAAATTCCTGTTGTTTAAGCCACCCAGTCTATGGTATTTTATTATGGCAGCCTGAACGGATTAAGACATACTATAAAGGTGAAATAAAGTGACGTCAGTGGGAATGACTTAAGAATCTTTGAAAATCCACTCTTCCATAAAAGCAACAAAAAACATGGGCAGAAATAGTCAAATTCAACTCTTTTAGAATTCTGTAGATTAACTAAAGGCTTTCAACAATCCAAGGATTTATTCAAGAAAAATGGCTGAATCCCAGTAAGAACAGTGAGCCTTGTGTCATTCTAAATTGTCCTATTCCCATACCCAGGAACATAGAAAGTTCTCTCACCCTCACTCTCTATCAGAAATCTTCCACCAACAGTAGCCACTATTCTGACTTCTAACACCAGAGATTAGGTTTGCCTGTTTGGGAACATCGCATAAATTGAATCATAATACATACTCTTTTATATCTGATTTCTTTCATTCAGCATTATAGTTGTGATTCATCCATATTGTTATGTGTATCTGTAGTTTGTTCTTTTTCATTCTATTTAGTATTACACTGAATTAGTAGAATATATCGGAATATATTTATTTATTCTATTGTTGGGTATTAGAGTTGGTTTCAATTTCTAGCTATTACAAATAGTTCTGAGTTTAACTATTACAAAGCTGTTCTGAGTAGTTCTACATATGCCTTTCTATTGTATATATGCCTAGGAGTGGAAATGCTGGACCACAGCGTAAGCATATCTTTTTTTTTCCTATTTCTTAAGTTTTTCTGATGTCTAATAACAGTTTGCTATTATTTATACTTTTATGTGCTTTTGATCAGATACAAATTTTAGTAGGGAAATAAGCAACATTCCTAAAAATGAATTATAAAGAACTGTGTTTTAGAATACTAAAAGGATTTTACGTGCTTGCTTTGGCAGCACATGTACTAGAATACTAAAAGGATTTTAAATATTTCAATTCAGTAAAGTTAACATTTTTCCTTAATTGAAATAATGCAAAAACAAGTGTAGACACATTCATGGCTTGGGGGAAAAGTCTTCATGCCCCCAAAGTCATGTTCCTTAGCAGTTACTGTTAGGATCTGCTTCCACTAGCCCTGCAGGGTAGGCACCATTTTGTCTTCTTCAGAAGGTTCATCAAGACATTGGTTACTGTTAATGTCTCAAGGTGAGTATCTCGGCATCATATTCCCATAACTGATTTTCTCTCATTCGGTGGTATTTTAACATGACAATAGGTCCATTGAGTCTGATTTCCTCCCATACCATGACAGTTGAATATGCCCACTTTTTCATTTTCCTTGCAGCCCATGTTGTCTAAACATTGATTGGTTTCAACATTTCTTATCTCACCAAGCGAGTAATAACATTTTGGGATCTGAGAGTCTGGAGAGATGTTTTCAAGGTACCAAGAAAAGGGCTTACACTTCAGATTTTCTCTTAGTGTCTTTCTGACTGACACATCTCCATAATCCACTTTGACAACACTTCCTCAGCAGCAGTCCACATAAGAATTTTTCCCAACTAGCCTATCTTTTCTTAGCTTCTAGGACACTACACTCTTTTTTTTTTTTTTTCCTGTCTCAACAGTCATCCTAGATTCTCTTTGGTGCCTCTTCTTTTGCTGACCTTCTAAAATGTGCATATCTTTAACTTTAGAAAAAAACTGTTTAATTTCTAAAGAGGTAATACCAATTTATCCTCCCATCATCGATGTAAGGAAGTTTCAGTTGCTCCGCATCGTCAACACTTGGGATTGTCAAGTCTTAAAATTTTAGCCATTTTAAAATTACATTTTCCTGATGATTAACAATATTGAAAACCTTTCATGTGTTTATTGCTATTTGGATTGCATAGTAAGTGTCTGTTCAAGTCTTTTGCCCAGTTTTAAATTGGTTTGTCTCTCTTTCTTATTGATGTGTACTAGTCCTTTGTCAAATATATGTGGTGGAAAGTATTTTCTCCCAGTCTATGCCTTGCATTTTCATTCTCTCAATGGTATCTTTTGATGACGTTCTTAATTCTTACGCAGTCTAATTTATGTATCTTTTATGGTTAGCAGTCCTATTGTCCCATTTAAGAAATATTTGTACGTCTCAAAGTTATGACAATATTCTTCTGTTTTCTCCTAGAAGCTTTATTGTTTTACCTTTAGGCCTATGATATATCTTCAATTAATTTTTGTGTATGACGTATGGTAGGTGTCAAGGTCCATGTGTTTCCCATATGAATATCCAACGGACCTAGCACCAATTGCAGAAAAGACTATTCTTTCCCTCACTGAATTATATTACTGCATATATTGCATATTGTATTGAACTGTAAATGCAGGTCTCTTTCTGAATTAACTTTCTTTCTTTTCTTTCTTTCCTTTCTTCATTCCTTCCCTTCCTCCCTCCCTCCCTTCCTTCCATTCTTTCTTTCTTTTAGGCGAGGCAACCCTTGGTTGACCTCACAGATTGCAAGGACCTTGTCAGTTTACAATCCCTTATTTTTTACACCTACAGCACTTGGTCTTCCTAGGTGGTCTCCCATCCAAGTACTAACCAGGCCCGACCCTGCTTAGCTTCCGAGATCAGATGGGATCAGGCTTGTTCAAGGTGGCATGGCCGTAGACTTTCTATTCAATTGGCCTATTTGTCTATCATTGCACCAATAACACCTCCTTAATTAAGATAGCTTTATAGTAAGTCTTGCTCTTTAGTAGGGTAAATTCTCCAACATTTTTTTCCTTTAGAACTATCTTGGCTATTCTAGGTCCTTTGCATTCTCATATACATAAACCTTATAATCAACTTTTCATTTTAAACAAACTATTGATGGTATTTTGATGGAGATTACGCCGAATCTATAGATCAGTCTGAAGAAGACTGAATATAAAAAACTATCCATTTAGTCTCTCTTCAAATTTACTCAGCAATTTTTTTGAAGTTTTGACCATCTTTAACAAGATTTATTACTAAATATTTGATGTTTTTGATGCTATTATAAATGATATTTTTAATTTCATTTTCACTTCTTTCTTTGCTAGCATATGGAAACATTATTTTTGTTTACTGACTTTATATCCAGCAACCTTGATAAATTCACTTTTTTCTAATAGTTTGTATGAAAATTTAATTGTCATATACATATAGTAACAGTTTTATTACCTCTTTTCCCATCTTATGCATTTTATTTCTTTTTCTTGCCTTGTTGCATTGACTGTATATGTTCCTTTGCCTTATCTTTTTTGTTCAACATTATGTTTGTAAGATTCATTTATGCTGCTACATGTTGCTGTAGTTTGTTCCTTTACTTTATGGTTAATGTGTCATTGGCTAAAACCACTGCAATTGGTTTCTATGTAACCTTTTCACTTGGTCTTAACTGTAGAATCAGTATATTACATTAACATCTAGGAGAAAAAAAACATGGACTGGCAATTCTACATAGAATTTCTATAAAAAATTTTCCAAATTTTTATCTAGAACTTGATAATATTACAATAAAATATACATATAAATGAGAAATGTCTCATTATGGAACCATGTAAATAAATTACTGAGAAGTATATTTTGTCTATCCTTTTACCAGTTGTGGGGAGTCACTTCTGGACATGTGAAATCCTATAACAAGGAACAAGGATATTTGTGTACTTGGCAACAATGTAAGAAGTTGAGATTGTAAAGGCTGGGAAAAACTGGGAGGTAACTGTTCACATAGCAGTCACTGCACATTCCTTGCAACAGTTTAGCAGAGAGTTCTGAGTTGTGAGAATCTCATTGTTCTACTAGATAAGTAATCTGGCTAACCTTGGTTCTTGACTACTGTCTTTCTTATTGTAATGTTATAAATAGTGTGTTCTAAATAAACTCGGGGACACAGACACAGCTTGATTCTGTGATCCCTCCTGCAATTCTGTCCGTCTTCTTTCTTTTCCTCAGTCCATGCTCCCCCTATCAGGTACCCTCGATTACTTTGTCGGCTGGCTCCGACAAGTGGCGCCCGAACAGGGACCCGAACACGGGGAATAACAGCTAGGACGTGCCGCAGAGTAAGGCGTGTGCACGCGGAATCTGGGGACCTAAGAGTCCTGTAGGCGGCCAACCGTAAGTACGCAGGAGCATTGTAATATAGAAACTGAAACAGAAACTTAAAGAAGTAAAAATGGTCCAAGGAAATAGCCGGCTGCTTTTTGTACATATTTATGAGAAGGTTTATAGAACAATCAAAGGATGTGGAATTGTTCTTGGCTACTCTTATTAAAAAAAAAAAAACACACAAAGATTTTTCCATCATGGGGAAAATACCAAATATTTCTACAGGAACAGTTGGGTCAGAATGACATTATTCTACTTCAGTGAATTGTCATCTTTTGGGAACATTCAGAA
>NW_006494614.1:20682884-20693322 GCF_000325575.1 Pteropus alecto | reverse complement strand
TGTCCTGACCCACCTCTCTTACATCCAACAATGTGGCAAGGACCAGATGTCATTGTGAAAGGGAACAACACATCGCTGCTGGACATGCCATCTATGAGGAGGGTGATTGGACTAATCGTTGCAGGAATACTTGCTATTGTATCTCTTATAGCTACTGCTGCCACCACTGTGGTGGCTCTCTCACAAACTGTACAAACTGCTCATTATGTCAATGATTTGTCTAGAAATGTTACTTTAGCATTGGGAACACAGGAAAATATAGATAGAAAATTAGAACAAAAGTTAGATGCTCTGTATAAGACAGTGGAATACCTGGGTGATGAAATCCAGGGTCTAAAAATTAGATCTCAACTAGAATGTCATGTGGCGTATCATTGGATCTGTGTCACATCTAGAAGATATAATGAGACTAGTTATGACTGGGATTGAGTAAAATATCATTTAAAAGGCATATGGCACAATGCTAATGTATCCTTAGATTTAATTAACCTGCATAAAGAAATACAAGGACTTAAAAATGCTAAACCTCTACAATTTGACGCTGATAAATTGGCCACTGAATTTTTGGATCACCTTAAGGGCCTTGTCCCCTCATGGTCTTCCTTCTATCAGCTAGCTGCTTCTGTTTTGACTATAGGAGCCTGTGTAATTGTTGTTTTGTGCCTGCTTCCTTCTCTACTGAAATACTTCATTAGTGCCATGTTAAAACTTCAGGCCAACCTACATCATGTAAGACTTCGAAATACGGCTTAAAAGATAGATATCTCCCTCCCGCGGGGGCTGGTAGTCAAAGACGGGTAAGACTCCCTCAGAGACTGGACAACCTAAGACAGGGCGTGCATGACAGAATGCACGTACCGATGACGGGTAAGTTTCAGATCTGGTGAGGGGATCACCTAAGACAGGCACAGTCACCTTGCGCCAGAACCAGGAGGGTTCGGGCATTTAAAAAATAAAAAAGGGGGAGATGTGGGGAGTCACTTATGGACATGTGAAATCGTATAACAAGGAACAAGGATATTTGTGTACTTGGCAACAATGTAAGAAGTTGAGATTGTAAAGCGCTGGGAAAAACTGGGAGGTAACTGTTCACATAGCAGTCACTGCACATTCCTTGCAACAGTTTAGCAGAGAGTTCTGAGTTGTGAGAATCTCATTGTTCTACTAGATATAGTAATCTGGCTAACTTTGGTTCTTGACTACTGTCTTTCTTATTGTAATGTTATAAATAGTGTGTTCTAAATAAACTCGGGGACACAGACACAGCTTGAATCTGTGCTCCCTCCTGCAATTCTGTCTGTCTTCTTTCTTTTCCTCAGTCCATGCTCCCCCTTTCAGGTACCCTCAATTACTTCGTCGGCTGGCTTCCGACAACCAGTTATAAAGAGCTTGGAATCCAATCTTGCAATTCAAGTATATGCATAACAGAAAAAATAATAGTGAAAAAAATAAACAGGAAGAATATTGTCTTCTATGTGTTTTTCTGAATTTTCCAGGGACATTCCAATGGAATAGAGGTGAATATGGGAGAGGGTGAGGAAGGAGGTAAGATGGAAGGGGGTGCTACTGTACTGTGGGAACCTGCTGAAGGGCAGACAGTGGGTCAACTCTAAAATAAACAGGTATACCTTTTATAATTAGTTGAAATAAATTTCATTGAATTTCTTTCCATCTGCGTGATTTTAAAAAGGAGAGTGGTTCTGATTGGAGACTTTTCTAAATGTCTTATTGTTCTCTAGTTTTAACTAGTAAGTTTCTTTTTCCCTTGGGTCTTCTATATAATTGAACTGACAAATATTTATGTAATAAAAATCATGCTCAAGACAGTATGATGAAAGTGTTGCTCACTTAGGCTTCAAGAGACTTTAGGTGGAATTATATGAGTGGTCTTCGGTGCTAAGAGTTTAAGATCCAGAGACCAATACAAACACTGCCAAAGATAATAAATATCACTAAGTCCATACCAATGAAATAAGAAGCTGTACAGGGTGCAAAGTTGTGTAAAACATGCTACAACAATGAAGCTTACAATATCGGTGGAAGGCTAAGACAAAAATATACGAAAGGATAATCTCCACTGAAGGCTACCAGGCTAAATGCTTAAAATAGAAATTAAATCTGAATTTGCTACCCTAAGAAGGCAAGGATCTTGTGAGAGATCACCCATCTATTCATCTTGAGCCCATGCATTCATTCATTTGAATGCTTAGAAATACAAAGATGCATAATAACTGGCCTGCTCACTTGATAGTTTATAATTCTAAAACCCTAAAACTAGAGTTTTACCATTACCTACCTTCTGGAGGAAAGCAGTTAATTGAATAAAGCCAATATGTAACTCTAAAATAAATTATGACTACTTAATAAAGATCTCAGCCTCTATTCTGTTCGGCCTTTATTTCTGTTGGTGCTACTACACCCAAGATCTTACACAGAGCTAATGGAGGTGCCCAGAAAACTGACAGCCTAGACAAAAAGCACAACCAGAGAAATCTGTCACTGGTCTAGAAACAAAATCCAGTCAGGAACCTGCTCCTAAACCTTGAATTTATACTGGAATGATGACTTTAATGGCAAACAAATGGAGTTATGGAATACGTACTTAAAAAGTTTCAACTGGTATGCAAGTAGGAAGTATGCTTTTTAGTATCTTTCGGAGAGTTTCTCTTTAAAAACATTTTTTTAACATCACTCACTGTGAGCTTCCCATAACATTTGTATTAGAAACTGGGGAAAGAGAGAGGGGTGGGGGTAGAGGGAGAGACTGAAGATATTTTTCCTGAGTACAGATGTCCTCATAGGAAAAAGTTTCTTAGATATATTAATTTTGTGGATTTTTTCGCAGATCAGTCCTAATCATCCAAGCCATAATTTGACCAGAAACCACCAAATATAGCACTGTTACAGAAACACAGTACAGGTCTGCTTGCATGGAGGAATCTACACATTTGAATTCCCCAACCCCCAACAGCAGTGTCTTGACAGTGGCTGGCAATCAGTATGGCTTGATTGTATGTTCCCTGGATGCAGAGATGGATAAATGAATGAACAACTGTTCAACATTTTAATTAGAACTAAAGAGCAGGAATTTGAGTTACTTCTGAAGGGAAGTAAGCGACCGTAGGAGGTGGGTAATACCGGGAAGGCTGGGAAAGGGGTGAGGAAGCTGGGCCCGCGCGTCGCGGGAACAGGAGGGCAGGCGCTGGGAAGCTCACCTTCACTTGCTCGTAGTAACTCCCGGCGCGCAGCAGCGTGACATCTTTAAACTCGGACTCGAAGCTCTGCACTCTTCGTAGCAAGTGGTTCACGACCCTGTTTACAACCTCCGCAGCCGCTGAGATTTCCTGGCGTCTCAGCCTCAACTTCTCCAGCACGGCCTGGAGCTTCCAGGTGCCGGGCGGCGCCTCCTTCCCGCCGAGAATACGTGCTGCGACCAGCGGGTCGGGGCCGTGGAGTACCGCGGGCGCGGGACAGGGTCTCCGCCCCGGAGCGGACCGCGCGCCCTCCGTGCGGCGAGATCCATCCCTGGAAAGCGGCGGCCGCATGGCCGCAGGAGGCAGCGGCCCCTCCGCCAGACCCTCCTGCCCGTCCACCGCGTCCTCAGCGCTCAGAGGCGCCTTCTTGGCGCCCGCACACCGCGCGCGCGCGGGCGGCCTCTCCTGGGGACCAGGGGCGCTCTCTTTCTGCTGGGATCTCGACGACCTGGTGGATCCGCGCCTCTGCGCGTTGGGCCGGGCAGCTGCGGGAACAACCGGAGACTCGTTGGGCTTCCTCGCGGCGCCCTTCGCACTCGGCGCCGAGGCCTTGGATGCGCAGGCTCTAGCCTTCGGAGCTGTCCGCGTCGCTTTTCCGCGCTGGGGATCCATGGCTGGCACTCTGCTATTCGAAAGCTGGTTTCACTTCGGGGAAAAGCTGGGAGAAGAGGAAGCAGCAGTCGCAGCTGGAAATGAAACTTAAAACTGGCGGGAAGGGAGCGAATGCGGCGGAGAAGCACGCACGGAAGGTGTCCCCAAGCTGGGGGGCGGGGTCACGTGGAGCCACACCACCGCCGCGACGGGGCGGACCGCCCACGGTCCTACTGTTCTCCTCCTCGCAGCCATCCAAGCCCACGGCTTCGGAAACACTCAAAACCAAACCCGAGGAAAGCAGGAAATAGCCTCTGGAGCTTTGAAAACCAGAATTTGTCATCCTGCTAAAAGAATTTTGGAAAAACTACAGGGTTTGTTGCCTGTTGAAGTTAATAGACACTTGTTCAGGTGAGTTTAAATAAGGGTGTGTGTATGTATATATATAATTTTTTAACTAAAAGGAAATAGAAAATGGTCTTTTACAAGACGAAAAGAGGTGAAGATTGACTGTAATTGGAATAAATGTTTCATTTTATTTGACATTTTGAAAGCAAATGTTAAAAATTGTGTGAAGTTCTTATTCCTTAGTTTTATCCACTAGTTCTCAAAAGCCCATCAAAAATGATACATTTTAAATAATCCATGCTACTTCTGCGGTTGAGATTCCAGAGTATCTCAATACAGGCTTTCGAATATCTATTTCTAAAGCCAAGCCCTTTATAGAAATACATATGAGAGAGGAAGCCCTTGGATTTAGAATGCTTTACTTTTATTTATTTTTTTAACAAGCCTAACCATTTTTAAGTGTACAATAAGGTGATATTAAATACATTAACATTGTGCAGCCATCATCACCATCTACCTCTAGAACTCTTCATCTTGGAAAACTGAAACTCTGTACCCATTATACAGTAACCCTCATTCCCCTCTCTCTCCAGCCTCTGGCAACTACCCTTCTACTTCTGTCTCTATATATTTGACTACTCTAGGTACCTCATGGAAATGGAATCATACAGTCTTTGTCCTTTTGTGACAGGCTTATTTCACTTAATTCTTAAGATAATGTTCTCAAGATTTATCCATGTTGTAATGTGTCAACTGTCCTTTTAAAGCTGTATAATTCCATTCTCTGTATATACTACCTTTTATTTATCCATTCATCTCTCAGTGGACAAAAATGCCATGATTCCTTTTTTAAAAAGTTTCCCTGAATCCAATATTTTGATATAGCCTTCTCTTTTAGTGCAAAGAAGATTTTATTTTTTTTCAGTTTTTTTTGTTTGTTTGTTTGGTTTTTTTTTTTTACAGCTCTGGGCAGTGAGCAGTAGTTTGAATTGTGATATGAGAGATGTTTATATTTTTCTTTTGTAAAATGGAAGGACTGTTGTGTAGTCAGGCTTGTTTGCAAGCTGACCAATTTCAGAGAAGAGTAAAATGGAAGTTGAAATTTAGAAATCCATTTCCTTAAAACTGCAAGTTCACTTGTCTTCCAGGATGCCCAGGGGTTATGCCTACCCCATTCTAAAGACCTCTGCTCTATAGTTCAATTGTTCTTCTCCAAGGGCTCCAGCTGCTTGTCATAGTATCCTGTAAATGACTATTCAGCTAACTTAATGCTGTTTTCCAGCCATTTCCAAAGTCTTCAAAAGTCCACTGGTGCAAGCAGTCTACCACATCAGAAATCAAATATCTCTACTGGTAACCTGTCAAAGGAGGAAAACTTGTTCCTTGCTCAATCTTGCTATAGCAACCAGTGTCTAGATCATAGAGGGAATGAATGACTTTTGAGTTGAATCTTGATATGAATCTTTGGCTTTACCTAGAAGAAAAATCCAAGAGATTCATTTGTGGGTACATATTTTACCTCATTGATTTTACATTGTACCCTTTATATTTTATATTTGTTTCAGTAATTAACTTAGTCACTCAACAAATATTTGAATGCCTACTATTCTACATTCTTGGGATATATTGATAAACAAAGATCTTTGCCCTCCTGGAGACTACAGACTGGCAGGGAGAAATAGACATCTCTCATATCACAATTCAAACTACTGCTCACTGCCCAGAGCTGTAACACAAACAAACAAACAAACAAACAAACAAACGAAAAAAATAAAACTTCTTCGCACATAATACATATGATAATTATCTCATATAGTAGATTATAAGCTGTATTAAAAAAATGCAAGAGGGATCAGGAGTGAGGAATGCTACAATACTAAAATACTTGGAGAGAGACATTTGAGCCAAGATTTAAAGGAGGGGCTACAGGGGAAAGAGCACTCACGGCAGAAGCAAAAGATAATGCAAAGGACCTAAGGTGGGGCAATGCCTGATTGTTCAGACAAGTGTGGCTGGAGCTTGTGAAGTTTGAGATGATATGTCAGTTATCAACTTATTGCCTTTTGGCTCCAAATACCCCTTCAATATATGCTTTCTGATAAACAATAGAATTCCTTTAAGCATCTCCCTTTTGAACTGCCCACTATGTTAATCTTTCTCAGTAGAGGTTGCTGAAGGGAATTTGCAAGAGGAAGAGGTTTTCTGCAATTTCCAGTATAGTGGAGGGAGTGGAAGGGGGTTGAATGGGGAAAAGACAGCATTGTGGGTATGAGAAAATCTGATAGAACCTATCCGGGGCCTGGAAAGTGATCCCTCCGGGACCTTGCAGCGTTGGCCTGGCCATAACCTGTCTATAGCTTACTAGGCCGGGAAACTCAAATTCCTGCCTGGCCTGCACACAGCTGCCTGCGGTCCAGAGGTTCACACAGCAGGCACTTGTATCTTTCTTCAAGCCCTGTGTACAGACGGTCTATGGCCCAGGAAATCCACATATAGCTGCTGCTCCCTCTGCAAGCTACCTTGTATAGCTCATGCTCTTTGAAGGCCTTTTGACCTTGAGATCTGAACCCCTTCCAAGTTTATTCTTCTTTGGATACTCCCCCTTAGCCCTAGGGTGCTATATAGAATTTCTTTGTATTTTATAGTTATTCTTTTATTATAATTTATTCTTATATTAAATATCTCCTGTTTAATCTACCATGTGATTTCTATCTCTGATTGGTCCCAGACTGCTATAGAATTGATATTAGGAGTGGTCCCAGGAGATAGAATCCTAAAGATAGGATTTGGGGATTGGTTTGGTTATGCCCTTGAACTTTATAACAAAGCTCAAAGAGGAGGAATCAGCAAAATAGACTGAGAAAAAATAGCCAGAAAAATAGGAAGAAAACCAGAATACCTTGATTTCTTAGAAGTAAAGAAAGTGTATCAGGAAATGGTTGTGAAGATAACAAAGCATCAACATATATAATCTCTGTCTTCTTGCCTATGTGTAACTGTTCCTTTGTCTTGAATGACATTGTTCTGAAACAGGAAGTACCATAAAGTTTGTGGGAAGATAGGGGTACAGAGCACGGGAAGAAAGAAAGGTATTCCAGTCTAAAGGAACAGCAAATGCAAAAGGAAAGATACTAAGGAAGTTATTTGAAGACCAGATAATAAAGACTCTTCACTAACTTTTTTTCCTTTTACGATGAATTACCTCAAGTCCATTTCATAAGTCAGCTCATTTAAATAGCAAGCATTCTCTGTCATCTGCCATGGACAGGATCACTCCGTCTCTGCCTCTGTGCCTGGGTGTGGGTTAACTTCCCTGGTTGGCGATACTTTGTATTGTCATTTATCATTGCTAGGAAATCTAAGTGCTGTCCTATCTGTATTACTCCAGAGGGAGAAACAACTGGAAGCTTGTTTTTGGTCTCTCTGAATTTAATAACCATGAATATAGCAGCTTTTCAGAGTTCTGTAAGTCCTTCTAACTTATCATTAAACCTGAGGATGGTCTTGAGGAATCCCCAAAACAATGGTAAAAGACTAACTTCAGAATAAAGAAGAGACTTACCTTCTTTTACAGTAGAAATCCAGTTAAATATATACCAATTTCTGCCTAAACATCTTATCTTTGAGTCTGTGATTAATGTCTCTGTAAGAAAGAGAAGGGTTTCATTTAAATATATACCGTGTGAAGGAATTAGTAAAATTGAAAATGTAGGCCTGTGATTCGCTTATTAAAGACTGAAGCTATTAATTTTTAAAAATATTTAATAGTACATTGTGTAGCCCTTGAAAATCACATAAATCTGTATTTATTGTCGTAAGAAAAATCCATGATAAACTATTATGTGCAAAAGTAGATTATAAAATGGTGTATATAATATCCCATTTTCATTAAAAATACCAAAAATATATTTATAGTTAAAACTTAATTAAAATCCAATGCTAGCTACAGTGTGATGAAATAATCTTACACTGTTAGTACACAGTCTGACACAAAGTTTTTAGAATGTTAATTTAGCAATCATCAAAAATTTAAACATTGAGGAGTTCTTTTACCCCAGAGGCCCCCACACCCCTGGCTGCAGACTGGTACCAGTCAGTGGCTAGTTAGGAACTGGGCCACACAGCAAGAAGTGAGCAGCAGGCAAGCAAGCGAAGCTTCATCTGTATTTGCAGCCGCTCCCCAGCGCCAGCATCACTGCCTTAGCTCTACCTCAGATCATTAGGCATTAGATTCTCATAGCAGCACTGGTTCCTGGTGCCAAAAATGTTGGGGACCACTGTAATTTCACAGTATTTTCATTAGAAAGAGTCCCATACATTATTATTATTATTTATGCCTACAGCAGCTGGTCTTCCTAGGTGGTCTCCCAGCCAAGTACTAACCAGGCTCAACCCCGCCTAGCTTCCGAGATCAGACATCGGGCTTCTTTAGGGTGGCATGGCCATAGACCATGGACTGTTGCTCCACTGGGGAATGAACCCAGGACCTTCTACGTGTAAAGCAAACGTGCTAACCGCTACACTATCGAGCCACATCCAAGTCCCATAAATTTAAAAGGATATATGTACAAGGATGATCATCATATCAAAAAATTAGAAACAATCCAAATGCCTAGTAATTAGAGTTGATTAAATAAATTAAGGTTCACATGCACAATTGAATACTATAAACATTAAAAAGTGGGATAGATTCATATATACTGGCATCTAGTCAAAAATACGTTGTTAAAAAAAGCAAACAAAAACAAGATAATCACAGTATTATATATGCAAAATAATAATAGCATTAGTATTGTATAAAAAAATAGCGGCAATAAAATGCTGATGAGGATTATGGCTGCAGAGGGCCTCAGGGAAGTTATAGGTTAAACTCTCACAAGTTTTTTTTTTTAATTTCCGTTAGGTTTAAATTATTTATAAAGAACACTTAATGTAAAAAGACAACAAAAGTATGTACTTGATAGATTTTTTAATAAGAAGAACGGTAAAATTCACACAGGTTGTTTCGCTCTTTAACCAAAGTTTCTTAAGGCTTTAAACATATCAAGGACATTTAACCTTGAATCATTCGATTTCTCTAATTAGCCATCATGAATCGTTCACCCACAAACGTACTTAAACTCCTTTCTATTCTATTCCTATTTAGACAGTCTTCATAAACAAAAGTCAAGGTGATGGTGTACCAGAAAATTCAAGGAATCTGGTAAAACAGTGATCGAAATCATTATAGGTGGCCACCTGGCGATTAGGGCTGCAAATCACAGGAAAAAGAGAACAAAAACAAAAACAAAATGACCGCGTTGGAGACCCAAACCACAGCCATAGGTGACCAGACAGTCCAGACAAACCGGCAAACAGGTACACACCACCCACTCACCAACGCCGTTAGCCGTTGCCGGGTCTAGCTTTACTAGTAGAGTAGCGCCAAACCGCCAATCAGCGGCGACGCTGGACGGAGACGTGCTACGTCGTGACATCAGAGCAAGATGGCTGCGCCCTGCAGACTTTCTGTCATACCTTAAATTTTTGCCCCTCGCTCGTGTCAGGTTCAGAATCAAAGAGACTCTGTCTTTCTCCAGCCATGTTCTCCTTCCGAAGTTGTGGTCGCTGGGTTGCGGCTTCCCTCACCAAACAGCAGGTTTCGTTGGCTCGGCTCAGTGGTGACAGTGCGGCGCCCTGGACTCCGCACTTCGAAGTGGTAGTTATCGGCGGAGGACATGCTGGGACTGAGGCAGCCGCTGCTGCCGCTCGGTGCGGCTCCCGAACTCTGCTACTCACGCACCGCGTGGACACGATCGGTGAGGAGCGCAGGTGGTGTGGAGCTTGGCATAGTACTTAAACTACGAATAATCAATCCCCTTTTCTCATTCCCAGTGCCTAATGTGGGCCACCTCTTCTTTCTCCCTAGGCTACTGGGAATCCTATTGTCTGGTTTTTGCGTGGTTTGTGTCTTGCAGATTAGGCAGGCCCGAGCCAGAACTCTGGATTAGGCAGGCTATTCTGGGGACCATGTACGCTGCTGCTGACAAAAGTAGTTACTTGAGGGATGTGGGAGCGGTGTCTTGAGAAAGGGGAAAATTAAGAATACTAGCTGATAGCTTCTTATTTCATTGTTGCCATTTACTCTTTACTAACTTGTTGCTTTGGCTAAAGAGTGAATAA
This sequence comes from Pteropus alecto, assembly GCF_000325575.1. NCBI lineage: Eukaryota > Metazoa > Chordata > Mammalia > Chiroptera > Pteropodidae > Pteropus > Pteropus alecto. Next base: position 20,682,967 of record NW_006494614.1, on the reverse strand, counting down.
ACGTTATTAGTGAAAGTTTATTAAACGACCATTGAGGAACGATGCTACCGTTTGTTACAGTCTATATTTCCACTGGATGTTTA